>NC_134317.1:10765251-11069684 GCF_964195595.1 Calonectris borealis
GTGGGGAAAATATGTCTATATTAGAGTTAAAAATTAAAGACAGAAGGATGGAGGTTACATCTTCTGCTTCTGGCCATGTATTTTACTCAAAATGGAATTTTGTGACTCATCCTCTTCTAGTCAGGGCTCTTGAACAGATAGGCATTTCCCACAAGTGGATCTGAAGGGAGCATCCATTGAGTCAGAAAAGATAAGTAACTCAGCTGTCTCATGTAGTAGATTAAAAAAAAAAAAAGTAAATTAATGCTCTGACTACAGAGAGCTGGCAAGTACCCTACCTAGAAACAAGTATCAGTAAGAGCCCACCAGTTCAACCACTCAGTCCTTGCATGCTCTTTACTTTTCCCTCATATTTCTCACTCCACTGTCCCATAGAAACTCCCACAGAAAGCCACTGACTTCAAAAAAGTTGAAAAAGGAATTAGTTTGCCTTCCTCTTTTTTTTCCATACAAGCTCTCAGTCCCCAGACAACGAGGGATGAGGGGCCAGACTCATACGTCCCTTAAAACCAGGACAAAGTAATGCATTTGGAAGAGAAGATGGGAAAGGGAAGAGTTAACCAGGTTTATAATTGTTTCCAGAGAGCAATTATTCAGTCCCTAAAAATGCTGGTAGAAGAACAAAATGGAAAATTAACATGGTCCCAGCAGACAAATGATTAATATTTAGGAAAGGACTACAGCAGGTTTTGATCCAAAAGGAAGGGAAAAGAGCATTTTAACAAGATTGGGGCTCAGACTGTACAAACTCATTAGATTTGGGTTTTCCCATCTCATCAAAAATGAAGAACATTTTCCTATTGTACACCGGCTTGTTTTGAAGACGGGGTTTTATGTTTGCATTCGCTTTACCAGCGTCTGTGTTTGTGAAGAGGTGCACACCCGAGCGTCCTGAGCCCTGGCAGCCTTGTGATACCAAAGCAGAAACACAACCTGGAGCAAGAGCCAGGCAAGTACCCGAGAACGAAACATGCAGCTGATTAACGCTGCCAGAGAATTTTTTATGGAGAACGTTGTTTTTCTTTAATTTTCCTTTCTCTCTGCAGCTTTCCTCAGAGCAATATCTGCGAATAATCCCCGCTCTCCAGCTGATTGGGGTGCAGCTCCCTGCACGCAGCTAATATTGGCACGGTGACATTTTAGCTGTTTTCGGTGGACACGAGCAGGTGCAAAGCGTGACCCGCGGGAGCGGAGCCGCCCGTCCCTCCGAGGAGGACGCAGAGGTGCCAGGGGAGGGAGTCTGGCAGCATCGCTGCCCGCCTTCGGCCGGGACTGATAGCTCCTGCCCGCGCCTTGTACATCGGCTTTCATGTTTAATAAAGTTGTGGCCTCTTGGCTTTCACCACAACACAGTTTCCAGTTTTATTTCCCAAGGGTTCATAGCAACAGTAACACATAGTAGTTATAATGTGTCATAAAATAAATATTAGCAAAAGCACACGCGAATCTCTGCTGGTTTGGAATTTGCTTGGCATCGCGCGTCCCTTAATGCATGTCTCCAAAAGCAAAAGTTGTCTGCTGACGGAGGAGGTTGGTTTGCTTGCCTTAGTTTTGTTTTTTCCTCAGCCGGCTGGGCTTACACCACTGTCACAGCTTATAAAGGTAAGTAGTGGTACAGCACTACCTTGCGCATTGCCCTAATCACATTGCTCTTGAAATTAAGTCTGTCAGCGCTTCGGCTGTAAACCCGTATTGCGAGAGCTTAATAACTCCACTGTGAACAAAACAAAATTACTTCTAGACTTAAACCCGGTGTGCAAGACTTCTGCCTATGGGGCCACATTTTATTTGTCACAGGGAATATAAAGAGCGTGCCCAAAATGGTTAAATAGACCAAATACATGAACAGAAGCACAAGGTATGTGTGCATGTACACACTGGCATATATGTGCACACATGTGTAAGTAACCTCATGTGATATATTTTACATCCCTACCTCCACTGCTTGCATAGGGAGGAAATAAATTTGTCAGGAGCCTCTGACTCCCTCCCACCAATCAATTTCTTCAGGTTTTAGACTAATCTCAGTCTCTACTTCTTTTTTGGAGTGTTTTTTCTTTTTCCCAAGAATAATAAATTTACACTCACCCACCACAAACTACACTGGCCTGAAGCTGAGGCAGCCGAGGTAAAACTCCATCCTAGAACAGTAGCACTTGTTTTATGTATCAAAATGTCCCATCTTTGAAGTTGAGTCTTAATAATGTCTTGCAGGAAAGCCCCAGGGCAGAGCCTTTCTCTGCCACAGACTTCAGGTATGACTTTGGGCAAATCATTTAGCTCTCTATTCCTCAGCTCCACCATTGAAAAATGGGAATAATTAAATTACTCTACTTCATCAAACAATTGTAATGATAAATACACTACAAAATGCTCTGAAATGTCTGTGATGAAGATCACCTGCTGGACGGAGAGATACAGAGCTAGAAAGGGGAGCCTTGTTACCGCTCTGAATCTGTGGCGTTTTTAAGTCCAGAACTGCTGTTCTAAACCAATTTTAAAGTTTATTTTCTTTAAAAGACAGCGATCAAACAGATTGTTCTAGAAAAACCCTGTACTTTTTTTTTTCTATTAAACAATAGTGTAGACTGCATGTGTGGTGTGTGATACGACATACAGCGTTGCCATCACAGTTTGGGGTGGCCATGCTGGAGCTGAAGGGGCTTACGTGATGGGTCTGAACAGCACCAGTGGAGCCGGTTTGCTCTGTCAGGTCAAGATTACCCTTCCTTAAGACCTGCGCTCCTGACCCAAATGCCAAGTCACATGAAATTTGTCCACCCTCACAAGGAGGGGCAGAAAATGGCCCAGCACCAGGGGGGGCCCTTCATCCTCATCCTTGCCTCACCGGGGAGGCTCCAGTCCCAGAGCAGGAGGAAGGGGAAGCTGCATGCAACGGCTCTGGAGCACAGACCTGGAAGTTCATCCTGTCACTTAGCTGGATCATGCACCAGGAGATGACCTCCTCAATGACCATGGCTGGGGGAGTGAAGCCGTAGCTGCAGGAGAGCCTGGGGAAATGGGTGCTGCCAGAGGCAGAGGATTTCTCTGCGGAAAGTGCAGGTGAGGTTGGGTAACGCTGCAGCCAATGACATGGACAAAGGGAATGGAAAATGGCCAGTGTTGGATTAAAAGGAATTAAACACAGCATCAACACACGGTGTAGTTGTGCTCATGGGAGTGACCAACACAAAGGGATGAGTTGTCCTAGCAGTAAGCTGAAGCTGGCTCAGGTTTTTGCCATCGAACCCTTCACCCTCTCACTTTCCCTTTGCTTCGCCTCCTTTCTTGTGAGGTCTCTATCCAAACTGTGAGTCTGGGGAAAGCTCACAGCATACACCTTCCCATCGCTCTGTACAAACCCTACCTCCCTCGATCATCAGCTCCCTTTGGGACTCCATGCAATAAACAATAACATTGGGACCAACCAAAAAGTGTTCCCACAGCTCCTTGGCTCTGTTTTGACGGGAGATGACCACAGCAAAGCAGCACAGCCAGATGGTGCCCAGGGACTGACACGCCTGTACTTGCCGTGCTGGCCATGTGGGGCTTCCCACCCCAGCTGGGAAAGCCTGGGGTGCTGGGGCAGGGTCTTCCGGGTGCTGGCTCCTATGAGTCCTCCACCCATCAATCTTAGAGCAGTATGCGGTCATGGATAAATCGCAGCTGTTGCAGTAAGCTCATCGAATAACAGGCACATATATTAAAGTACCTTTAGCACACTTACTAAAACATATATCTAGGTAGGGAAAATAATCTTGCCCTGCCTATAAAAGTCAAAGTTTGCCTTTATAAATAACTCCAGGAACCCTGCACACATCTGAGGAAATGGCGATGGTGTGCATGCTCAGCCTCCTTCCCCGAAAAGATCTCTGAATAAAATATAAACACGCTGAAATATAAAGAACAGTTTGGTGAAGATAATGAAATCTAGTGAAGCCAGTAATTTACTCTGTAAATCATATAGCTACTTCTTCCTTGCAGTTGCCTGCCCTGATTTACATCATGAACCTTATTTCCGAGCTTCTCCCCGCCTTATTGCAAGCACGGGAGCACCGACTACAGCTTCTGCATCTCTTTGTGGCTGGTAAAAAATATTTATTTATACCTGCAAAATGTCCCACTCTAAATATGCCACGTTATCTTGATACACCTGTTCTTTTTTCCAGTCTTCTCTCAAGTCTTCCCGAGAAGGGAAGGAAAGGCAGGCATTCAAAAATGCCTGCTTTGCACCCATTCTTCTTGTCACGGTAGCTGGGAATGGGAGCAGCCCGAGTGCTGTATTGGTGCCAGCCATGGGGAGCTGCAGAGGGGATCCCCCCGCACTGCCCAGGGACCCCATGGCACCCCCAGTCTCCCCAACCTCCCCACTGACTCCCCAGTCTCCAGCATCGCACGGCCCTTTCCCATTTTATTCGTGGCATGAGACCTCTTCCCATTAGCATGCAAAGACTTCGAACTCTTGAGCTTTCCTATATTGCACAGAATATCTTAAGAAGGGGCTGGAAATAATTGGGTGCTATTGCCTCAATAACGCCGCCGTGTACACTTGAGCGTATGGAAATCTGAAGTAGCGCCGAACACCGGGGGGCAAGCGGCGAGCCCTGCGTGCCACAGGGCTGCTGCACAGGGCTTAGCCCCAGCCTCATTTCTTATTCACGTCTCTCCTTTAAGTCTAACCACTCCGAGGTGAGGCTATATCTCTATGAATTCAAGTGGATTTTGTCTCCCGGTGTATGCATGTACATTAGGCAGGCATATTATGCGTACGTATCGCTCTGCCTGGGTCTACGTAGGAATAGAGACTGCAGGGAAAAAATTATATCTCGATGAGTCTTTATGATGTGTGTTCCTTCAATATTAAGATCTCTTCAGGCTTTGTATATCCAGTAATATTGCTCTCATTTTAAATTCTCCCAGTAACAATTTTAAGAGAAAATTCTTTGTGACAACTGCTGTTGATTTAAAACTAATGTTTAGCCAGTAATTGTATTAGACTAAAAAAAGCTGCTGTAAAGTCGACCCCAGTCTGATTTTTAATTTACTGCATCATCAGCTACTTTTATGATACTATTTAATCTGCTGAAATAAAACTATTGCTCTATGAGTATCTCTAACATTCAAGAAAGATTGTTTTTAGCCGTTTTGCTCTTGGGGCTGAGGAGTTGTTAATTATTATATGAATAATTCCCGTGAATACATTTATTTATATTTGTTTTAATTGTCACAATACTCAGAGAAGTAATGTGTTATATTTCACTCTGAACTCACTTTTAACCCTTCAACAAGGAAATGGAAAATGCCCATCACTACTTTGTGTTTTGCATTTCCATGGGAAAAAAAACACGCCAAAACGATTTCCCTTTATTTTTTTCCCGTAAGGACCTGCATCTCACTCAGCCGGGATGGTCGTGCTCGCGGCCGCATGCAGCACAGCAACCGCAACGCCGCGAGAACGACCAGGGCTGCTCTTGCCAGGAGCCTGGTTTGCATTTCCAAGACCTTTTCCAACTGCGTAGCAGCACGGGGGCCTGATCCTGCTCTCTCCCCCCTGGAGCTGTACTCCTGACGAATGCAGCCGGGGTGCAGAGGTAGGTTTGCCTCCTCGAGTGTTAAGAAATCAGCCCCGGAGGACCTGTTTCAACCCCCCCGGCATCGCTGGGAAGATCCCCACTGAGTCGAGTGGGCTTTGGGTGGGTCCCCGTAGCCTCTGCGTGGGTATATTCACGCACAGAGGAGAGGCTCGTGAGCTACCTTTATATGAATCATAAAAACCAACGTTGTTACAAATAAGCATTTTAATGTTTTCCTCGCTTATTAACTTCCTGCAGAAATAACGTGCATCAAGGTCATGCAAAATAGCTTTCTGCCTCTGTCCATACCTAGCATCAGTGACCTTCTCAAAACAATACACTACCAGATGAAAACAGCACCAAAACCATTGTGCTGCTCATTTCGGATGAAAAAGAAATCTTCACTAGAAAAAGAAATCTATCACAACACATAATCTGCACCCACCTCGTAAAAAAAAAGAGTTTTTTTTATTTGCTACTCCTTTTAATAAACAGCAGGCTCTTGTAAAGATTACCTGGGAGATAAATGGTTCTGTTGGAAGAAAAAAGACTCAGGGTGTGACCAAAAATGTATATCTGTGGCATATGAGTTGCTTATTTTTAATGTTCCCAATACATTTATATTGTAGCTTTAGGTTTATTTACCCTGATAAATACTTGATTACCTGCCTGCAACAATTGGGGGAGAAGGCTGTTGTCAAATCTATTATAATATGACCAAGTAACGGTTACAAGGTAAAGTAAGGTAAAACAAATAATTCTTAATGCTGTGCAACCACCTATTATTCTATCCAAACAACTTCTGGTTTTGTTATCTCCTTATGGTCGAATGCCTATTCCCTAGAAAGAGAGAAGAAGTCTCTTTTTACCCCAGTAATTAGCTTGTTTGAAAGCTCCCACAAATTCTTCCTATCATAAATTTTGCATTGCTCCATGCACAATAATGCACATAAAATTAAATAAACAATTTAATTAATTTAATTAAAATTAAATATTAAACATATTGTGTATAAGAAGCCCATGTCTTTGATTTAATTGGGCAGGAGTACCCAAAGCAGTTTGGGTAACAGTGAAAAATAATTAAAAACAACAAGTACGGTAGCCTCTGGGTACGAAGAGTAGTTGGGAGCTTTCTCCTGAGAAAGGTTTATTTAATTAAAACTAAACTAATCTTTGGAAAACACTTGATAAGCATTTCATAATACAAATCATAATCCAAAAATGAAGCTTATACTTCGTCTACATGATACTAGAAAATAATATTAAATAATTCAATTCTGCCATGAGCTACTTTCCCAGCACGCACAGAATAATTCAGCAGACAGCATGTTTACCACCTTTAAATTTTCTGTAACATTTAGTTCATCCAGATAAATATTAGCAAATTATATGAAGGCATAATGGATCCATAAGTGATAAGGCTGAGAATTAATGCTTTATTTAGACTGTTTATTGCTTCTTGTAAATATAACACCAGACAAGGAAAGCACAGCTAACTTATTTACAAGGCAAGCTGTGCCTGCGTTGGCAGGTGAGCCATTTGGCTGTGTTTGCGTTTTCTAACCTATTCTTCGACACCTTTCATTCATAATAGAGGATATTATTTCCAGGATCTCATACCACTGGAGGAGGAATAGATTATTTATAGGGTGGTGTCTCTATCAATACTTCATGTTGCCGAACACAAGTATTTCTATACTGTCCGGTGATAATTTCAGCTCCCTGAAAAACTTGGATCCTGCCCAAGGTGGCAAACTATCCGCCTGGACATCAAACAGTCTGCCTTGCACAACGGCTCACAAGCTGGATTGCAAATGCTGACAGGCTTTATAGGTCATTTCAAAAACAAATGCTTCATTTTAACACCTTAGACTGCAGCGGCTCCTACAACAAGCTGCTGATGCCAACTGGCTATTTCAAAAGTCAATGTATCCAAAGAGATCCTAATTGACACTTTCAGGCAAGTGCCCAGCATAACTGAATATTAGTCAGGTTTCTGGAGAGAGGTTTTAAAGTGACCATATAATTTAAGTGACCTTTGAATATAATTCAAAATGCTACTGTAGAGCCCGGTTCCTCTCCCACTGAATGGGCTCCGTCAATGGGGAAACTCCCATTGATGTTAATGAGGGCAGGAGCGGGCACTTCCACCACTGGCTCCCATTGAATTATCCAGGTTGCTTTTTTTGTGGGAGCTTTTTTTTGATACATTCCTGGGAAGATCCTGTTAACTGACTTGGAGTTAGTTTGGTTCATATCATACCCACAGCTTTTTAGCAGAGGACCTGTGATTTAGCAGAGATTTCTGTCGAACAGAGGTACAATAGGGCCCTTTACAGGGTGTGGGAATTTCCCGCATGTTGATTAACCTCGTACTGTAAAAGACCGTAGGCCAAATCCTTCAGTCCTCACGCAGACAAAAGTCCACATTGACTTATCCGAAATCTCCCTGCAAACGCTCATTAAAGTCAATGGCATTTTGCCTCGGTAAGGGCTGGGGATTTGGCCCGATGGTTGTCTTTGCGATGGGGCATCGTCAGGAGAAGGGGATTGCCGCGACACCGAGCCCACAGCGGGGACTGGCTTGCCCCAGACCTCGGTCACTAACTTCCCTCCAGCCCCCCAAACCCCATACCAAAATCACACCATCGGTGCCAGCCCCGAGCCTCAGTGTGCGGTGCTGAGTGATGCCCAGCATCACCCCTTGGGCCACCATCCTGACACCCACGCGGTGCCACCCCGGGGAGCCCTGACGCCCGGCTCACCCCGCGGGGCAGGCAGAAAGCAGGCAGGGCATGAGCTGCCAACCCAGGAGGCTCCTGTCCTCCCCCCTGTAGCTGCTAGCGAAAAAAAAGTCTGGCTCACATCCCCTCCGAGACAAGATAGCCAGTAATTTAGAACCACCTTAGAGGAGGGTACGTCTATCCAGAAAATAATAGAAATATAACAAAAAAAGTGGGCTGGTTTCTATTTGTTTGGTTTAGCCGTATCATAGCTCAGACCTTCCTTGCCATTGTGGTTCAATATTTACTGATCGAAAATATAGACTAGCTGCGAGCCACAGCATTTGCCAGAAAGAACGATTATCATCAGAAAGAAATGGGCATTAAAAGAATAGCTCTTCCATTTCCAGCATATAAAACAGACATTCAGAAGAACAAACAGAGCAGAGAAGAAATGATGGTCATTTGCAAGTAAAATATTACTAAACAATATAACATTGGATTAACTGTTTCATGTATTTATTGTGAAAGAATATATAGAACTTTACATGAGAAACTACCAGTACAAGCAAGAAACAATGCAGCTTTTTAAACAGCTTGCTTTTAAGTTTAATGCTTCTGCACGTATAGCACACGAGCTTGCTCCCACTGAAGCCTATGCAACAGCTCCTATTAAGTTCAAAGGGGTCAGGATCGGGCCCCGAGGTTTTCAACTTTTCCCCTGTAGCATCCCTTTCAATAATATTGCAACCCCCCCCCCGTCTCAGTAACGTTAATGTGCTTTGGACGTCTTTATGGCTGAGAACGTGCAATATGGCAAAGAGGCACCATAAGATGCAATTTGGGGGGCTGATGCTGAAGACTGCGGAGCGACTTTTTCTTTCTACATACATTTAAAACAAAAAGGAGGGGACGGAGGGGCAGGATAAAGAAAAAAAGCAGGCACATATTGAGTCCAGTCCTGCATTCGTGTGAAGCAAACCATAGAGCCCGCAGCACAGTAGCGAGGGCTGACTGGACCGGACAAAACCTGACTCCGTTTATTGTCTTTTGTTGTGGTGTGCTGGGAATGCGGGAGCTGCAGTTATTCTGCATTAGGCCTGGCTCTGGGGATGGCTTTGTACTCCCAGGACCTGTAGATTGCTGAAAATTGGTGCAGCTCTGATCTCTGGCTTTAGAGATTTTTCTTCCTTCTAGGGTTATTTAAAATGGTCACGTAATAATTTCAGAAACTCTGTGGCAAATAATAAATTATGTTAATTTGTAATTAGTTCACTACTCCTACATAAGCTCGCAATGAATTAACTTGATATTCTCTTACTCAAAATACAGCTCCAAAGAAGGATTTCTGACAAATGGGATATGCAGGTCTATTCTAGTACTTGTCCTGGTTTACCCAGAAATCATTCTAAAACATTTGCCATTAGGTGCATGCTTTACCTCTGACAAAAATTAATATAATTATTTAACTAAATATTAAAGAATTACTGAGATTCATACACAACTATATTAATTTTTTTTTTTAATTTAACTGACCAGAAAACCCATTTAACACCTGAATATTTTCCTGGGTCTTATTCTAAAAGAATCTTTGCCGAAACAGAAACATACAAAGAATCGCAGTGGTACCGTGCAAACACAGTAACAGCCTATTGAGATAATTAAAGCACCAGCAGTAGAGATGCATAAGATAAGAACAGAGAACTTTAGGGCTGGAGTAGTGCAACCTTTACTCTGTGTGATGCAAAGGGTTGGGCCAGATGACTCAAGAAGTTGTCTCCACGTTCATCTTCTTTCATTCTATGCACGGGAAAAAGTCGTATTTATTTTTAGCGCTTGAACTCTCCCTGCAAGTGCACTCCATCCAAATTAAATAAAACCCTAAGACTCTTTCAAATTGCTTGGAAACAGATCCTGAAGCCCTGATTTACTTTCAGCTTCACACACACAAAATTCCTAGTGATTTCAAGGACGATTTTGCCAGACATAGGAAAATGATAAGTTCAATTCTCAGAATCACTATTGCTATAAGAGTGGATTTAGGAAGAACTCAAAATAAAGGAGTCCTTAAAAAAAACACAAACAGGATTTGGCCCCTAATGCGTAGTAATAACAGTAATGATGTCATTCATGTTCAGTCATGTACATGTTTTCATAAATCATTTTTACCAATTTATTGGATATATAGAAGAGCTTGAAGTGTGACAAACATCTGTAATTTTAAATAAAGCTTTCAGGTAACTTTTCAAGCTCAGGGTAGTGAAACCCACTGACTGAGTAATGCATATCTAAGTACAAAAACCCACGGCAGAGGTATAAGCCTTCTTGAAAGGCAGGAGCACGGGCTGGAAGCTGCCTTCTCCTCTTCACTCAGCATCACCACTGCAGGGACTTATCTGGAGCTGGTGTAAACCAGCGCACGAGGGAAGGGAGCCCGTGCTGTCTGCATTCACCTTGCCGCACAGCAGTGAAACCAGCAGAGCTAAACCACTTTAAACCAGCTCTCCATTTGGGACACTGACTTCGAAACCAATTCTGTGATGGATTTGGGGGGCAGTAATGGAGCACCCAGGAATTTCAGGCAGTGGTCAAGAGTTAGTGGATTAAAGGGGATCTGCAGGATCCTGAAGTTTCCTATAGCACCCTGGGTTTCACTTTTGGGGGGAAAAATCTTTCATCTGTGCTATTAAACCCCCTGGGAAGTTAGAGCTTGTCCCTGCCCTGCAACCGACTGCACTGCACCTCGGCCAGCTTACAGAGGCTCAGCATTCCCACCAGGCTCAGTGCTCAGGAATGACCTCAGGTGGGAGGATTAAGTGCTTGGCACTGCTAACTGCAACTGTACCTTCACCTGGACGCTCAGAAAGGTACAATATGCAGGGCACAGGGGAATGCTCTACTCTCTGCTGGCACTGCTACATGCCTGTTATTTTTGCCAAGATTTATCCTATCATCTACAGCAATATTCAGGCCACTAATCTATTGTTGTAGCTCGGGCTAAGCTGATGCTCGTTTTTAAATTAAACCTCAAGTGAAAGTTGGCAAATCTGCGTGTGAGTGCGGTTTGCCTCTGCTTGCAATCTTGCGTGCATGCACCTTAGCGCAGTGCAGCTCCTCTGACCTCTGGCTGGTGGGGTTTTATTCCTGACAGGCTAGATGTGAATAAAATCATATGGAGCTGTGTTTTTACAGTTCAGCCTTCTGAGTCCCATCCTGCTGCCATTGAAATCAATGGCAAAACTCCCAACTTCGCTAGTCATATCAGATTAGCTTTGTTCCACAGACTGAAACAATCTAATAGATACCAGGTGTCCTTGATAGAGCTTGTGTGGTCTACAAGTAAGTGGAACATATTTTAAAAAGTCAAATATGAAACAGCTACATCACAGAACCTGTAATAACTCCAAACTGGTATTATTATCTATGGAGGACATGATCAGTATCTAAAATGTGACTCAATATATATTTATATGATGCATCCTATAACAGACATGTTCTGGGGTAAACTCAGCTGCACGTTAAACCACTACAGAAACAGATCCATATTCATGCTCATTTCCACAAGAAAGCGTGGCTCTCGTGTGTTTTTACTTAAGGCAGAGAGCCCCAAACAACCTTAAATTAATCCAGAAATCCACTTTAAATATATGACCCTGCATGTAAAAAGACCTATAGAAGTTAAAGACTGCATGTGAAACCTCTAGGCTGCTGCTCTAACATGTAGCTCCCTTCTCGCTCCAAGCTGTGAACCTCCACTGTGAAATTCCCTACCTGCTTTTCCACGGTCATGGAGCCTCACTGGCTCCTCCAGTAGCATGAACTGGAGGAGATGACACAGTGCTATAAATGTCCAGACCTGGGCTGCACCAAGACATCCATCCTGGGTGTAGCTGGAAAATGTGCAAGGAATTTTCTTGTGCTGTCTCCTGGTGTGGAGGTGGCCCAGGAGCCTTGCCCGGCTCAGGCGAAACTCTCAGTGCCCTGCTCTGCACCAACATGAACAGAAATCGCGCTGCCCACTCTGGGGCCAGATCCTGATTCACAGCACCTGCAGGTAGGGGCCTCAGTGCAGCTCCTGCTTGTTTTGCCCAAGGGAGGACCAGAGCTTCCAGCCCAGGACCCATCACACAGGTACAGCCAGGTCAATAACCTAGGAACACACAAATGGGAAGATTCCAAGGAAAAATTCAGCCCTTCCCAGGGAACAACAACAAAAAAAAAGGTACTGATCATTTTTCTAATCCAATTAAAGGTCCTCAAATGTGGTAAGGTCTACCCCAGATCATAGCCAGAAGGCTATCATCTCCTGGGGCCAGCTCTTGGGGTTGTTTGCATGCTTGAGTCTTCTGCTCTGCCCTTGCCTTGCAATTCCATGTCTTGGGGGCAGCTTCCATGGATGTCCCTGACTACAAAGTTGGCCCAGGGCTCTTGTGGGCAGCACCAGTATCCAATGGATGGAGAGCTGGAGTCAGGAGGCTTCAAAGCTCTTTTCCTCCCTCTCTGCTAAGGAAGCAGGAGCAAGCCTCACATCAAGCCTCGCTCTTCCATCCAAAGCACTGACTGTTGTCTCCTAAGGGTTGATGGGCAGCATGTGCTTGCCCCCCGCCTGGCTTAATGGGAAGCACCTTCTCAGCTGGGGTCCAGGTGCTGTTGCAGCAGCCCCCTAAGAGGAGAGCACTGCAGTACCCGAGGTGTGATACTCCCGGAGAGCGTTTTAGGCAGCTGAAGCTGCCAGTGGAAAGGGCCAAGCTGACAGCCCTCTGCGGCAAAACTGCTGCTGGAGTTAGTGCCCAGCTCCTGAAGTCAAAGGGTACACATTTAAATTTTTTTTAAAAAGCTGCACTAGGGCGTCAGGAAAACGCCAAGCCCCATTAAAGAGGCATGATCCAATTGGTATTTCATTTGGTATCTGAAAATCTAGTGCTATCTCTAGTCTTGTGTTTTACCACTCTTTCATTATGGATTTGTCTCCTTAAGAGGCTTCAATACTTGTACTTTTCCAATAAAGATCTTGCAAAGTATGTTCAAGGGTAGCTTATTTTAACATTCATCACATTTAACAAGACTTTTACCAGAGCAGAGAGAACGCGTAACTAATTGTTGGAAGATCTGGTCAAGTTTATTGTAACGGGTAACTGTCGGGCAATTATGATTTATTTATTCAGAGGGAGATAAGGCACGCATTGTTCTTGGAAGAAAAAAAACAGAACTGATCTTAAAGTTAATATTATTTCCCATGCCTTCTTCAATCTTTTTATAACCGAGGGGACCCACCAGAGTGCAGTCCTCATTGGCTCCCTTCACTCCCAATTTTTGGGTTTAAGCTTAACTTCTCCCCAGCCTGGCTCCCGGGCCCGGCGAGGCCATGCAGGTGCATCTCCTCCTCCACCTATTTCTTAAAAGGTCTGTTGTCATGAGGGGACGCCTGAGAGCGCCGGTGCCCCCCGCAGGGTCCCCGAGCCTCGCTCCCCAACGGGGGGGGAGCCTGCGGCCGCCCGGAGCCTAGGGGGTATGGTAAGAAGGGGGAGTTCTTTTTAATCTGACAATCAAAAAAAGGAAGAGAGAGAGAGAAAAGAAAAGTGCCCCGTTACTGCCACCGTTCCTCGGGTCCCTGCGGTGCTTTCTCGGGCAGCAGCGTGCCCTCGCAAACGGAGACGCCGGGCAGCGGGCGGGGAGCATCTCCGTCGGCACCGGGGCGGCGGGAGGCACGGCAGGGCTGGGTACAGCACGGCACGGCACTGCCCAGCCCGGCACAGCCCGGCACGGCCCCACAGCGCAGCCCTTTCCCACACCCCACCCGCGCAAACAGATCCCGGCTGAGACGGGTGGGAGGCGGCCGTGGCCCGCCGATGCCAAGGGGCATCCCGAGCCCGGCACCCCGGGGTGCTGCCTGCCCCCCTCTTCATCCATCCCCAGGTCGATGCAGTCCCTGGGTGACCGCTGCCAGGTGGGGCTTTGCTGGGGACCAGGGAGGGCTCTCCCCGCCTGGCAGGGGGGTGCTCGACCGCGGCCGCCGAAGGGGAGCAGCGCCCCGTGCTACTCCCGCAGCGCCCGGCGTCGGGGCTGCCTTTCCTTCTGGCGGGACCCCGCTGTTCTCGGAGCCCGGCGGCTCCAAGCAGCCCAACCGAGGATGAGAAAGGGAAAAGGAAAAAAAAAAAAAAACAAAACAACAAAACCGCAATGTGCCCCGGCCCGCCTGTGCCCCCGCATCTCCTTGGCGCGGCGGCTCCTTCCCGTGCCCGAGACGAGCCCCGCGGGGCCGATTCCAGTGTCCGCCCAGTGCCCGCCCCGCCGAGCCCCCCACGACCGCACCGCCGGCACCGGCATCGCCACTGCCACGGGCCGCAGCGGACTCGGCTCGTCTTGGCTTGGTAGCCCCGTCCCGTTCCCCCTTAACCCCCTCCCCCCGACGGCTCTGCTGCTGCCGCAGCTAACAAAGTTTTTATTCGCATCCTCGTCATCTCCAAACTCACAAAGTGACCAAGAACAAACAAACAAACTCTTTTTAATGTAAGGGTTGCTCACCTGGTGCAGCAAAGATCAGATGTCAGAGCAAAGGACTTCTACTTCCAGCAAAGTCTGGTTCACCGACTTACTCAACCGGAAGAAAGAGCTCCATTAGCTAGTTTACATACACTCTTTTAAATCTGTTTCAAAGGCATTTGATGTAGAGCATAAAGATGCACCTTGCGCGCTGCTGTCAACAGCCAGCCCGTGGCTGGGGCTCGGGCGCTGCGTGTCCAACTCCCCAACACAGGGAAAGTTACAGATTCTTTTTGTTTTTAACTCAAAATTTATAACTTTTTTTTCTCCAAATTTCAGCCCTTCGCCATTCGGCAAGGCTTTTTCCAAATGGTTTTAGATCTAATCGGAAACCGTTTGAGTTGTGTTTTGATCCGACCGCCGCTCTGCGTTTATTTGTTGTAAGACAAAATAAAAGTTAAATCGAACCGATTTCATCGACAAGAAGCGGGGGGGTTGGGGGGTGCTCCGGGCCGTGCCCCCGTTGCCGGGACCCTCCCGGGGCGCAGCGGCGCGGAGTGAGCTCCCCGCCGGGACCGCCCGCCGCCTCCCTCCGGGACTCCGCGGGCGGCTTCGGACGCGGCTGGGCGGCCCGGGGGTGGGGAGGCGGCCAGGGCAAGGCCGGTCCCTACAGCCCCCCCAAGCCGCCATCGGCTCCGGACAAATACCAGCGCCTGTTTGGCGAGCAGAGCTCCTACCTCCGCTTAGTCACTTGTTAGCGCTGCCTCGGACCTTACCCGACGGGGAGGGAGAGGTGCAGTGCTTGGTAATATTCACTGAAAACCACTGTGATATTCACTCGCTTAATTCCGGCGTGGCCTCGAGCACCGCAGGGGGGGTGCGGAGGGAGCCCGGGGCCGGAGCCGGACCCCCGAGCCCCCCCCGGCGCCGCCGTCCGGTTCCCAGCGCCCTTCGGCGGGGCAGACGCCGCGCTCGGTGCCCGGGGGCAGCGCATCTCCCCCCGGCCAGAGCCGAGGCGAGGGCCCCCCGCACCCACGGCCTTCCAAGCAGAGGGGAGGGGAGCGGAGCCCTCTTGTAAAGCTCCCAGCCGTCGGAGCCCACAAGATAAACATCATTAGAAATCATTGTAATTGGGATTGTGAAATCTGACCTCTGACCCGCCGGGCTACGTGTCACAACCGTGTCTGCTTTGATTCCTCGAAAGGCGGCACAAAGGAACAAGCTCCGTGACAGGAGGCAGCGGGATCTGCGCCCCGGCCCGAGGGGACCGACGGGGGGGACCACGCGTGGCCTTTCCCTCCTCCACCGCGCTGCATTTGCATATGCAAAGCAGCAGGCCGCCGGGCCGCCCCCGTCCGGCGGGGAGTGGTCGTCGGGCCGGGGCCGGGGTCCTGGAAGCGGTCGTGCCCGGCTCTCGGGGTGCTTTGGAGGGAGAAATGAGCGTCGGTGCGTCCTTCCACCAGCGGAGGGAGGAGGGGAGAGGGGGCGGGGGGGCGTCTGTTGGGTGTTGGCTGAGATTCACACCCCACAAACGCGCTGCTGCCTCCCGAGAGTCGGAGTGGGGGGGAGCCGATGGCAGGGAGGGAGGGGGAGATACCGTTTTTCCTCCAGGGCTTTTCCGCCTGGGCTTGTGGGTGCCCCCTCCTGGGGCTTGGGCTCCCCGGTCCCTTCCGCCCCGTCCACCCCCCAGCTCTCCGGCCGGGGGCCCCGGTGCGTGTCCCCCGCCTCCCCCCGCCGCCCCGCACACACCTGGTCCCTCTCCGACGGGGAGGACGATGCGGCCCCTGCTCTTACCTCTCGGCTCATCGCAGCCCACCGTGGGGCTGGTGCTGAGCCCCGGGGGGGACACGCCCGGCCCCTCCCACCTGCCGGCCGGAGAGCATCCTCCGCGGGGCTGTCTGCCCCTAGCACCCCCGGCGGACGGGGGGGACTCATGGAGCCAGCGAGGGCAGACCTGCGCCGGTCCCCTCATACGCCCCGCTCAGCTGCTCTTGCCGAGAAATCCTAAAAGCATAATTACATTAAAAAGGCTGATTTGTTTAAATAATCCTCTTTAGGCTCCCCTTAATCTGCCCTATATTTCCCCCGTCGTCTTTATTCCTGTCTTGTCCAGCTCAGCTGAGTTTGGCCGGACACCCCACCCTCCTCATCTTCCTCTTCCTCCTCCGGAGCCCCCCACCCTGCGGGAGACCCCCGCGCCCAGGAGCCTGTCCCCGGCTGCAGGTAGGGCCCAGGGGTCTGTCGGTGGGACGGGGGGAGGCGGGGTGCTCCGGCAGCCCTGTTCGGTCCGGCGCCGAAAGCCAGCCTTAGCATCACCCGTGACCCGCGGGCGGGGAAATCACAGCGAGTCGGTGCCCTGTTCCCTCGGCGGGGCAGGGCCGGATCCGGCTCTCGGGGAGGATCGTTACCCGATTTTTAAGCAAAAATGACATTTTTCACCTGTAGAGCTCCAGGGGAGTGGGAGGCAGCGGGTATATGAGAAAGGCAGAGAATTGAACTGAGATTGGAGCTGGGGGGGGGGGAGGGGGCAATGTCTCCCGGTCCCCCCGACAGCAGCAAGTGAAGGGGGACCGGGGAGGGCTCTGAACGCGCCCCCCGAGTCCTGCAGCTGCCCCCGCCGCGCCGGGCTCTCGGTGGTCGCTTTCCCCCCTGAGCGGTGCGGCTCGCAATTTGAAGGACGGTTTCTTTTCCTCGGTGCGGAAGATTGAAGTTCATGTTTCAATCCCATCGAAAAGAGGAGAGGGAGAAAGAAATGCAGAACTTTAGATGGCGCTGTACAACATTTATTTAAGCCCTCCGAGTATTCCCGGCTCCTCGGCCTGCAGAGAGGAGCAGAGCCCTCGGCGGGCAGAGGAGGGCTGGGCTGGGCGGGGATGGGGTGGGATGCGCTGGGGTGGGGTGGGGCGGAGGAGGGTCCTGCCCCACCGGCAGTGGGTGAGGAGGGCAGGGGGCTCTCGCCGGGCAGGGCAGCCCCGGCCCGCGCCTCCATCCCCGGTCGGTGACAGCTAACTGGAGCGCTAAGCAGGAATAGTTAAAAAGCAAACAAAAATGGCAGAGGCCGTCTCCCGCTGCCTCTCTGCTCCCCTTCTCCTCGTGTAGACGAAAACCCCCTAATACCTCCGACGGGGCGACGGGGGGAAAGCTGCAGACTTGACACGAGCTGCAGGCTGCGCCGGCTGGGTGCTCCTTGCTGCTCGTCCACCTCCGCGCCCCGGCCCCGCTCCCCCGGGGAATGGCCTAGGCGTTGCCCCGTCCTCCGGGGGAGGGGGGGGCGGGGTGCAGGAGAGGGGCTCCCGTGGCTCGGGTCTCCCCCCCGGCTCCAGCTCTGCCCTCTTCTCCCCTCCGCCCCGCCGGCTGCGGGCCTCGGGGAGGGATTCAAAGGAGCAGAAAGAAAGAGAAAGGAGAGGAAAAGCCGACAGACAGCCCCGTCGGAGGGCCCGGCGGCTCTCCACCCGCTCCGGCGCCCGGAATCTGCAGAGGCCGCGGGGAGCGGACCTCCAGCGCCCGCCCGCGGCTCCGCGGGGCCCCACGCAAGGCCCGCGTGGGCGCCAGGCCCGGGCGCGGCGGCCTTCGACGGCCCGAGGACAAAGCCACGGGCACGGCCCGGCCCCGGCCCGTCGGTGCCCCCGGTCCGGCGGCGAAGAGAGCCGCCCCCGGGAAGGGGCGCAGCCGAATTTAACCGGGGCGGGTGGAAAAGCGGAGCGGGGGCGGCAGGCTGGGAGTCCCACCGTGCCGCCGGCCCTCCACGACCCCGCGCTTCCCACGCACACGGGCCAACGCGAGCCCGAGCCCTGAAAGGGGGAGCGGAGGCAGCGGCAGGGAGCAGGGAGCGCTCCCGGGGAGCGGCGGCGCAGTGCCCGGTGCCGAGCGGCGATCGCTCCGGTCCTCTCCTCGCCGCGGCTCTGCCCTGCCCGGGGAGAGCTCCTGGCTGGACACTCGGTATGGGAGCAGATCCTCTCGGAGCGAGGCAAGGAGCTGTCAGGCTTTTCAACACATCCCGGAGCTCTAAACGTTCAGACGGTTTCAGGCATTTTTTCCTGCAGGAGCTGATGATATATTATTACCATTATTACGAGGTGGTTTTTATTTCTTGTTAAAAAGGGAGATGCGGGAGGCGAGGCACGACCGCAACAGCCAAAGAGAATTTTTTTTTTAAGAGGGTAGAAAAAGAAAAATAAAAAAGAAAAAAAAAAGAAGGTCTCGGACAGGGTTTTAAACAGGGGACAAGCAGTTTAAAAATTGCTGCACTGATCCATCGAAAACAAAATCTAAATACGCCACCGAAATGGCACTATATACGCAGCGTATTGTGTATGTATATATATATTTATTTTTTATATTTGTGTGTATGTTTGTGTGTATATGTATACACACACACACACACAAAAACATCCATACACTAAAATAAAGAATTACAGACAGCCTGGATCCTGAACACAGTCTACACTTTATTTCAGACTACAGATTTCTGAACATAATAAAATCTTTGGCTTGTAGCGGCGGGTTCAGTCTCGCAGTCTGTGGATCAGAATTATTTTTTTTTCCTCGGGAAAAAAAAAAGAGACAGAAATTCACACACCAAAAAAATAAGATGAAACGAAAGATCAGGAAAGTCGGACATTTACTGTAAAACAAGAGCAACGGACATCGAGAAAAAAAAGAAGTAAAGCAAACAAAACGAACAAACGAACAAAAGAGAGGGGAAAAGAGAGAGAGAAGGGGAGAGAGAAACTGTCCAGCAAATAGAGATCGCTACACATATTTCTTACCTGAAATTAAATATATACAAGGTCATATGCTGTTTGGCTATATAGAGATAATTTTTTTTTTTGTAAGTGTTCATATTTACTTTTTTTTTCGTAATCGGAGTCCTTATACTATGGATAGACAATAGATCTGCTTTTAAATAGCACCTGTCCGCCTCCCGGCCGGCGGGCCGGCGCCGCGGCGCAGGGCTGGGGGGGCCGCGCCGCCTCACTCGCTCTCCTCTTTGTCCTGCACGGTGGTGGTGGAGTGGTTGTACAGTCCCTGGGCCATGAGGTGCAGCGCCAGCCCGTTCTTGATGCCCGTCGCCTTCTTGATCTTGGCTCGTTTGTTCTGGAACCAGATCTTGATCTGGGACTCGTTGAGGCTGAGCTCCTGGGCCAGGCTCTGCCGCCGCTGCTCCGTGATGTACCGGTTCGCCTGGAACTCCGCCTTCAGCCGTTGCAGCTGCTCGGCCGTGAACGCCGTCCGCGGCCGCTTGTCCTCCTTCTCCGTCTTCTTCTTCTTCAGCTTCCTGGTGCGGGGGCCTGCGGGCAGGGCACACACACGCCGCTGGGCAGGGCCGCGCCGCCGACCGACCGACCGACAAACCGACCGACCGACCGACCGCCGCCCCCGCCCCGCCGGCCGCCGGAAAAATGGCCGACGGGCGAATTTCTGCCGGTCCCGTGTGTGTCCGTTCCCCCCACCCCCAAACCCGGCCCCGCCGCCCCGGCACGGCACGGCGGAGGGAAGGATGGGGAAGGAGAGGGGAGGCCGGGACCGAGCGCGCCGCGCCGCCCGCGCATCCCCCGCCGCCGCGGCCCCACCGCCCCGGCCCCGCCGAGGGGAGCGGCGCCCCGCTCGCCCCCCGCCCCGGCACACGTCGGGGCGCCGCTCCGCTCGCCCCGCCGGGACGAGCCACGCTCCCTCTGCACGGCCCGGGGCCAGGGCCCGCCGGCCGGGCAGCGGCTCCGCTGGGCAACGCGGGGGGCGAGGGTCCCCGCGGCCCGGCACCGGGAGCCGCCGGGAGCAGCAGCCTGGCCGGGGGCCGCCCCGCTCTCGGTTTGGGGGGCAACAGCTCCTCCGCAAGGCCGGCCCAGCCACGGGGGGCCCTTTTCCCGCCGCCGCCCGGGTCGTCCGGGCTCTCCGGAGGCCGATCCTTGCCGGGGACCCCCGGCCCTGCCTGCAGCTCCTTCCCTGACCCCCAGCCGAAAGCGGTGACCCCCGCCGCACCAGCCCGAGGCCGGGATGGGGCCAGGTGAAGTGCCACAGAGCTCGCCGGGGAAGCAGCCCGGCCCCGGGGCGCATCCCGGGGGCAGCGCCCGGTCCGGGGGCTGCCCACCGTCCTCTGCATGCCGGCCCGGCCCGGCCCGGCCTGGCCCGGGGTGAGCGGAGAGGGGAGGGAGCCCTGGAGAAAGGGATCTGCGAAAATCCCCCGACAGCTGCCGGGCTCGGCGGGCGGCCCCAGGCCCGCAGCCCCCCGCCAGCAGCCGCCGCAGCTGGAGCCGGCGAGGCCTCCTGGCCGCCGAGTAGGCCGAAAGCTCCGCTCCCGGCGCAGCCCTTCCCCAGAGCGGGGGGTTTCCCCGCGGCTCGGCGGCGTCTGCCGGCGGGGAGAGGGACGGGGCCCGGCGGGATGCTCCTGTGCTCGGCCGGCGGAGGGGCGGAGGGTGCGGGGAGTGAATCGCTTTGCCTCGGCACCTTGCAGCAGGGTGCCGGCGCCTCCGTCCGCAGCAGCCCGCTCGTCCCCGGAGCCAGGAGAAGCGGCCGGGGCCGGCGGGCAGCTCCGAGCACAACAAAGAGGGCGGCCGAGCCGAGCCAGCCTCCCCTCGCCCTTCTCCCTTCCGGGCTGGGGCGAGCAGGGAGCTTCGGGGAGGACATGCAGGAATAATCCTCTGCCCGAAGAAAAGGGAGGAAAGGAAATAAAAGCGCAAGTGCAAAATGCTTGGCGCACGGCGGCCCTGGGAATCGGTAGCGAAACACCCGTGGCCGGGCCGGCCCGGAGCGAGGGCCGCG
Organism: Calonectris borealis; assembly: GCF_964195595.1. Classification (NCBI taxonomy): domain Eukaryota; kingdom Metazoa; phylum Chordata; class Aves; order Procellariiformes; family Procellariidae; genus Calonectris; species Calonectris borealis. The sequence continues at coordinate 10,786,790 of NC_134317.1, forward strand.
CCGTCTGACAGCTCTATCACTCCATCAATCACCCGAGTCAATCAAAGTGGCTTTTCTGAGTTTCAAGTCGCTGGACGTGTCAATAACGGGGGATGGAGATGGCTCGGCCGATAGAACCGCATTGACCGCCGGCGGGGAGCAGCCAGGCCGGGCAGCGCGGAGCGGGGCCGGGGCCGGGCAGCGTCGCCTTCCCCGCGTCCCGGAGCGGCCCCCGGGCAGCCGGGCCCGCGCCCCCTGGGTTGGCACAGGGAGCCCACCCCGGCCCCGGCCCGCGCTGGCGGATCCCTGGCTGCTGGCCTGAGGTATCACGGGGGGAACCCCTTCTCCTCGCCCTCCGCTTCTTTCAAAAAAATTACAATTGAAAATAGAAACTAACGGTGATAAAATAAGGGGCTGCCGGGGCCACCCGGGGGAGTGTAAACAGCATGAAAGGGGGCGGCAGAAGGGGGCCGGGGGCCGGGAGGGCCGAGCAGGCGGCTCCCACCGGGGCGGCCCCGGGCAGAGGCACGTCACCCACCCGAGAGCCGGGCCCCAAACGTCGGCAGGGAGCACCGGCTCCCGCGGCATTGCGCGGCCTAGGGGCCTGCCTGGCTCTGCCTCGCTGCAGAGGCCCCCATGAACAGCCGCTCCGCCACCTTCTTAAAAAAACCCTTTTTCTTCCCTTTCCGAGAAAACACCCCCGCCACGCACCTCCAGCAGCCGCTCAACATGCAGCTCAGGTCTCCCCCCCGCCACCCCCGAAAGGCCACCAGGACCCAGGAAAAAATATAAAATAAGGGGGGGGACCCCAAAACAAGGTAGCAGCCGAATCCGCTGCCTTTTTTCGCAGCGCTCCCACCCCACGCCGCCGCGCTGCGGAACACCCGGGGCTGCGGCAAGGCGGGGCGGGCGGGGGGCACGGGAAGGGGGTCGCTCCCCGCCGGCTCTCCGCATCGAAACGCGGCCGAATCGGGGCCCGGCGTCACATTCAAATTTGGGAGACTCGGAGGAGGAAGGGGGGTGGGGGGGACGCGTTTCCTCTCGCCCTGGGTGACCCAGGACCCCCCCCCGCGCCTCCCCACGCGAGGTCCTCAGCAGGCCGGGAGCCAAAGCAAAGGGGCAAGAGGGGAAGAGGAGGGGGGGGCGACCTTGTCACGATTTTAACAGCTCCCAGATGCGCCGCGGTTCCTTACCCGAGGACGGTCTGTCTGAATACCTAGTGCAGTAGACCCAGGCAGGCCACACCAGCGGCTGTTGCGAGTCGGGCTTTATAACAGGTCCTCCATTATTAGAGCCCATGAGGAGGATGGCGGGGCTGCCGTGCTCCCCGTACTTCGCCGGGTGAGTCTCGCCCCCGTCGGCGGGGGGCTTGGCCGCCCCCGACGCCGCCGCCGCCGCTACCGCCGCGGCGGGGCTGCCTTTGGCGGCGGCGGCGGCGGCTGCGGGCGGCGGCGGCGGCGCGGAGCCGTCGGGACGGCAGTTCGAGTCCGGGCAGAGGAGGGAGGGCGGGTTGGGCGGCCGGGCCAGCAGCGGGTTGACGTTTTCTCTACCTGAGCTCTGCCCCCGGTCTCCGTCCCGCTCCCGGCTGCCTCCTCCTCCTCCTCCTCCTCCTCCGCCGCCGGCCGGCGCGGGCGGCTCCTTCTTGCAGCCGAAGTCCGGCCTCAGGATGTTGTCGATGAAAAAGTTGGTGGTGCGGTGGGGCGGCGGCGGCGGGGGTGGCGGCGGGGGCGGCGGGTGGCGGCGGCGGGGCAGGGGCAGGGGGCAGGGCGCGGCGGGGGAGGCGGGCGCGGGGCTGGGGGACACGGGCACGCTCTCGCCATCGCTGCCGCTGCCGCTGCTCGCCGGGCCGGGCGCCGCGTCTCGGTGGCCGTGCCCCTCCGGCGGCTCTTCCATGCTCAGCCCCCGCCACGGAGATCGCTGCCTCTTTTCCCCCCCACCCACCCGCTTTACGCCCACCCCACTTTGCCGGTGGGTGGCGGGGTGGAAAAGGGGGAGGAAAAATTTGAAAAAGAGGGAAAAAAAAAAAGAAAAAAAAAGAAAAAAGAATAAAATCCACTTGTTGGGCTGGAGCTGAGGTTTTTTTTTTTTATCCCGCTCGCACGGATGGATCCAAAACCGGGGAGACACTCGAGGGCTTCTCTCCCCCTTCTCCCAATCAGCTTATATTTCCACCACCAAAAAAAAAAAAAAAAAAAAGAGCCAAAAACCACCAAACCCAAAAAGGTGTGCGGCCCCCCCAAAAAACCCGCCCCCCGAAAAGCCCGTCAAAATCTGCCCATCTCCCCGCCGCCGCCGCCGCCGCCGCCGCGGCGGCTCCGCGCTGCCCCGCTGTCACGCTCCGCTCTGCCCACGCCGCGGGCTGCCGGAGCCCTTCCCCGCCAGCCTGGTGGTGCACGCCGCCCGGGCCAATTTATTATTATTATTTTTTTTAAATTCTTTTTTTTTTCCTCCCTTCCCCCCCCCCCCCAAAAAAAAAGGCCAAATCTCTGACAGCTCCGGTCCGTGCAACAAACTCTCCCTAAAAAATCCCTCAGCCACACTTTTTTCACTCGCACCGGAAGCACGTGAGGCGGCCCCGCACGTGGGGGCGGCCAATGGCGCGCCGCCGCCGCCGCTGACACCCCACGCCGCGCCCAATGGGCGCCCGACGGGCCGCCGCCATAAATACCGCGTGGGGACGGGACGGGACGGGCGGCGGGAGCGCCGCGACGGGGCGGGGGCCGCCGCGCCCGCACCTACACGCGTGTATCGGCGTCCACCCCCCCCCAGCCCTGTGAACAACTTCTTCCATCCGCGCTGGGTCCCCGCTGTGTCCTGCGCGGGCCGCCGCGGGTGGCGGGGGTTTGGCCATCGGCCGCTTTCCTATTGCCCCCTCCAATAATAAATCCCCCCCCTCAAAAAAATCTGTGGGTGCTCTTTTTCCTCTTTTTCTTTTTATTTTCTGTTCTCCCACGGAGGGGTCAGGCAGCAAGGGGAGGTGGCGAGCGGGGTAGGGGTTGCACGGAATCGAAACTTTTTTTGGAGGAATAAAAAATGAAAATAATAATAATAAATAATAATAAAGGCAGAAGCCACTGCCGGGGTGAGCTGGGCTTACGGCTGCAGCCGCTCGGCTGGTTTGTTCCTTTATTGGGGGGGGGGGGGCGGGGGTGTCGGAATATGAAGCAGATCAGCCGCCAGCTCACAGCTGAGTTTGTATCATGTTTCCTCGTCTGCTTTTTGATGTTTGTTTGTTTGTGTTCAGTTTGTTGCTTTTTTTTCCCCGTTTTTTTTTTTCTCCCGGCAGAGAGCGAGCACCTCAGGACGTGTGTTGAGGCAGAAGGGAAATTTAAGGATTGTAAAGGGTGGGGAGAAAAAGGCACTTTTTGAGGACTGCTGCAGCTTTCTAAAAAATTAATTTACAGAAAAGAATTTAAAATCTCTGCTCCCACTCTTGATTTTTTTTGGACTGCTGGGGGCCGCAGCCCAGCGCCGAAGGCTCTGCCGCCGCCTTCTCCCCGCGGCCCCGGGTGCTGCCCTGCCCGGAGGGCCGAGCTGCTCCGGGGGAGGGAAGTGTCGTTGCTCACACGAAGGGGCACGGCGGGGTGGAGGTCCCACGACACCTCACGCTTTGCATGACGCGTGGGGCCCGGCGGGCTGGGTGCCCGGAGCCGCGGCCGCTTCCCGGCCGGCCGCAGGCACCTGCTCCGGGCTGGAGCCGCTCTCCGGCCCGCGGCCGCTTCCCGGGGCTGCGGAAGGGGCAATTCCCGGCGTTTTCTCCTCCTGAAGTAACCGAAAACCCCCATCTTCCCCCCAAAAAACGGCGGCCGGCCGGGCGGCGGCCGGGCCGCTGCGGGGCCGGGGAGGCCGCGGGGCCCCGCGCACCGCTCCGCGCTGTTCCGCGCCTCTCCGGGCCGCGTCACGTTCCGCCGCCTATATATCCTATATATGCACGGGTGCGTGCTCAAAATCAACCTATATGTATGCGTCTGTGTCTCGGCGTTTCCTTGCGGGCTGAGTCGCGGTGCCGGCAGCGGCCGCGCTCCCCCGCCTCGCCCCGCCGGCGCCGGCTGGGTCCGCTTCCCTCCTCCGGAGCCGCCCGGGGGAAGCGGCCGGGCCCGCGGCTCCGCTTTCGGGAGGCGATCGGCACCGGGAATTGGAGGAAACACCTCTGGGTGTCCGGCAGCAGCTCCCCGGATGCCCGGGCGGCGTGTGTGTGCCCACACCTCCGGGGCACGCTCAGTTATTTTCCGTAGCGGGGAAGCATTACCGAATTGTTACCTCCAGCCACACAATAATCCCCTAAAATAATAGCTGGCAGAACACAATCAGCCCTGGAATCAAGAGCTTCATCCGCAATTAAATGAATGTTAAACCCCCCCTGCATTCACAATATCATATCATTTACTCGCACCGAAATTGGGTTTATTTATATTTAAGTTAGCAAAATTGAAATCTTTATCCCAAAAGCGAGCGTGGGTACTTAATTAAATTCTAATTAGGACACTATCAATATCCCATTTAGCCACGTAGCCTTTGTGAGCCGCGGTCCCTTTCAGAGCTGTAAATGGGGGCTCGCTGCCTTATCTCTCCTGCAAGAGACGCCTTGAGAAGGGCTGCAAAAGATAATTTATAGGTTTTAATTACTCTTCATTCCGCCTGATCAGCTTGGCGTTCATCACAGGACGGCGAATAAAACCTGGTCAAAAGCACTGTCACTATTCCCTGGCAAGACGCTTAATCAAAGTAAGCAGGGCCATATTACACGCTGCGAGCTTCTTCACGTAATTTCCCAGCTGCTGATAAAGCTAGTTGAATAATGCTGCAGTCCTTCGGAGACACCATTTACAGAAATGACTTTATTGACGGCTTAACGTCGGTAATTCATTTTACCTTTCATGTATTGGGAGCCCGGATTTGTTACAGTAATAGGATGATAAATGTCCTGGCGGCCCTATAGCTTTTGTTATTGAATACAATACACACACCCATCCTTAAATGTTCCAAAATTGGGTAACAAAAGGGAGAGAGAGAGAAATCGAAGCCTTTAACTATTTAATTTGCCTTCCTGGGCGCGGGGGGGGCCGAAGTGTGTGTATGTGCGTGTGTACGTGTGTGTGTAGGGGGGGGGATTATTTCATCCGGAGTCCTCCCTTCTTCTAGAAACTGTTCTGGATTTTAAAGGCTTCTCTATAAATTGAGTAGATTTGCGTGCGGAGGGGGTGGGGGATCGGCTGGATGAATGAGGAGGGGTTAAAGGAAAAGGCGATGTATATTTCCAGGCTGGATATTTTTTCCCCCGCGACTCTTCCTATCTAAATAGATAAATATTACTCTCCGGCTAGCAGATAGTTACAGTAATCGGGGTAATATGTCTACACCGTGTCTTAAGGACGGAGGCTTAAAAAAAAAAAAAAAACCCAAACAAAAAAAAAACCAAAAAATAGACCCTTCTTCGAAAAAGTTCCCTCCGCAACTTTTGGGTGCCGCTGGGTTTCGATGCGCCCGTCGGGGCCGCCCGGCCCCGCCGAGCCCCGCGCCCGTTGCCGTCGGGGGGGGCCGGTCCCGCGGAGCCGCCGGCGCGTCCAGCGGGGCCGGGGCTCCCCGCGCCCCCCCGAAGGGGCTCCGTTGGCCGGGGCCGGACTGCGGCGCTCCCTGCCCCTCGGAAGCGCCCCGGTGCCGTCCGTCTCTTGCGGGATGATGTCCCCACCGGCTTTCGGCGCTGGGGCTTCGGTCAGCCATCCCGGCGTGGGGAGCGAGAAAATGAAATCCGGGAGGCGGGGAGCAGCCGAGGGGCGGCGGGGCAGGCGAGCCGGTCTGGGACCCCCGGTGCCCGCCGTCGGGCTGCGGGGAGGGCGCCCGCATTGCTCCCGCCGCACGACAGCAGCCTGCGCCCGCAGCCTCTTCGGAAATCGGGAGAAATCATTTCTCCGATTTCGTTGTGTTCACTTTCTTTTTCTTCTTCTTCTTTTTCTTCTCTTTTTCTTCTTTTTGAGGAAGGCCACCGAAGGGAGGAGGTTTTAAAATTGAAATTAAAAATAAAATTAAAATCGGATCAAAACTCCTTTGCATTTTTTTTTTCTCGGCGCCCTTATAGGAAGGAGGAAGTATAGAAACGTGGTTAATATACGCTGTGGTAATCCTATTTCTAGGTCTAGATCAGATCTCATTGGGGCCTTTGCTGAAGGACATAAATGAGTTGTTCTAATACAATAGATTTCATCCTTCCTACAGGGACTGGCTGACCAGAGGTTTTGTTAAAAGTGAATGCGAATAGATTTCTGCTACAAGTGCAGCATTATTATTATGAGCTGTAAGGTCAGACTATACATTCCGGGTCCCCAAAGCCTATAGACCCTGGGAAATGCGCGGGATATACCACGTCATTGTACCTGACAGTCTCTTCAATAGACTAATTCAATTATCGCTTGGGGATTCAGTCTTCATTGAAAGCAATAATAGCAGTGTAATTCGTTGGTAAATAGGTATTGGAAGCAGCCCCGCTCGAAACTTTTTTCGGGGCACAGGTTTATATCTCTGGGATTCAAAATCTCTCCCGCTACAAGCGCGGGGAGCAGGGAGGGAGGAAGGGCTGGTTTTCACTGAAGAGGAGGGCCGGGCTGCGGGCAGACCCCGGCGCGGCCGGCCGGAGCGGCAGCCCCGCACCCCGGCCCCGGCGGCCGCCGCTGCCGCCCCGCTCCCCCGAGAAGTTCCCGGGGCGCCGGGGATGTTGTGTCCCGGTGTCCTGGTGTACAGTTATGAATCAATTACCATCCAGGACCACCCCCACCCCAGCAATGCAGCCTGGCTTTCAAGTCACAGGGAACTTCAGGGAAAGGGAAAGATTTAATTTTATTTATTTCACTGTCTGTCCCCTCCTCCCAAGGGGGACGGAGACGAAAACACTCCGCAGAAGTTTCTGAGTAGGGGAAAGAAAACTGTCTTTCTTCTTCTTAGCGGTATTATTGGTTTGTTTATTTTCCTACAAGGAGGAAAAAAAAAGAAAGAAAGCAAAAAGAAGAAGAAAGAGAGAAAGAAAAGGAAAAAAAGAAATAAAAAGAAAGAGAAAAAGGAAAAGAAAAATGAAAAAGGAAAAGGAAAGAAAAGGAAAAAGATAAAGGAAAAAGGGGAAAATAAAAAAGGAAAAGGAAAAGAAAAAAGAAGGGAAAAAAGAAAAAGGACAGAAAACCAGAAAAAGTAGGGGGGGAAAGAGAAGAAGCATAGAAAACAGGAAAATAAAAATGAGAAAGAAAAAGAGAAAAGAAGCAGGAGAAAAAGAAAAGAAAGGAAAAGAAAAGAAAAGTAAAGGGAAAAGAAAGGAGAAAATAAAGCAAAAGAAAAAAGAAAAGAAAAGTAAAGAGAAGAAAAGTAAAGAGGAAAAGAAGAAAAGAAAAGAAAAGAAAAGAAAAGAAAAGAAAAGAAAAGAAAAGAAAAGAAAAGAAAAGAAAAGAAAAGAAAAGAAAAGAAAAGAAGAAAGAAAAGTGAAAAGAAAAGAAAAGAGAAAAGAGAGGAGAGAAAAGAGAAAAGAGAAAAGAAAAGAGAAAAGAAAAAAAAACCAAAAGAAAAGAAGAGAAAGAAAAGAAGAGAAAAGAAGAGAAAAGAAGAGAAAAGAAAAGAAAAGAAAAGAAAAGAAAAGAAAAGAAAAGAAAAGAAAAGAGAAAAGAAAAGAAAAGAAAAGAAAAGAAAAGAAAAGAAAAGAAAAGAAAAGAGAAAAGAAAAGAAAAGAAAAAAGAAAAGAAAGAGAAAAGAGAGAGAAGGAAAGAAAGGAGAGAAAAAAGGAGAGAGAAGAGCTCGCTGCTTTCCAGTAGCCTGGCTGCAAACCCCTTCCCATCTGCTTCCCAAGCCCCCTCCCGCCTCCCACCCACATCTGCAGCCCACCCTACCTCGCTGCGAGCAGCACAAGTCACCTGGATCGGCTGCCTTAAAACGTCCCGGCTCCCGGAGATGTTTCTCGCTAGCCGGCCGGGGGAGGAATACATCCGAGAAGGGCAGCGACATCCTCTCGACAGGCGAGCAGTCCAAACGGCTTTCTCCAGCCCCGTCTGCCTCCCTGACAATCTGGTTTAAGTTACAGTGGATGTTTCCGAGCGCTGCTTTACCCCACTTCGGGGCAGATACTCCTCTCCCCTCGCTAAATACGTTACGAACAAGGGCTGAAAGTTTTGTGGCAGGGCTTGGGTCCGCACCCATCTCTGCTCCACAGGGCTGGGCGCCTCATTTCCCCCCTCACCCGGTGTCGGGCTGGCTCGAACCCATTTACATTTATAAATATGTTTTCAATTTCCTCCGGCTCTCCCTACCTATGCCTCACCCTGCTTCTGTCTCTGCTCGGGGAGCCGTGCAGCCCAAGGAAGAGTCGGGGATACTTTCGCCGCCCGGCCCCGCGGGGTGGCGGCGGGCCCGGGGCCGGGGCCGCTCCGCGGGGCTCCGGAGGGCGGGAGGGGGGACTTCCCGCCCGGGCAGGGTGCCGGGGCTCAGCGTTGGGAACGGCCCCCCGAGGCTTTTCCCACCTCAAGTGGGTGCAGGGTTCTTCGTGGCAGCAAAGATTCCCTTCCCCGGCTTCTGGATTTTTCGCTGACAAAGGGGCACACGCGGGACCGCCGCCCACGCCGCACACCCGCTGCTCTGCCGTGGGTGTAGGTGCAGGGAGGGTGTGCGTCCAGCTCCACGCAGACCCGCCGTGACTCCCAACCCACGCGTGCAGCGCTTCTATGCTCGTATTTGCGTGCGAGGGTTTGCGTGTGCATTTGTGTGTCTGAACGTGGGTGCAGCGGGCGTGTAGGGGAATATTCCCTTGCACACACGCGTGTGCAAATAGGTGTAGCTCTTAGAGGGTGCACGCGGGCACGACCCCCCCACCCCGTCCCCGGGTTCCCAATCAGTCCGAGGACCGCCCTGAGGGGCTCCTCCTGCAAACTCCGCGCCCGTCCCCCGCCCGGGAGCCGAGGGACGGTCGCCGTGGGAAGTTTGCTCAACTCTTTGCAGGGAAGGATGCTCCCCGGGGTCCTCTCCCCGTCTCTCAGGTGCACGCCTTTCACAGCCCGCTGAAGGTGCCTGCCTTACGGGATGGCTGGGGCTCTCCAGCAACGACTTGTGCAGATACAGCCCCGGGGAGGGAAAGATGATCCAGCCTTTATTTTTTTTACCCCGAGGTCCAAACAACAGCACCGGTGCCGGAGGACATGGGTGTCATCGTTTCTCCCCTCCCAGTCTGCAGGCAGCTCAGGGCTTTCTCCCTACTAGTGCTTTGGAGGAGAGTTGAGCCCCAAGCTCCTCACCACAGCGGGCCCCCTCTGTCATTTCACACACCCCCGCCATCGCCGGGCCGTGGCTCCGGGCTGGGCTCCGGGCCCGGGAGGCGATGCCCCGGGGTGGTGGGGTCCCGGCCTGCGTCGGGCCAGGGTGCAGGCACCGGGGAAGTTTGAGACGGGGAGAAAGGGGTGGGGTAGGGGGGGAAGAGCAATCCTTTGTGTTTTTGTCCTCCTTTGTTCCGGAATTAACTTGACCAGCGGGGCTGGGAAGCAGCACGATTTCGATTTGAAAAAGCGGGGCGGGGGGGGCTCTTTTGATCCTCATCGGGGAAAACGATGCTCGGGGAGGTGGCTGGAGGCGCTGGCACCGGCGCTGGGGTCTCTCTGCGGCGGCTCACAGCGAAATTTCGTTGAAGGCACTATTTCTGCCTTGCATGGGAACTTTCGGCGTTAATTAGCCATGTTGGTCCTACGAGCCGGGCTTGCTCCTCTCGGCTCATCCGTTCCTAGGGAGAGAAAACAGTGTGTGTAGGGCTAAAACGCAGCAAGACAAAATAATCAGCTTTAAAAGTACGTGTTGGCTTGGGGGGGGGGGGGGGGGGGGCAGGAAAAGAGGCAGAGAGTAAAGCAAAATAAGTCTATTGCCTGGAGAAATGATGCAATGTTACTGCTGCCCAGTGGCAGTAACCGGAATTGGGTCATTTTAGGGACAAACGCCGGCAAAATTCAAGTCACGTCCACTTTTGATATAAGGATGTGTCCTCTTTAAAAATTGTTATGCAAAAGACTGTCGTACGTGATCTTCTTGCGATAAAAAGCAGCAAGCCAAATATTGGAGCCCGAGTCAATAATGTATGAACAGATTAAGCAACCTTTCTCCCAGGCAATTATTTTAGCAATTGAAAACCTCGCTCGCTCCAAATTTCGAAAATAATAACAATAATAGCAAAAGTAAATAAAGCCAAGCGCAAGTGCTATGGTCTCTTGCTCTTTGCCCCTTGCTCGGGAGGAGTGGGCGGGTTTTTTTCCAGCCGGGGAGAGTAGCTGAGAAGGTATTTAAAACAGCAGCAGCCTGAAAATCACAACAATTCATAATAATCTATGGATCGCGGGAGTAAATAGGCATATCGCGGGGACACCGGCCTGCCTGTATTTATTTGTCTTTAAAGCTCCGGGTAAATTAAGTTTCCGGCTGTGTAATTCTAACAAAAGGTGATAGAAAACGCACCGGGGGAGTAATAGATGGTGGCATCAGGGATCAGAGGGGGGAATGGGTCTAATGCTGATTTATGCGCCGAGGGCCGGGACGCGCCGCCGCCTCCGCGGGAGCAGCGCGAGCAGCTCCGCGGGTGCGGGGGCTGCGCGGGGGCTGCGCCGCGGGCGGGGCGGGGGGGCGGCCGGGCCGAGCGGAGCCCCGAGCCGGTGCACGGCCCGGAGCAGCGACTTGTGGGGGAGCCGCTGCCGGGAGGAGGCTTGTCCCTGCGCTCCCCGGGAGGCTGCTTCCCCGCGTGGGGAGAGACACACGTCCCTCCCTGGCCGAGAGCGCCAGGAGATCACGGGGGAAAAATAAATTCGGCTACAGGAGGAGGGCAGCGGGTGCGGGCAGGGGACCTGGCAGGAGGGACCCGGCAGGAGGGACCCGGGTGCCTTTGCCTGCCCAGCAAGGGGCAGAAGGCAGAGAGCTAGGATGGGTTTCCCCGAGCCATCCTTGTGTGTAAAGTCGCTGCAAAGCTTTGAGAGAAAAAACCCTGCGTCACCTGCTGCAGGCTACTTTGTTTTCTCCCCTTTTTACTTTGCATCCCTTGCCCTCTGGCTGCCGGGCACTGCTGGCCATGCAGCAGGCAAGATTTCCTTTGCGTGCTTATCTCTGGCTCCACGATAAAAACATTCCCCCTTCTTCAACGGTTCTGATCTTGGTCTTGAATTTGGTCGATGGTGCAGTGGACTAACTAGCCATTCGTTTCGGCTGCAAAAGCAGAGAGCAGGTCAAAAGCAAAGAAACAACTTTCTGGAGACAGCGTGGCAGAGACTGGGGTCTGCGCCCTCCAGGAGAAACTGCGACCAGGTTTGCAGCGAGGGACGGGACTTTGGACCCATTTGGGGGCTGGGTGGGAGGAAAATGAAAAATTATTTGGGAGCAATGATTCCTCTTGGTGCATACTCCTGAAGAGGTCTTGCAGGAGTGCCGAGATGTAGGAGCACCCAGCCCCACTGCTACAGCTGAGAGCCTTTTCCAAGACATGCCAGAGTACAATAGAAATACTCGCTAGCATGGCACTTCACCTGCACACCCAGCCCTGCAGCCAAATCCCACATCCCTCTCCAGACAGCAGCCTTACATTCCTGAGCTAGACAAATGATGAAAAAGTTCCAGTTACCGTCTAATGAAAGGCCTCCATCTCCCTTCCCCCAGAGGTTTCCGATGCACATATAATTAGCTCTCAATATTTCATGAATATGGGGTTTTACTAATTCCTTTTCACTCAGGAGATTTCGCATTCGCCGTTTTACCCTCTCTGTCATTTTGCACAAAGCCGCGGCTGTGAGAAGGGTGGTTATGGGTTGGGTGGGTTCTTCTAGCTGGATATGCAACACCCCTCAGCCGCCCGAGGCCTCAGCCCAGACATCCTGAGAGACACAGATCCCAAATGAAGGACCACATTTTTTTTTTTCATGCAGAAAATTAAATGTGCTTTGGGGTCCTTTGGGGTAAGCATTTCTTTGGATGGGTAGCAATTCAGGAACAGGTCTTCTGCTTCTGAGTTACAGCACATTTTGGAGGGAGATTGATACTTTCTGACCAAAAAGAGCAGTCATCTCAGACAAACAAGAGGTAGAAGTCAAGCTAAATGTCATCAAGAAATGTCCCACTAAATCTTGGTCATCTTCTACAATAACAGCTCCAAACTGTCTGACTACTGCACAATCATATTAGTAAGAACAATTCTAAGCTTCCTATCTGTGTAATGAAGGGAAAAACTACCCCAGCATCATCTTCTCTTTTTTTTTCATTTGGTTCATTGGAAAGCAGTGAGGTAAAAGTTCCCATGTTCATAGTCTGCATGGAAAAAATTTTGGGAGTCTTATCTCCCTTCCCCAATACCAGACCGTGTGGAGGCTTGGGGCACAGACGCTGAGGATGCCCTTCACGTGCAGGGCTGAAGCACGGTCGGTCGGGTCTGCCACGAAGCCACTTTCCGTTTTGATTGCCCTGCTAGAGCTGCCTAGGTGTTGCAGAGGGTCTGACCCTGTCACCCATTGCATCCTCTTGCCTCAGTCTGCAAATAGTTGCACTAGGCAGAAATCTGCTGGCCTCTGTGGGAAAAAAGGCTTTAAACTCATTCTTGAGAGGCCGAGGAAGACCTTCAGCAGCCGCAGGGCAGGCTTTGCTGGGCTGGTTGTGCAGCGATAGCCATTCTTCCTCTAATCATGCCATTGACTACATCTTTTTTCCTTGTCCTGTTCTGTCCGAATGTATGTGCCTGGAGTAAAGTGACGTAAGGGTAGCTCAGTCCTGGGGGAGTTTTCCTAAACACACTGCAAGAACAAAGTTTGGTCCTTCTGTTCAAGCAGATTTAGACTAATGGGCTTTTCACCACATCGCCTTAGTGCTAAACACTGGCATTTGCAATGCAGTAGATGAGTTTCTGTAAAGGCAACCCCCCCAACCAGAAACAGCTCATTAAAAATCCCATTATCCCCATAACTTGCTTATTATTAATTTCAGTGACTGTCTTATGATTTGTAAGAAGGAAAACAAATCCTAAAACAAACGATACTTAGAATCACTGAGCCTGGTGGGCAATGGATTTTATTTGCCACACATTTTTAGTTGGACGTTAAAGAGGTTTTCCAGTTTACAGTCTCTCTATGTGGTCCATTGAAGGATAGCTTTGTTTTCTCACATTAAACTTTGTGAGTCACTATTTACTGTGCTTTGCCTGTTTCTTAATAACAACTTTATACTTACATGGGCCTTTTCCACCCTACAATTCTCTAGTTGTTTACTAGGAAGCCAAGGGGAGCTGGTGAAAGGGAGAGGAGTTCCCTGAGTGACTGACATGGATGTAGGATCAGGACCTACAGGCGTTCTGCTGAGCTCTGAGTCAGGATTTTTCCCTGTGTCAGGGACAGACAGTTCGTTCCCATATCATCCAACTGTGGGTGTGCCGCAGCGGGATTTTTCTGTACTCATCAATCCCCGGGGGTTACGGTGCAGGTAGTGAAACCCCACAGGAGTTAGCACGTTTGGAGGTTATAAACCCAGGCCTATGCTGCCTACAGGGAACATCTCAGCAGCTGAAAATACCTCCTTTAGCTCTCTCAGGAGTGACCTGCAGCAGAAGCAGGACCCTAAGGGAGAAAGGGATTATTCATCGCTGCTCTGGGCTGAGACGGCCGGACGCTGAGACCCCGGCCAGCTGCAGGCACTGCTGCGCTGCGCCCCGCGGTGCCCGCGGACCCCGAGGGATCCAAAGCCGTGCAGACACTGCTCTGGTGTGCAGGGAACATGTGGCAGAAGGGCTCCCAAAGAGGACTGCTCTTGTTTTTACTGTTTCCTGCTGCACTGTGATTATTCTTTAATCTGGTTTTCAACGTGTGCTCTTTGCTGTTTGTCCCGCGACTTCAGAAGTCAATATAGTTTTTAATCCACCAGTGATTTACTGATCCACAGTTCTCATCCATGCCATGAGGAAACGCCATGGGTGTGACCTCATGGGTCAAATTCTCACCTAGAGTAAATGGTGATGGAGAGGTGGCTTCGGCGAGTGGGGCTGGCCCAGCTCCGGTGCTCCAAGCGCAGGCTTACCGGAGCGCACATCCCCGGGGCTCAGCGCTCACTGCAGATGGAAACAGCCCGGCCCCTTTCCTGGGGTTATTAATGCCTTTTTTGTCCAAATGCTGGTTTCCAGAGACATCTTGTGGCTCTCGCCAGCTATCACAGCTGAGTTGCTCCACATCCCAGCACGCTGCTCCTCCCGCAGTGTTGGATAGCCAAGCTGCTTCACAAGCTGCTTGCTGTTTGCACCCTGAATGAGATTTTTTTTTTTTTTTTTTTACCCCTCGATGTGTATTTTCGGCTTTGTGGGACTCCCCTCTCACATACAGCTCAGGCTAGGGTATGGGTGTAAGCATCAGTCTTGCAGAAACGAAGACCTCTGCAGAAGTGTCACTGGTGTGAGAGCCCTCGCGGGCTGATGTCGCTGCAGGAGGAGATCAGTGTTTGCTCCCTACGCAGCACCCAGCGCTGGTGCATCAGCAGCTAATGCAGCACAGGGTGGGTTTTTTTTCATTAGCTCCTTTGATGACGGTGCTACAAAGGCAGAAAAATGTAAAGTAAAAGTATTTTTGTGAGAAGCAGGGGAAGGAGTGCAGTGTTGGTGCATGGGCAGAAGCTGCGGGCTGGCTGTGCAGCCCTGCGCATCACAGACAGGAGGGCCGTCTCCAGCCCTTGTAGCAGAGACCTCCAGAAGCAACTTCTCAGCTGAAGTGGGAGGCACAAACCCCATGGGTGTGTGAAAGATGATCCTTTTCAGAAACGGGATGGTAGGAAGCAAATAGCAGGGATTGGACCCCATAACCATAAAGGTCCCATCCATCCCCACATTGGCTGCACAGGCGGTAGCGCAAAAGCAAAGTGCTCCCTGACAGCAGAGAACAAGGCACTGCTGGGCTTTTAAAATCTTTTCAGAAGTAATGAATTAGCAAAAATTATTCACTAGATAAAGAAAGGGCATTTGTGTCAACAGATCTTTTCCGGACTTGTAAACCTCTTGTTTAGACAGCAAGCCCATCATTTTGTCACCAGGGTGGCTTGTACCAGCAAGCACGGGCAGCCCCACATCCCCGAGCACACGCAGTGCTGCCAGCCGACTCCTCGCTCACGGCCACACAGCGCAGGAGGGAGCTGCCAGGTTCAGGCTGGGAAATGAAGGCTGTTCCTCAAGCCTCAGGCACCCCAAGGATCGCCGCAGTGCCACGCTATGCAGGATCTCCCTGTCCAACACCCAGTTAATCCTCTTTCCTTTCGATGGGGAGATAGCAGCTACGGCTGTCGTGTCTGAGCCGGCAGATTGCTTGTCTCCATCTAGCCAGGGATTCCCTTCCGATTGCACAAAGAAAGCTTCATAGATGGGGGGTGATTTTTAGTGTGTATCCCGTAGCCACACAGACTCTTGCTGGGTCCAAGCCATCTATGCAATCCACACTTTCCCACTGGTGTAAATTTTCTTGGCACTTTCCTTGCAACAGGTGGGCTGCAATGCAAGGAAACGTAATGTGACTGCTTCGCTCTTGACTAAGAAGAAAGATTTACTGCAGAAGACACATTGCTTACAGTTTTATGGAGATTTCTTATCTAAAGCCATCTAACACCCTATGGCGAGGGTCCACAACCTCGAGAAAGTCTCAGAACATCCAAACAAACGTTTTCAAGCAGGAAAGGAGCCAAGTTACCATGTCTGTGCACAAGATCAGGACGCTGGGCTGGGAACTGTAGCTGAGATCACATGGTGCTATAACCCCATTTCGCCTGTCTGGGGTCCAAGGAACCTTACGTAATTCATCCAGCCCTGGAGGAGAGAAGATACCATGGATGAAAAATGAGTTCCCAGGTGCCCTGGACAATGTGTTGGCTGTGCTGGCTCAGACAGCTTGCTGCTCTCTGTCCTCAAGCTAATTATCGGCGTCTCCATCCAAGAGGTGGTCAAGCCCATAACACGGCCTCGGTAATGGCAGCTACGGACCTGATCACAGCGGTGGGTGAAGAGATCCGTCTCCTGGCCTCTTACAGACGTGAGACACCATGTAGAGAGGACAGCAGCCTGGCAGAGACACGGATGAG
Source organism: Calonectris borealis (assembly GCF_964195595.1). Lineage (NCBI taxonomy): Eukaryota > Metazoa > Chordata > Aves > Procellariiformes > Procellariidae > Calonectris > Calonectris borealis. The sequence goes on from NC_134317.1 coordinate 10,802,843, forward strand.
CTGGTGTCCCTGCGTTGCTGCTTGAAACGGTTTTCCTGTGTGGGGTTGTAGTTTGGTACAACGTCCGCAATGAGAACCAGCCACTGCGTCACCGGTGCAAGAGCAGCGCCGCAAAGCAACAAGCACGTTGTGAGTTATGACCACTAAACAGCAAGGCAACACTAATAAATCTTAATCCGAAGGCTGATAAACTGTGAAACACAACATAAAATATGATGCATGGGTTAGTGTTGAGGCTGCTCAGTTCCCACGGGGGCAAATTCTGGCTGATTTTTACTGATGGAGCTCAAAGCGGGCCAGCTGCAGTCACCCAGGCTAAAGCCGGCCTCATGGCTCTTATCTGAATAATTCCCAGTTATTAATAACTTTTATAGTTGATACATGGGACTGAATGGCATGTGCTTTTTCAGTGAGGATAAACCATTCAATCACATAAAACCTCGCCTAAGAGATGTTGCTAGATGAATCATTTAGGTTGATTGAGGGCTGTGTAAGTGATATATTAAAGATGTGCTTAAGCAACATTCTTTGATGGGGAAGATTATGTGTTTTCTGGCAGATTCATAAGCTAAGGAATCATCTGTGGGTTGTTAGGGAGATTATTGTCTGGTATGTGTGTATATACATGGGAATGGGAATACCAGTTAGTCCAGTTTAATAGATATCTGAAATAAACTGGTTTTGCTGAAATGAAACTGTCAACCCGGGCTGATGCTGGGTAAACTTTTGACTCATCAAATCAAACTGATTCTTTCTGTAACTCTTACACCAAGGAAGAATTTAGTCCATAGGCTTCAGGGACAGGAGCTGGGTGGGACATGATGGGCTCTGTGAACATACTTCCCCTTTATGTCAAGAATATTGCTTGCTAGGACCACCGATAACTATAGCTAAGTTTAGGATCAAGTGAAAAGTGTAATAGTCATTGCATCCAGTTTGATTCCTTTTATTTTGATCCACACATTAAAAAAATCCCAACAACAACTCTCTTTCATCTAAGGTCGTCCAAGCTTGGACTTAAACCCAACTAACCCCAAGGAGGAAAAATTAATTTTAACCCCACAAGAAATGTTTGGTACCTGTGATGCCATCCCAGTGCAAGCCAAAATGCCTCCAGCTACTCAACCACTCTTTCAGGAAGGTGTCCATCCGCGCTGGCAGGGCTGGGGCCGGGGGCTGGCCGGGGGTGATGTCCAACCTCACACTGCCACCAAAACAGCAGCTTCCCAAGGGAAGCACAAGACACCTGAACTGGTGGCAGTTTACCATCCACCAACGCTCACATCAAGGGCAGCTGAAAGGAGAAAAAGCATGATCAGAGAATATATTTTGCAACATATATGTATTTTTAAGCATTTTTTTCTTTTCACTTTGCTGGAAATTGACTGTGTCCCCCTGTCCTTGCACTCCCACACTTTCTCCTTTCAGCTGAATTCTTTCTTTTTCTACATGTTCAGTACAGTCTCAGTTTGGATTTCCATTCAGTTCTTCAGGCTACCTTTTAAAAACTATTTGTTTCAGTTTATGCAAATCTGTATCTCTGATTCTGAATTTCACATTTGAAACATTAAGACAGCACTAAAATAGCAGTGTGCTGTATGATCTGAGCTTCGTGTTATCACTTTCATCAGTGATCTAACTTCATATCACTTTCAAAGCAGAGTTGATTTATTGTCTCGTGATCTGTTTTGTAGAATTTCCTGGTTTCTAGTTCTTACTTTTCCATGCCTTCATATCATACTGTAATTTTATCATCCTCCCATGAAGGATTTTAAATCACTGCTTAGTTTCTGTCCTGTATCCTCCATCCAAGGCACTTGTCTGCAAGTCTTCTCCTACCAGTTGCAAAAGGAGGGGAAACCCCATCTTGGCATGTTTCTCCCTAATATTTCGCCTCCGTTTTACCCTGCTTCTGCCCGCTGTGCCCAGGCTGCAGCCGATGACCGGAGGGGCTCTCCTCTGCTCTTGCTCAGAGCGCGCTGTTCTCTCCAGAGAGGAGAGAGAAAATAATTAATATTATTAACCGTGTGTCATGGACAAACCCAGCTTAGGAAGAGCCCGGAGAGCTTGCAGATGGGGAGCTTATGGTCACATCAATCAGCTGAATAAGCAAATGAGAGAGGCAGGCTCTTAAACCCATTTACTCCGTGGCTCGGTACTACACAGTACTCAAGCACTTTGGCCGTCTCTCCGTGTGCTTTATAAGGTTATTGTGGCCATTATATACCTCACCTTCACATTACCCATTATGGCTTTGAGAGATGTTTAAAGTGAACTTCAAAGAAAGCTTAGAGTTGCCTAATGCTGCTGAGGAAACTTTAATAGCCAGTAGCTTGGGCGAGGTTTAATTCGCAGGGAAGCAGGCTGCTTTCGGGTACCAGACCAGGCTGCAGACCTCTTACCTTATGCTGGGAGGGTGAGCATGGTTTGATATTGCTCTGACAGGAAAACAAATCCTGGTATAGATGCAGCCATGGTCACTGAAGGGAAATTTTTCTGGCTTATACCATGGAGAGGATGCAAGGTGCAGATAACGGCGTTAGATCTGCCTGTCTGCAGTGGTGTGTCTGTGCAGAGGGCTCTGCCAGCTGGAGGTGGACAAGCCTTAGGTGATACATATTTCTTTATGGTGATGTAAGTATAAATATACTGATTAAAGGCTTTGTGTTTGAAAGGCTATGACTATCTGAATGGCTTCCCAAGTGATACTTGGTGCTTTTCCACCACCACGAGGGTGATGATGCTGAGAATCTCTCCCCGCACCTCTCTTCCCAGCAGAACATAACCCAAAGGACAATCAAGTTCAATTAAACATATCAAACTGCCCAGCGTTCTCCTGGGTAAAGAAACTAGTTGTACACTCCCAGCTAGTCTCCAAAAAGCCTCTGCTGATCTAAGGAGCCTGAAGTTCTCAGCTGCCCGAACCGGATAATATCTTTCAGCTACTTGTTGGGAGCACGCATTCCTTGGGAAAGCTATGATAAACCCGGCACTTAACAAGGCTCGCAAACCAACTAAACAGCTGTGGGAGACATTTGGTGCGTTCGACAGTAAAGACAGGAATGCTTTGAAGACCGGGATTGTAAGGCAGAGCTCTGTCAACTAGCTCCGGAGCAACCCGGCGAGCGGCCGAGGCGTATGGAGCAAGCTCAGCCTTTACGACTCCGCAGCCCCGCGACTCCCCTCCCGGCCGGCGTGCCCGTGATTTATCCACCCCACACCCCCAGGCTGCTTTGCTGTTCTTGCTCCCTGCATTTTCCAGGGCTCTGTTTCACATTAACTCATCAGCAGGTTGCAAAGTCAGTGTGCCCGGGGAGAAGCTTTTTAAGAGAGACCCTGCAGATTGTCATCTCTTTGCCACAGAAGGAAGCGGGAGGGAGGAGGTCGCCTCCTGCTCCTCCTAGCCATCAGCTCCTCCATCGAGCGGATGTGAATAGTCTTCACTCCTTGGTACACAAGGAAGAAGTGCAAGAGAGAAAGGGGCTCTGGGCTAGTCAAAGTCACTGATGGCTTTATGTTTTTATAAATTGTTTCTGTTATTTAAAGAGTGCTGAAGAGCACTGGAGAAAATACAGCCCTGGGCTACCAGGCATCTACCTGGGTCGGTTATAGTCAGCGTGTGCAGAAATACACAATTTTTTTTTTTTTTTTACAAGATACAATATTATGCCACCTTCCCTCAAAGACCAAGGACTGAATGTGTTTCATCTTAACACAAGGCAGGAGGATACTGGGTTCCCACCCACATTTCCACCTTGCCAGGTTGCCATCTGTGTTGCCGGGAGGTGCTGAGCATTTTCTGTGCCCATGGCCATGGGGCACGTGCCGGGGAACTCGCAGCATCGGACCTGGGAGGGGAGAGGTCGGGCTCAAGTTTTCCTCCTGCAGATGCTCTCAGAGACTGAAGAACATCCAGGCCTTTGAGAAAAATGTCTGGTGTACTCTGAATTGTTACCCCTAAAAGGAGATTTTACACTATCACCTCATTACAGATGATAGATTATTTCACTGAACCAATTGGTAATCAGCGGGGTTTAGAAATATCTGTTTTTTCTGAAGACCAGTAACTACTCACAGCACTAACTGAGGAATCACAAATGGCTACATCTTTTTTGCTTGCAAAATATGCTTTCAGTAAATCTCACAGATCACCTCTGAGATTCTTTCTTGCCAAAGCAACGAAGGAGAAGGTACACCTCTGGGAAATCTTTAGTGATATTTTGAATTTTCATGGTACATATTTAGGTATCAGAACCACAGGTTTCATCTTTCCGGAAGGAAAAATTAAAGTAACATTACACACACAAAAAAAAAAAACCAACAAGCCTTTCCTCATTTATCCAGGACTTTTTCCATACATTTTAGCGCCTGTCTAGAAGAAGAAGCAGAGCACATGCTTATGTATCTGTTTGCAATGAAGGTCTAGTCAGGACTTGAGGTGGGTCCACACTGAGGCCTGATGGCCAATTGTCCCTAAAGCCCTGGGGAGCGCGGAGGGGACGGCGAGGCTGGGCGGCTCGCAGGCAGTCCGGCGCCGCACCACAAGGTGGGGATGCTACAATGCAGAATGGCAGGCGGCTCCGGTCAGGGCAGCGCGGAGCTAATTGCAATCATCTCTGTATGAGATGAAGTTTCTAATAGCCAAAAGCCAAGCCGTCACTTTGTCACTTAGCCCTGTATACCTTGCTCCATGACCTGGAGAGTTGCCCTGCATCGTATCTCTTGCATAATCACAGTGTTAAAGGCTTTAGAAAATGTTGGTGCAAGTGTAGTTTGGTCCTGGGGGTCCCAGAGCTTTTTCTATTGCCTGGAGAGCCAGCACCGAGGCTGCTGCTGGGGCTGGGGTGAGCCGGCAAGACACGGCAAGGCTCAGGGGAGAGAGGGGAAATCAGATGTGCCTCTTTTTTTCTCATGCAAGAGCAAGGTGACACCACCGTAGCAGAAAGGTGATGGATTTCAAGCAATTAAGGGAACCTCTTCCTTTACAGGCTCAGCTGGGCTGGAAAACTCGGTGCTTCATGCTCCTGCTCAGTTTTACTTGGTTTCCAAAGAGGCAGATGCCACAGGGAGAGCAATTCCTGCACAGAGGCAGTGGATGATTGCTCCTTAAAAACTGTAAGACAAGGTGTCGAGCCCTGCCTTGCAGGGCAGCGTGCAGCCAGCGGGCGACATGGGGGCATTTCCCTCGTGTACATTGGCCTGCTCCAAAACACCTGCTGCCGGGGGGGCCAGCAAAAGTAGCCGTGCCTGTGATCTCCCCTGGCAGCAATGGGCATCCTGCTCTGCCTACACTCCCACAGGCATCATGGGCTCCATACGTTTTGAGCTGGGTGAGTACGATACTTCCCACCACCCCGTGCTACCGCTTTGCCGGGAACAGGACATCTGACATAATGAATATGGGCAAACAATAGCTGTGATATTAACAAAGTATTTGGATTTAACAAAGTATTTGACAGCCTAGAAAAGAGAAGTGGGAACTTGATTATAGTCTTCAAATATGCAAGAAGTTATTATGAAGAGGGCAGCAGTCAATTGCTCTCCATAGCTACCAAGGAGAGGAGAAAAAGGAATGAGCTCAGTGTTCAGCAACTTAGCAGCTTAGCAGTAGGCATTCAGGGAAAAAATATATCCTTTCTAACTGTGAAGGTAATTACGCATTAGGACAGGTTATGTACGGAGGGCTGGGAGCCCTTGAGTTTTAAGAGCAGATCGCACAAACATATGTCAGGAATCATCTTAAGACCTCCCAGACCAATGCTTTTTGCTTTTATAATTTTAAGGTTGCCCTGCCCCAGGTCTTGCCTTCACATCTCATCTCCCCAGGGACGAAGCTTGGCAGAGAGGATCTCTGTGTCTGGAGAGGATTTTCCCTAGTGATCACCCATCTAGACATGGTTCTGAGAGCCTTTTTGACATCATTGGAGGTGTCTCAGCCTCCCCATCCAATTCTGTTAGTTCATACATTGCCCTGGCCCATTTTGCTGCCCAGGAGCTCCCTCTACTCTGAACATCCCAACTCCTTGCCCCTCTGCCTGCAGGAGTAGGCTCGGGTTTTATCTCAAGGTTCCTCTGTACAGACTTCCATCTTACTGGACTAGGAGTGCATAAGGGAAAGCACTGAGTCTTGATCTTGTCTTAGTGGGGCCAGTGGGGACTTTGCTTTTGCTATAAAGGAGCACAGGATGGGGCAAGGCCTTTCCTAAACATCAGTTCAGCAGCAGTCTTGGCCACTCCGGTAAAGGTGTGTGGGTGAACATGATCTCACAGCTCTGCTTAACCAACTGATTTCAACCCAGTATTAAAGCAGGGTCAGGAACAATAAAAATATTCCCCAAATCAGGGCTTCGTGGAGCAGCTGGGCACCCCCAGGGCCATGGGGAACAGCATCACGCTGGGGCAACTGGGCTGGGATTGCTTGGCCAAAGGAAGTAGATGGTAAAAGTTGGCATGATTCAAGCAGTGACGGCATGAGTTTGTTGAAAAAAGAAATATGCTGAGAACAGCAAATACCTGGGAGTAACATCCAGCCAGATCAGGAAATCCCCGAGCTGAGAATGACTGGAGGCTCAGAAAATGGTTGGGAAACATCATAAATATGTTCTTATACCCCATTCTTCTACTCTTTCCTAGGCACCCACTTTTGGCAAACCTCAGGCAGGGTGGTGGGCTACATAAGGTTTTAGTCCATTTAAGCCAACGTGTCCACTCATATCCTTCTGTCAAGAGAGGGGCTGAATGGGACTGAATAGGGCTCAGCAAATTACAGGATTTATTCCTCTAAATGAGCAGGTTTTCCTCCCACAGGCCCCGGTGGGAGGCGGGTGTTTCAGCCTTCTGACAACGCACTATCTTTGCTTAGTTGTCTTTCAGAGACAGTAGAACGTGATCCACAAATCCCCGGGCTGAAGCCAGCAGGAAAAGAAAGTGGATGAGCTCTGCAATAATTTACTACTGTCCCTGGCCATTTTTTAACCCAGCCGAAGAGCTGGCAGCTGATATTTGACAGTAGTGGCTCAGAAGAGGAAGGCAGTGCTCTGCCGAGGGGAAGCGAGTGGAGTTACAGCCTGGCCGCAGCAAGCACAAGTGAATCGGCCGGGGACGATGAGGAGAGCTTGAAGTCATGAGAAAAAACATGGGGGATGGAGCAGAAACACCATTAATATTTTCACACTGATGAAATGTCCATAGTTTGGGTTTTTATTTTTGGGATGTGATAGAAAAGTTACATTCAAACAGCAAGGAAGAAAGTTAGTTTTACCTGCAATATTATCTATACACAGCTGAGGAGATGAAGGTGTTCATCTGTGACTGCTTTATCTCTGCATCCATCCATCCCCAGATAAAACATCATGTACAGCAGTTTATTCTTTATCTCTCTATTCTTTCTCTCACTTGTGTGGTATGAAACACTAACGTCATGGCTGGAATTAATGTCATTGGCAAGAGCTGGCGTTTCTTTGCCATATTGCTGTAAAGCTATCCCAGGCAATTTATATAGGTCAGAAAATTAAAGGTACCTTTTCAACAGAGAACTCTGCCAAGGAAGGGCTCCTGTGAGCTTGTACGAAGAAAGGGCACTTTCAATCACGCTCAGGTTGAGGAGCACCAGCAGATCTGAGCTGCATCTGCCTGAGAGGGTCCCCATCCCTGGGAAGTCCTGTCCCACCTGAGGCCAGGCATTGCCCGAGGGGCCACAGGACTACAGCTCACCCCCTCCAGAAACCTGGGGCTTGCGTTGACCACAAACAGCCCGGTTTCCCCCAGCCCAGTGAGCAAATCTCTGAGGAAACCTAATAGGAGAGGTAGGACTTCGCTTCTGGCTTGACTTGGCCAACTGAGGGAAGAATATGCGAGGACAGAACGAACCTGTCTGTGTAGTAACTGCTGCAGGGCTCTTGCCATTATTATAAAGGTTCAGTTATTGCTCCCTTGCTTAGAGCTGCCATGTGGATGTTTTATTGTTAAATGTACAGAAAATCAATAATGGAAATATGTCAGCACTGTCCACTCGCACAAAGCAGAACATGACTTGATGTGACTTCCTTACAGCTGGGCTGGCCAAGAAACCAGCAGCAATGCAGTGGGTTTGCTGAGCTTCCTCACAGCGGCCAGCCATGGCCGGGCAGCACAAGAGGGTGGGTGTACATAACCACCACCCACCGCAGCACAAGTGGAGCTCAGAAAGTCATTTTCACTAAAATGTCCGTCATACCTCTATGTCAAACATGGTCAGGTCCACCATGGCTTTGTGGCTTCACGCAGGGGAAATCCAAGCCTGTGGAAAGCTGCCGGGATGTTTCCAGCCTCCATGTTGCGGTCTCCCACCTTGGGCTGCAGATGTACCAAGAGAAAGCCACAGCTTCAGGCCATAAACCCAGAGCAAATCGCAGCGTGGCAGCTGGGCGTACATGAGCAGGCTGAGCATTTGGCACAGAAAGAGACAAACAGCTGTTGAAAAACAACGGCAAGTTCAGTTCTCCTTCAGTTCAGGCCAAGTTTGCCACTGTGGAACAGCTAAATCGCAGTTAGAGACCATGCTGTGGCCAGTGCTTTGAAAAATGTCTGGGTTCAACATGTGCTCGTGCCTAAGTTTGACCTAAAGGATATAAAACGGCAAGTCTGAAGACTTTGCCTCAAGGTGGCCATTTGCAATGAGCCCAAGTTGTCACCTATTGCTGAAAGTTATCGCTGCTGTTTAGAGTGTCATTTATAGGGGAGGATTTATGCTATGAAGTCACTTTTGTTTGTTTGTTTGTTTATAAGACAAACTCAAGAAGCCAAAAAATAATTCTTCCTCAATGCTACTAGTTTATTTTCAATTCTTACCATCGTAGCACTGCAAATTTGTGGCAAAGAGCTCACTGTGCGCTTGCTGATTTGGAAACCTGTGATGGACTTTCCCAGGGAAACCGTGTGCCAGAGCAGCCGCTGCGCTGGTGGGAGCCTGGCAGAGATCTCTTGTGCTCCCAGCTCACGCCTCGGACACTCACCGAAACATAATGTTCATAAAACATTCATCCCCTGCACCAATGGATGTGAAGGAGCACAGAAGGAAGATGAAACTTAATTGCTCTAAACAACCAAAGTGCTGCAGAGCTGCTCAGAGGAGCCACTTACCCGGAGTTAGCACAGCCAGGTGCCACCCCCACCCCACGCCCCGAAAAGAGAACTGCCACTGGGAATAGAAGCTGTGTTTTCTGGTTTTTTCTTCTTCTTACTTCTCACTATCTCTTTTTTCTGACAAAAAAAAAAGACTTTAGCAAATGCCCTACCAATGACTTCTGCTCATCTCAGCTCTTTTTCTTCCTCACACAGGGTCTGGGGCTGCTCAGGACAGCGACCACAGAGGGTTTCGTTCTCTATCAAAACTCTCAGCAGCTACACAAGGAGAGAGCTAGGAATATAGGCAAAATGGAAATTTTATTTATTTCTTTGCATCCTAAATCCTTGTCCTTTCTGTGGAAATGCTTTTCTCCTACTGCCTTATTGATTAGCCCTGGAGGACTGAGGGATACCCAAACCTGAGCCATGTTCACCCAGTCAGCATCACACTCTTGCTCTCTAGTGATGGACAGAAATGCCCATCAAACAGAACTTGGTGTTAGAAATCCAATAGGATTTGCTTTGTCCTTGCTGAAAATTGAATTATAAGTTATACCCCTTCATAGCCAGATTTTTCAAGGTGTGCCTGTAAGGGTGCATCTTCATCCATTAGCCTTCTTGTGCCTTTTGCACCTAACTAAAATGTATTTCAAGGAAGTTTTCTATTCTGATATTATTTCAAAGCAAAAAGGGTCCTGGCAGGGCAGGCAGTATAAAAAAATAATAGTGTATTAATGAAGAGTGGGAGGGAAGGTCATTCGCCTGTTATTTGTAGCACAATACCTGATAAGAGGTCATTAGTCATTCAAAGCCACTGAATGACTTTAATTAAAATTTGAGCTTTGAGAGCTGGGTACAGTCTGCTGAACAGACTTTCAGGGCAAAAAGACAGAGAGAGGGAGGGAAGGAGAGCGGGAGTTGGCCAAAATGACAATGAGCTTAATTAAAGCCAGGAGGAACACTGGCAAACTCTCATTTCCGGGCTCCCCGGTTGGGCTTCTATCCTGGTGCTCCAGACCTGCATCTTCCTCTGCTCCGCCTGGCACAGCGGCCACGGCTCTGGGCACCACGGGCTTGGGGGGCACGTCCCTGGGCTCTTCCCTGTGGGACTGTGTGATTCAGCAGTCTGTGCAAGACACATTTTTTTTCCCAAAATATTCTGTATTTTTAAAAGTAATTGTATTTTTTTAAATGGTTTTGCATTTGGAGATTTTATGCTCTGTCCCCAACCCAGGACAGAGCTGGGAAAATAAAGACAGGAGAACAGGAGTGTGTGCCTGGGATGCTCAAGGTCAGAATTCCTAGAGGTGTTGAAGTTTCCTGGCATTTTTCCCCTCACTGTCCACATAATCCTGCCTGGTGACAATACAGCAGCCAGCCCTCCCTGCACTGGGTCCAGGATGGTGACAGCGAAGAATTGGTGCAGAGGCAAAAGGTCAGCTGGTGCTGTAAGAAGAAAAACCTTGCAAAGAACTATCACCAAATTTGCATCTAAAGAGAAGGAAATCAGCTTGTGAAAGGAAGAAGACAGTTCTGCATTGTTTAATGGTAAATTCAGGACTTCCCCATTGCAGCTTCTGTCTCGAGGCTCCAGCACCTCCGCTTGCACTGGGATGCTGAGACGTGTTGATATACGTGCTCTGAACAGCTGCGAGGCAGACACAGCCGCGCTAGACTGTGAGAATGAAGGAGGGTTTTTGTCCCCTGCTATTTGGTATATGCAACATATCATAATTAAGTAATGTGAGCTTGCTGCCAGCCTGGGGCACTGCCACAGGACTGGGATGTGTTTATTTCCTAGGACAGGAGATATTTCTACAAGTTTTTTTAATATTTCTGCAATTTTTTGATTTGGTTTTTTTTCCGTGTGTGACGAATGAGCCTCAAAGGCACTTATTGGTACATTGAGAACCTGAACTTTGAGGGAGGCTACACAATGCAACACCCACCATGAGCTGCCAACTGTTGTCCCCTCCCCGTGCTGGATCACTGGTGTGCCAGAGAGCTTTCCAGGGATGTCATTCACGTGCCAACAAGCATTAGGACTTATCCTCACTGAGGGCTTTATCTATGCCAAACCAAACAAAAGAACCCATCTCTTGCCTCACTGCCTGTGTTGGTACCAGGGGACAGTGCTGAGAGCCAGGTATGGTACGGGTCCTCCCTCCTCCTGCCACCAGCTGCTCAGGCTCACCCCCAGTTAGAAGCTGCATGCAGACCACCAAGGAAGAGCTTGTTGGCATGATATATCCTCTCCTGGTAAGGCCATGCCACTGGAGACATCACATCAGACCTTTGCATGTACCAGTTTAGTTTTTTTCTTGCCAGCAAAGCTATATCATCTCTACTAACAACGTTGCTAGGCTGACAAAACACTATCTAAAACAAAAATTTTCTTGGCTCAGCTTTCCATGGGGAGGTGCAATGGTTTTTTACTCTCCAGCCAGCATATCTCCACCAGAAATATGTTGCACTATAGACCAAGCCCTACTGTTATTGCAAAAGGCAGCCAACTTAGACCAGTGCCTAACTTTCCATCTGCTTGTCATTAGTCTGGATCTTCACGCTCCCAAGCTGGAGAATGAAATCTATGACCTTGATCCACTTTCTTTTCATTTTGCTTTAGGATTTTACTATTCTTCTTGTTGGTCTGGGGAAAACTTTTGGGACAAATTCTCAAAGGCCACTTCTAATCCAGAGTTTCAGGTTGCCTATGTAGGGAAAGCAGTGGACAGTTAAAGAAAAATGTACGCCCAAGTCTATGTAGAGTCGAGATCCCTCCTGGATCTTATTCATCAAGTATCCAACCCCTGACTGGTTGAGGGAATGAACTCTGAACATAAGATGACATTCGGAAACTTGAGGTCATTTCCGCTTTGATAATTTTTTTCCTTAATGATGTGAACTACTGGGCTGTCTCTCTCCGTAAAAGAACACTTTTCTTTAGCTTGCTCTGACGGACTAACATATAATGCATTTATTTCTGGCACACACATTTATTGGCATGTTGACATCTTTTTTAATATTCTTCCCACCTCAGGCCATTCCATCAATCCACAGTCCTTAAGCAGAGACTTTTAAATGCACCACAGAAGAGAAGTCATGTTCTTTTCTTTTTTTTTTTTCTTTACCTAAAGCGGGGCCATCTCTCCCAGGTTTCCTTAGCCCTATACAAAGGTTCATGCCAAGCCAGTCTGAATTCCCTTTCAAAACTCAAACTGTGTTTAATGGGAAAGGTATGATTTCATAAGCAGATCTGTGCAAAACTGATGTTGTGCAGACAAAATCCTATAATGATTAACATGTGGCACCTTGGTCCAATTCTCTCAGCTATGTGCTTACATCGCAGTGAAAACTGCTTACCAGCTTGCTCGCTTGGTGCAATTTAATTAAAGAAATTAGGATAGCCAGAAACCCATTGCAATTGTCACATGCTTTATTAACACCGGCATCTCTAATTTTTCACAATGTCTTGCTAATATTTTTGGCGAGGAGGGAGTCTCAAAGCCTCATCCCGAGGTCTCTGCAAATCCCTTTCAGATGTGTCTGGGAGGGGAGCGGGAGCCAGGCTGCCTGGCTCGGCCTCCCACCAGTTGGGCTGACCTCCCTTATCCACCCTCACCCAGCCCAGTGCTGACAAACACGCCAAGCCCCACGCATGCGCCCGGCCCCCTGATTTCAGCCCTGAAACATGGGTGCGGGGGCAGGCAGGGCTCCTGCCAGAGCTTCACCGAGAAGGAAGGGCTCTCTGAGGCACTGGTGGTGTCCTTTGGTGGCCCCAACACTGTTGAGGAGGTGTCTTCAAGGGGAACCAAGGAGGGCTTTGGGGACCACCACAGCTCCAGGGGTCTCCTAGCCAATGTCCTCCAGGTCCCCTGCCCTGCAGGCACAGAAATGCTCCACATCAGCACCATGACTGCAGCTCCTCTCATGGCTTTCCCCGGTCCTGTCTGACCTGAAGCCTGCTGACATCTCCCAAAAGCTGCTGTTTGACACCACCACCCTCTGAGTGCGGCCCTAAATCTGCCCACGCCTTGGGAAGGTTAAACAACTTACAGCGCGGACATTTTCAACAGCTCAGCTCATGCGAGCACAACGGTGAATGTAAATCAGTGGCTTCCATGTAGAATTTCTTGATGCCATCAGGAGTGCTGTATTGAATTAAAGATATCTGACTCATTAATAAAGGCAAATAATGACAAGCGGATCTTATTATTTTATTGGGCTAGACTTAAATATTTGACTGATAATGAAAAGTTATTTCTAACTGATTTCTCCCTTTCCTCCTCAGTCTGTTTCTTTTAAAGTACATATAGATGTGTGGTTTCAGTGTTTGTTTTTGCTTAAATTGTGCCTTCTGCCAGCACACTTCCCTGGTGGTTAGGACAGAAGGAATTTATTAAGAACCATACTTCTTTTATTTCAGTGATTACCATCTCTGTGTTGAACCAGCCTTCAATGGCACTTGGTTATTCTTTGCTCTACCACCACCGTCTACCACCATCACCATAGGACCTATCTTCCTAGGCAACACATAGGGGACATGGAGAGGTTGTGGCATCCAAAGCCCCTTTTTTTCTGTCAAAACTCTGCTCAAACACCCTGCAAGAATGGCAGTACTCCTGAATTAATGGTGTCGAAGGCTCCAGCCACTCTGCCCAAGCCTTTTGGGTCTTTAACTCTTACACGGATGTGAGAATCCTAGAGACCTGTTGCTCCCAGTTACTTTTGCAAAAAAAAAAAGCAGTTTAAAGGGAAAGGTTGGAATTAGACAAGAGTCAGGGCCGTGGGGCAAATTCTGCTTTTATTCATCAAAATGCTTCAGCTCCGCTTGATTTATCATTGCCAGTGTAGCAGGAGGAAGGGAATTCCCAGATAGTTCCCAAAAGAAGCTGTGTGTTGATTATGGAAAGAGGCACAAAAGCCTGAAGGTCAGTACAAACGGATTTTTTTTTCCCTAGAAAGACTTGTCCACACCTCGGGCAAGTTAGCCACTAGCAAGATCTAAGCATTGTGTACTTCCCCAGATATTTGAACACTTGCACCCGGTTTCATAGAAAAAAGAAAAGCATGCAAAGAAAAAGTAATTTGCTTTCCTCTTTTGATCCCAATTTAAGTCACTTCTGCTACTTGCATTAGTTTTGCAAGATGCTCAGAGGAGAATGTCAAATGAGGGCTTTGTTTTTGTTTCTGCGTGGGAAAGAAGTAGCGATGACACTTGCATGGTAGCAGATGTGAACTATGAGGAGGGCCAACCTGCCACTGGCACGTGAGAAGGCAAGTCCAAATGTTTCACAAACACTCCAGTCCTAACACACCACCCGTGATGCAGGGCAAACCTTACTGGTGGCCCCAGACACACCAACCCATTCCCAGTGCTGCAGGACTGACACGCTAAGCCAGCAGCACCCACTGCGCCCATCCTCTCCCAGTCCCCTGCCACTTTGACGAGGGTCCCTGCTCTGCCCCGGTGGATGCTTCACCCAGCTCTCGCCGTCCCTCACCAATTTCTTGTTCCCTTTCCCCGGGATACTTCCTGAGGCAAACACCTTCGCGCTGAGAAATACTGGAGAATCCAAAGAATGAATTAAGAATCAGTTATCGTTGCTAAAGACAATAATGGAGAAGCAGCAATCAGTTATCAGCCCTAATTAAAGGAAAACAATCCATACTGATCTAAAGGTGAGACCTGTGGGGACCAATGCACTGATTGCAAACTGGCTGTGGTTTCTTGTAGGTGCCGTGCCTTGGGGGATGGCAATAAAGCTCCCAGTAAAGGCGTCTTTTCCTTTTCTGTCACTTTTTCCCCCATGTGCTGATGCTGGGAGTTTCACACTCGAGTTTATCATTTCCTAGCAGGAGATTGAGCAAACTCAGCCCTGCGTAGCTGTCACTGGCAAGCAGGAAAGTCACCGAAAGGGAATCGAGGTTTTTTGCAGAGCTGTGCTGAGCAGATGGGAGCAGCGCGGTCATGTCAGCACTCAGAGAAGCTGCACAGGAGGATAGCAAAGGGACGTGAGAAAAGAGGGCAGGTGATGAAGGAAGGAAATTCAAGGGAAAAAGCCATGACTGGGTCTCTGAAACACCCAGTGTCACCATAGCAATTACGAGAGATGATTTGAACAGCAGGGCTGGTTGTTGCTCTCTAGGGACAGCAGAAAACCGAGAGGCAGGGGAGTCTGAAGCATTTTGGGGGGCTGAGCTTTAATGCCTAGCACTGCACACATGTTTTACAGGACAGTTGCTTTGAGTTAATTCTGTATAGACTGCTGTCAGTGATGGTTTCAAGTCTGTGTATATAGCTGCTCACACATATGTTTGCTCTCCGCATTCATTGAATAAGGGGCACGGGGTGGTTACAGGTTAATGGATTTTCAAGCTGAAGTGTTTGCCAGTAGCATTCAGGATATGGAAATTTGGGCCAGAAACCTTATCAGAGACAAACCATCCCGTGGCGTCCTTCAGTGGAAGCTCAAGTATTAGCTGTATTAGCTCCTTAATTTGTTTACCCTGAGATAAATCCAGAGTAACGCATTGATCTGCAGGCAATTAATTGGGATGTGCCCCAGTGCAAGGACAATACTCGATACTAAACCTCTTTATGAACGCCCTTCTGAACGATCTGCTGACTACCTGCCTAGCTTAACATCTAGGACTACAGTGACCCTAAACCTCACATAATCCCAGAGATTTTCCTGAAAAAAGAGATGAGGGTGGGTTAAGGACCTTCTTGCCTGGCTGGATTGGTTGTGGGGCAGACACCTGGGCAGGGGGGACCACAGCAGCACTTGCAGCATCATTTGATATGCCTGATAGCTGCTTAGAAAATCTAAAATGACCCTGGGATTTTAAAAATCCAAGGGATGGAGGAAAGTGGGGACATGGCTACACCATAAGCTGTGCTTAGAGAAGTCTTTTTGGCCTTGTTGAAAGCGTCAGATGAACCAAAGGATCCCAGCAAAGAGAGGCATTAGGGAGCAGCTGATCTCTCCCTACAGCGCCAAGCTGCTACGTGCAGAGTGAGCCCTGGGAGATGCCTCCCTTCAGCTGTAATTGCGCTGTTTATAGCAGACCATTAACAGATCTAACCCGTTCTTCGTGTGGCTGGGTTTTGCACATCTCATTATCCCTCCTGTTTCTAAGCTGGCTTGGGATACATCCAGCCTCTGGGGTCAGCTCCTACCTGAATAGGGGAAGACTGTCCTCGAGGTGAGAAGCAAAACACTGTACGGGGTCTTTGAAAACAGAGTTGCCTATCAGGAGCGGCTGCCTTGCAGAACACATTTTTCGGCTTTGAGGGTGGCCTGCTTAGCCAAGTCTGACTATTTCACCATGCTGCGGAGGCTGCCCTGGTATTAATTCACCTCAAAGAGCAGGTTGAAGTCATTAAAATATTTTGCAGGTGGTTCCTTGAATTCATGGTGCAGCTGGATCCAGCCTAAAGCCGGGGGGGGGGGGGGGGGGAGGGGAAGAAAAGGAGGAGAAGAGGCAAGTACTGATGAAACACAAATTAACATAACTCATAGAAAGGAAAGAAAATCTGGTTTCAATCTCTACAACAAAGCCAAGCAACACATCAAGCTAGAAAGCAGAAATGTCAGCCAGGCAGCACCGGGGATTTTATTGCTTTAGCACAAGCGCTTCTCCCTGGTCCCAGGAGTGCCCAGGTGCTACCGCAGCAGCTGGACCACCTGAGCACAGCTCCGGGCATGCAGGGACACAGGGGGCTTCACAACAAGGCCCCTGCTTTCATATGGGTCCAGGCTCAAGCTTTGTTTTAATGCCCTGGCACAAATCACTGTTGTTTAGATCTTGCACGTTGGCCTCAGTCTCTCTTCTGCATGGAAACTCTCCAGGTACCACAACACTTCTTTCCCTTAGAGCTGGATCCACTTTTTTTCAGGGTGTGCTGACCAGGGCTGAGTGGGACACTCACAAGGGAGACCCCAGACCTGGCACCTCCATGAGCTGCCGGTGGGCAGGTCATCACAACCTGCTTTGGCTCCCCCTGAGTTCAGCAATGCCTCTCAATGTCCATGGGCATCAAAGCCCTTGGTCCTTCCTCGGGGAGAACAAGGCATTTTAGCATAAACATCGTCATACTGGAGAGCTGTACTGGGTCTGTCTGGGATGGAGGTAACGTTCTCCACAGCAGCCCCTATGGTGCTGTGCTTTGGATTTGTGGCTAAACCAGTGTTGATTACACACCGGTGTTTTGGCTGTTGCTGAGCAGCGCTTGCACAGTGTCAAGGCTGTGAGTAGGCTGGGGGTGGGCAAGAGGCTGGAAGGGGACACAGCCGGGGCAACTGACCCAAACAGGCCACGGGGCTATTCCACACCATATGACGTTGAGCTAAGCAATAAGTGTTCAGGGAAAGAAGGAGGAAGGGGAGGTGTTTGTGGTTAGGGCATTTGTCAGCCCAAACAACCATCATGTGTGCTGAGGCCCTGCTTCCCAGGGAGCGGCTGCCTATCTGCCTGCCGATGCAAAGTTGAGAATGAATTCCTCTTTCTGCTTTGCTTGCAAGTGCAGCTTTTGCTCTCCCTATTAAGCTGTCATCATATTGACCCATGAGTCTTCTCACCTTCCTTCTGTTTTCTCCCCATCCTTTGGGAGAGGGGACTGAGTGAACAGCTGGGTGGGTGTTTGGCTGATGGCCAGGGTCAATCCACCACAAGAGCTGACCGGTATGTCAAAATGCATCAACCTTGTTCATTCCAAAAAGAGAATACAACAGAAAAAATCAGGTAAAATAGGAAAAAGAAAAAAAAACCATGCTAGTTTACAGACAAACCCACCACTGCAGAAGCAATTGTACAGCTCCGGTGGCTGATGGCTTTGTGGTGTGCATCTATCAGCTGTGTCCCAGGTCAAACCACAGCTACTTGTTTCTGTGGGAGAGCAGTGTGGTCTGTGGGCAGGATTACTTTTTGGGTTTTTGAAGCCCACCTGCAGAAACATGAGTGGGATAAGGGGTAGACTGTCGCCTCTTCTGGCTGCCACTCTCTCTTCAGTCTAGAGATGATGGCAGAAAGGGTGGAGGTTGCTGTCCCGGCTTACCCAACATGGGGCCTCTTCGTGCCATCACCTCTTCCTTGTCCTTGCAGGGGCACCGAAGCCCCCTGAATTCTGCTCATTTATGCCTAAGACAGTCTACAATCAAATAGATGAGTTTGGAAAAATTACCATCCTGTAGATAAATGGAGAAACACCTCTGAGCTAGGATATCTTCTCGTTTGGGAAAAAAATACTTTAAAAAACCACAAATTCAGTTCTTTCAGGATAAATGCTTACCCGGAGGAGGCTAACATCTGTCCAAGCTCCCTGGCAGTATCGCTGCTGGGAATCACTGTGTTTAGCTAATGCCAGGTTGGAGTTTGGTGTTACGTCTCTTTGCTCTGCCATGAGCTTTTGGTGGTGGAGCTTTTGGAACCTTTGCGATGAGAGCATGGGGAGCAACTTCTGCCCAGCACGAGCCACCGATGTCAGAGCGTGGGAAGGGAAGGGATGAGCCGGAGGACTTCAGGCTCTTCCCCGAGATGTCGGCAGAGCACTTCAGGGGAGGCAGGATGAGCAGCAGGAGGGAGAGGGGCCAGGGTTTCCTAGCAGAGAACCTGGAGGGTGAGGTTGATGGCCCAGCAGACGTACCCCATAATGTGCTGGAAACTACTATTCTATTAATAATCCCATTGTTTCAGCAAACCCTCAACCTACAGAGACTGCACTGAATCAGCAGTTTCCTTTCTTTTTTTTCTTTTCTCATTTAGTAACCCCGATTGCACAACCAGAGTCGCTCTACTGCTGCAGTCAGTGATGGTGCAGAGAGAAATGAAAGAGAGCAGAAAGCAGGGGTGGGGGCAGCGGCAGCAAGGGCACGCAAAGGATGAGCCAGCGTGTCGATACATTATCTCTGACATCTGTGGCACGGCTGAGACCCCCGGTGCCACGTGCACAGGGAAATCTGCCGCCCGTTTGTAGAGGTTGACATCCAGATGGAAACACACCGCGACGCTCCCAGGCAGCCAGATGCTCAACTGCCTGATGGGAATGTGGCAGCACGCAGAGCTGCACGGGGCTACATCAACTAGAAATAAGGGGAGAATTAAGTTTGACCAGCTGGGTAGTCAACCGCAGCTGGCGGGCAAAGTTGGGTGGGATCATGACTTTGCTATTGACCTTCCCAAACTAGCTAAGTGGAGAATTTGACTTTGAACCCTGAAGCAGTGCAGGTCAGGACTGTCAAAATCAAGGGTCTTTACCCCTGCTTTTGCACCCATGCCACCCAGGCCATTGAGAATGGCATGGCCAAAGCATGACCATGAGAGGTGGGAAAACATACCCCTGAACTTCTTTCTCAGAGAAGGAGGGGACAAAGATCTCATTTCACCTTTTGCCTTTTAGAAAGGCTTTCAAAAACTACAGCTGCC
Source organism: Calonectris borealis (assembly GCF_964195595.1). NCBI lineage: Eukaryota > Metazoa > Chordata > Aves > Procellariiformes > Procellariidae > Calonectris > Calonectris borealis. The sequence continues at coordinate 10,822,376 of NC_134317.1, forward strand.
AGCTTCTTTTTAATACTTTTGAAGTAAAATGGATTTGCCTAGATATGTTGTTAAAAGCCTTTCTGCTGTAAATCTGCTCTCTGCGTGCATCTGAATCACATCCATCCCTATAAACATCCACTTGGCAACACAAGTGCTGTCATGCCCACCTCATTATCTGGCCCAGCAAGAGTAGATGGCTTCAGGCTTGCTCAGACTGGTCAACTGAACCACCCAAACCATTAGAAATGGACTGCATATGAGTCCTTATCCCAGTGGGGAGGTGATGCCACAAAGGGAGAGGATGCACAGGTAGTTACTATGGCTCAGCTGATCGGTGGTAACCTCTCGAGCCACCCTAATTCAAGGGGGTATTTGAGCCCTTCACAACGAAGCAAATTATCCCAATTCCTATGCAGTGTGTAGCAGAATATATGATAATGGAGGACTCCTCTTCCTCCCTGCTGGTGCCAAACCAGGTCACAGCTGCACAACCATGTTTGAAAGGAGAACGCAGAAGTGGATTTAAAAATCCCCACATATTTTTGGTTTAAGCCTTTTAGAGAGCTATATGCCAGGTGCAGGACAGAGGGCTTCATTCTGCACTGGGTGTGGATTTCCAGCCCACATCTACCTGAAGCTTACACCGCACTTTCTTCCATGGCCACGCAAAGCGGCGAGGACCCAGCAGCCCTGCAGATGAGCACGGACCCGCAGCCCAGGAGAAGACCGTGTGATGGAGACGGCCGTGCACCTCGGAGAGGGGAGCACGTGGCGGCGACAGCGTGGGTGCAGAGGGCTCTGCCCGGCGCCTACCGAAGGCTCTCGCCTGCAGGCTTGGGTGAGTCACTTCATTCTGCAAAATCAAAATCAACCCCGGCACAGATGGAGATGCCAAAACACCAAATGCCACGGTGAGGTCTGCAGGGGTGGGTTTTACAGAATGTGAGCAAAGAGGTGGCAAGGTGATAGGAATTGTCTCCATGGGTGTGGAAAATGGGCCAGGGAGAAAGCAGGGGCTGGAGAGAGTCTCGGAAGGAGGCTGCAAGTGTCTCTTCTCCATTACATCCCAAACCCATTTGGGCTTCAGCATCCCTCGCCCCACCATCATTTGTGTGTCTTTACAACTCCTCCTGATTCTTTCCTTCCTTGCACTTCAGTCATGCACCATCACTAAGCCGTCATCTTGGTGCAAGTTAATGTGTTTTTCACTATCAGGCAGTGCTTCACCTCCCCTTCCAGGGGATGGATCTCCAAGCTAACATTCAACCTGGGATCTTCTTGGCTACGTGAGGAGGTTTATTTGTGTTAGGAGCAAAATGGTCACCTCACGCCCAACCCCACTAATGTGCAGAGATGTTGAATAACCCAGGGTTGAACCTCTTGCAGGATCCTGCCCGAAGCTCTGTGGACACTGTGTCCCCAGCTGAACATCTTAGCTGTGGGATTTTTTGAGGAACTCTTTGAATTACCACATCAGAGTTCTCCCAAGTCTATAAAAACTGAGCAGATAGGAAAAGCATATCAGAAAGCATATCAAACCAGGAGGCAGATAGGAAGTCCCGTCAGTTCTTTATTGTCCATAATCGGACAAAGCTTTAGGTTAGCCACAAGAAATTTGTCATGAAAATTAAAGACAGATACGGGGAAGATGGAAATTTGAGTGATATGAACACTTTCAGTATTTCAGACAAGATTGGGTTTGCCTCAGCTGCTACCACAACCTTTCAGATAAGTGGTAAGGTTTCTTTTTATTAAATGAATTGATATGGATTTTATCTGGTCTATGAAGAAAGCGGCGCATAAAAATGAAATATTGTCTTTATACTGCATATTAAATGCTTTTTACAGTGATTTTGCTACTAAATTAACTGACCATTTAAAAAGAGAAGCATCCTTTCTAGCCAAAAGCTGATGTTGAGCATGAGAAAAAAATTAGTTCTTTTCCTGTTTTAGAAAATGCCTAATTTCACTGAGTAAAACTTTCATGTCTTAATAGTTAAGATACTGAAATCACCAGATCCAATAAAAAATGTAAGTTTATGAATTTTTAGCTGAATATAAATACTTCATTGCTGACTAAACCATTCTATTGTAAAACTAATTAAATCATTGTACTCTTTTAAAACTAAGACTTTAAAGTCCTGATTACATTACTTAGAAAAAAACCTCAATTAAGGGTAACTTACCGAATGTCTGAAGTAGTTATTAATGCTTCTGAAATATTTTTTTCTCCCTAAAGGCCAAAATTTGACAAAGCAGTTTATTTCTTTTACACTTGCTGGTGACAATTTGTTTTAAATGTTACGACTTGTTTTCATTTGTTCTGCGGTTCAGTTTATTATTGATTTTTCATTTGTTTCGATGTGTACATGCATCACTGTTGGAATCACATGTATGCGGCGCTCTGGGTGGAGAGGGCATGTGCTTTGAGCAACCCTCTTTGAATGGCAGCCTGGGACAACTAAAAGCAATGGAAACAGGGAGTTTATTGATGCAGAAAGGGGAGAACTACCACATTCATGCTGTTATGGGCTGCATTAAGTCTTGATGGAAGTGAGCTGGTTAAATTGGCTGAGGAAAAGACAGTCAAATGTGAATTGCAGTGCAAAGCCCGGGTGAGAGGAGGAGAGCCTGCCTTGCCTGCAGGACCTGGCGGTCTCACAGAGGGACCTTGCTGCTCCCCGTCACTGGAAAGCACTGCTAATTTGTTGTGGCCAAGCCTGCAATGGCTGGAAGCGAGCAAAGTTTGTAGCAGGAGAGATGTGAGAGGATGTCTACCCTACTTCAGTTGTTTTTTAGAGCCTCAAAGCCAAAGAAAGCCATCCACATGCTGTACTCAGGCGACCCTTGGCATCTACCTGCTGCTGCTGACGGCCGGCCAGGGGCTGCTGGCGTACAAAGGTAACGTTGCAACCTTACTGTGGGCTTGACATCAAAAGACAGCTTTGCTGGGTGCTCTCGGGGGCCACAGGTGAGCGGGGACAAGCACACAGATAGGAAACTTCTGAGGGAGCACAGACGCTCCTCCACACACTGCAAGTCAAAGCAGCCACTGCAGGAAACCATCCCCCCCCGCTGTATACGTGCTTTGCATTTACAAAAGCACTCCTGGCTGCAGCAAGAAGCAGCACATGAAAACTACCTCCACGGGACAGCCAAGGAGCTGCTCTGCTGAACAGGCATTTCCCAGCAGGATCGGGCAAGGAATATTCACTGCATGGGCCTTTTGTTTCCTCAGTGTTTAAGATGCAGGGAGAGATATTGAAATTTCAAGAACAAAATACCTCCTGTACAGAAGAGATTCTGGAAAGCTCCTTTGCCAACAAACTGCTTTTGGAGAGAAACTCTACAGAGAAGCACATGGGACATGAAGAAAACTGGAGGAGAAGCTTAGAAGAGGAAATCACCATAATTAAAAGCAGCAATGCAAACCTGATGATGATGATGAACAACATCACCCTAGCTGCAGGTATGGCCCCATTTCTCCATGCTGGCTGTACAGTGGGGAGAGCTGGTTCTTCCGCACCACTGGCAAAGTCGGGCCAAAAACCTAGTTCAGATGAACAAATAACTAGGGCAAGATTTGCTCTTCCTTTCTGTTAGTTAGTGATGCCCCAGGGTTGGACACTGGCTTTGGATGCCCTGGCTGGGGAGCTGGAGAAGCTGGAGCACAGCCCCGTGCAGCCCCCCCAGACCCCACTGCAGCTGCACACACAGCTCTGGGCTGCTCTCCCTTCCCGTAACTTGTAGACTTGGGCTCTGGGTTCCCTCCGAAAAGGTGGTGTCTTCAGCTGAGACCTCAAGCCTATCAATCCCATACTGGTATGTCCCTCACTGAGTGCTGACTACTGAAAAATATCCATCAAATATTTATTTCAGGGCCTCCTGGACACAAAGGAGATCGTGGTCCACCAGGTATGTTGGTAAACGAGCTGTAAGCAACCTTTCCTCTTTTCCTCTTTCTCTTTTTTTCCCCTAAGACACCTGAAGTGAGGATTTGGGATTTCAGTATCTAGGCTCAGATCCTACCTAATGTGCAGACACCCAGTGCCCTGGCCATGAGGAGATCTGCTGCACCTTTTGGCTGATCTCCTGGGAGCCTCAGCTTGCCTGAGTGCTCCTGCAGAGGTCAGTGACCACCACGAAGGAGCATTTTGGCTCTTCCTCCTCACTGCTACCCCACCAGAAAAGGTATGGGGTGATGAAAGAACTGTACCTGGTCGTTATCTGCAATAACCATCCCAAATTCCCATGTGAGACAAGGGACAATCAGTGAGGGGGTTTTTGTGCATCCCACGACCAGCGGATAGCTGGGCTTTCTGCCCCAGACATAGCAGATCCTGCTGCCCAACTCACTCCAGGACAGCTCAAGGAGACCTCGCCCATCCCTACTCTATAGGGCTCCAGCTGAATGGTGCGTGTAACAACCAGTGACAGATTTGGGACCTTGCCCACCCTGTCCCTGGGGAAACAACCGCACAGACTCAGGAATGAGCTGGGTGCAGGTGTTCCCCTCCACCGCCACACACAAGCTGCTGCCCTGGGTACCTGGGGGTTTTGAGTAGAATTACACCCAGTGCAGGAGATAAATGTCTCCAGACTGTGAGGATGCAGCGAGTCCTGATCTAATGTTGGCTCCACTTTGAGCAGAGGTTGGACTAGGCGATGTCCAGAGAAACCAGAGTTTCTATGATCCTATGATGATGATCTAAGATGCAACCCTTGTTAGGTCAGGTCTGTATCTCATCCATCCCTAGTTCTTGGCTACACTGATGAGCTTTTTTGAAGAAAAAAAATTAATACATTTTTAAAAAATCATGTTTTCATATCTTCCTGGCTGCACTTACAACATTGAAACAGCACCTCCCGCCAAGCACCGTTATTATACATCAGAGCCCAATAGTTCTGTGCATTTTCAGGAAAGATCTCCCCAAAGGTCCCCACGAGCTGCTCTTGGCTGGAGGACAGCTGGCCCCTGCCCAGCCACACACTCAGCCAAGCTCCACAGACTTTGCTCGAGCAGTTGTGCTGGTCCCTGCCAGCTGAAGATTGGCCTCAGTGGTGACTGAAAGCGCATGCACAGATGATGATTAAAAAATTCATATCTTCTTCTTAGCCATTACTGTGAATAGATGATATATGTCAGCTGATATATGTATTTTACATCTCAGGGCTACAGGGACCACCGGGGACAAAGGGAGACCGAGGAATCCAAGGTAAGGCTTTTCTGACACCTGAATTATTTCTGTGGATGAACATAAAGTGGCTTTATGGATGATTTTATGGGCAATCTTGTCCTCAGTCAAGGTGTAAGTCAGTAAGAATGTCATTGGAGTTGAAGGAAATAACCCTATGTAAAACTAATGTGAACAAAAGCAAAACTTAGGTGGAAAAATTCTTATTTTAAAAGAAAATGTGCCCCGGTCACGGTGGTCCAATTCCCCACTGTCCCCAGCACCACTCTCAAGTACACAGAGAGCAGAGTTTGGCTCATGCCCACAGCTGAGCCTCGTGGCCTGCTGCTGACATTCACTAGACACGACACCCAGTGAAGCATCAGAAAAGTGGTGTTGTTCCTTGCAGGCTCACATGGACTGCAAGGTGCGAAGGGGAGTAAAGGAGATCCTGGTCCTGCTGGCCCAAGTGGTGAACCAGGAGTGAGAGGAGAAAAAGGAGAGATGGGGCTTGCAGGTAAGACTTCTTCACTATCTCAACATTTTTAAGATTCTCCCATGTATTCCTGTTTAAACTCATTCTACTCAAAACACCAGAAGAAGTCTTGATAGGTCAGATATTTCATAAAAATCCAGGCAGCCCCAAGCGTGGCTTGCCAGTTAATGAGGGAGCTGGATGAACAGGACACTCGACCTGATCTGAAGGGATTTCGTTTCATATCATGCTTCAGCAAAGCTCCCAAAGGAGGGCTGGGGAAAGGGGACGTGCAAAATGTTGACTCTGCACCATGGAAGTCTCTTTATAGAGCGACTTTTGTCTAATGAAAGCCACACGTATTCAGCCTATCCCAGATTAAAGCAGCAATGTTTGCAGTAGGATTTTCATGGTATAAAATAATACAATATAATTTATATGCACAAGCATATGGATGTCAGTCCTCACTTTAGTAAAACCTATTTCTGAGAACTTTATGTCCTATATAAGCCTGACTTTTATACACCTTAAGTAGAAGAGTTATGCACTATGTTTCTCCCATGTAACATGCATCAGCGGGCATCTCCTGGATAGCTGTTGTTATTCAGCCGCCTCACATGGGCTGCACCAGAGAGGAAAGTAGGGTAGCAAAAGAAAGCAGAGGATATGTGTAGTGCAGACCAGGGAGATGGTTGGACAGGTTGATTAGAGCTTCCTCAGATCTTCCATCAGATCCCACATGCTCGAGTGCGCTCATTAGCACAAGTTGCTCCAGCAGAGAAAAGTGAAAGTAGGAGGAATACCGAAAGGAGAGGACTTTGGGATAATTCTAGAGAAGAAAGATGAAGGAGATGTCACTCTTTAAATGAGGCACTTCCAAGTAATTCAGCTCTTTCGGAGCATGCTGATTGCTTGTTCAGAGAAGAGAGGCAAAAAAAAAGTTGTGGCAGTTCCCTGGAAGCACAGGCATGGAATACGCTGTCCTCCATCTCCACTGTGGCTAGGAGAAGGGAAGGGTTCAGACTGCAATAAGGGATGTTTAACTAGAGAAGAAAAACTTGTAATGGTAGGGATGGTTTGGGGAATAGACTGGGCAGGTGTCATGGCACCACTGCAAGTCTTTAACAGCTGGTCAGACAAACATCTGGCCAGACAGTCTGGCAGAGCTGGAGGTGGCTCAGACAGACTCTTGAGGTGCCATCCAGCCCTGTTGTCCTACAGCTTTACAGGAATGACACTAATGGTAAACGTGGGTGTGAGGCCAAGCTGTGCTACTGGTGAAGCTAGATGGAAGTGCTCCACGGGCTGCAGAAACAACAAATCTGTTGTTGTTTTTTGCAGAAACAACAAATGTGTTGTTGTTTTTTTTTAATTTACACACATGTGCTGTGCTGTTTGCTAGGTCTCCAAGGACAGAAAGGTGAAACGGGCAAGAAGGGAGACCCTGGGCCCCGTGGACCCATGGGTCCTCAGGGACACCGGGGAGTCCCAGGACTGCCGGGTTTCAATGGTAAGTGCAGAGGACACAGCGCAACCCACCATCAGCACAAGCGTGCCATGGTGGAGGGCTGCCCTAGCTGAAGCGTTTGGCTAAGCCTCATTGGCACTGATGCTAGGATGTTGTTGCAGGTAGCACGGGAGAGCCTGGACGTCCTGGGCAGAAAGGAGAGGCAGGTAAGCAGTACAGAAGGTGCAGTTTCTTCTAGAGATGCGAGACCAATCTTTTTTAGATCGTGCTTCATGACAAGGAAAACTGCAGTCAGGCTAGATCCCAGCATGGGTAAGAGAAGATGATGACTAGATGAAGAAACCATGCCAGCGTTGTGCAAATCTATCCCACAGCCTCAGCTGTCCCATCCAGACCCCACTCACTGTGCAGGAGAATGAGAGGGAAAGAAGGGTCCTGTACTGTCGAGGGCCATGTCCTCCTTCTTGACATGTGTGCACACACAAGGGCAGAAACTGGCTGCTCTTTTAGAAAAGCCCTTGTGCCTCTCAAGGCTGACAGTCTGCAAGGACCTGGGTCCATACAGCCTTTCACTCCAGGCCATCGCTCACTGCGCCACTAAGATTAGCGCTGCCAGGGGAGAACTGCAATTTGGAGAGACCCAGCGCTTGTTTTGCCTTCATAGGGTCAACCCTGTACAGTGCAGGGGCCGGTGATTGAGCTATCTTTCTTTTTTCTCCTTCATATCTTGTGTTGCATTCCATGTGTGCTGCTTTTGCTCAACCTCAAGGTGTAACCGGACAACGTGGACCTGTGGGAATTCCCGGCCCTGAAGGCAGACCTGGTCAGAAAGGGGAGAAGGGGGACCACGGGCCCAGTGGTAGTCCAGGTACAACGCTACTCAAACCTGTAACTCACTGACCTCCTGCTCTGGCCTCGCTTTTTGTGATGGCTTCGTCCTTACTGATTTGTTTTTTATTTTAGGAATACCAGGCATTGCGGGACTCAGAGGTGAAAAGGGAGACAAAGGAGTAACAGGTAAAGGAGAATAAAACAGGTTTGGGGTCAATAACACGCATCATGCAGGCACTGGAAAGGGATCTGCAACAGCAAGGAGGCGATTTGTTGAGTCCTGTTCTTGGAGGCCCAATGCGTCCCAGGATGCCATGGTGGGCCTGGGCCTCTGCCAGACTGCTGGGGGGGCAGCTACTCACTGGAGGGGTTGTTTCAACCATCTGCAACGTGCATGAGGAGGCGATGTTGCCTGCATTTTTGTATAAATAGAAAATGCACAAACAAAGCAGCAGTTTAAGATGAACCAAACCACCACCTCCCTACCCTGGAGCTAAAGACAAATTTTACTGGCTGTAAATCTGATGGGGAAGGGTATTCACTTGCAAGCATCTGTCCTGGCCTCCTCTGTAGCACAGCAGGAAGAGGTATCTTCAGAGGCCAACTTGGAGCGCATAACCTAGGCCTTTTCTTTGACCTTCCATCTGAAGGCCACCTCTCTGTCCCAGGCACCCAAACAGTAGGGTGATGTTCTGCAGTACAAGCCTATTCCAGTGTATTTCTCTTGAATCAACCTTTTTAACCCTGAATTTATACAGTGCACGCAACCTCTCATCTCCATCAGGAGGAGACAAAGGTCCAAATGCTGCACCCTTCTGCATTTATTGATACCTGGATGATAGGGATGGGAGTCACCTGGCCCAACGTTATATGCTTGCATATATCTGATGCACCTAAATTTATGTGCCTAAGCACTCTGTGGGGGTCAGTGAAGACCCACCTCGAAGGAGGGCCTCTATCCCATCAGTGGAGTTTAGGATATGAAATAAATGACCAGAAGTTGATCTACTTCAGGAGGAGACTCTGTTTTCTGTATTGAAGAGGTCTGCACTGAGTATAACGGGAAATAAGACCCACTTCAGAAATAGATGCCTATAGTGTAGACAGCTAAACTGGACCGGTTGAAATCCATCATAAATACTAGTTTGCATAAACTTTTATCAATGTATAAATATCTGTCTTACATATTTTGTTTGTTTGTTTTGATGATCTTAGGTCTTCCAGGGCAAAAGGGAACAAAGGGAGACCAGGGCCCACCAGGTAAACCCTTGTTTGACAGCATTGCTTATTCTGATGGTGATTAAGCAAAGCACTTTAAATGCCATGTTCCACTTCTCTGCATCAATGTGAAATGCTCTTCACACTCTTTCCTTGGGAAGGGACAAAGGCAATGACTTTCTTGCTTTCCACACAGGTATCCAAGGCCTAACTGGTCAGAAAGGAAGCAAGGGTGATTACGGTAGTCGTGGTCTAAAAGGCGAACCGGGAGTAAAAGGAGCCAAGGGAGACCGTGGAGTCTCTGGTAAGGCTGTTTGCCACAGGGTCTGTGGAGCTGATGGTGCGTTTGGGTTTGGGACTGTACGTCACAGACGGGCACGAGCTGCTCTGGGGCATGTTTACAGAGCTCATTTGGAGGAACTCAACAGACAGATCAGTCTTCCCAGAAGGTGAATGTGCAGAGTCTCATATTTACACCTTGAGTGTTACATATCACACCTTGAGAGGTGTGCTAAAAGATATGCAAGTAAACAGATGCATTAGATTTTCCCAAATCCCCAATCTCACAGAAAATTGGAACAATCCATGTTCCTCTTTGCTTTGTACAGAGACATCTCGCAGCATACCACGCCGCTGAGATAAATCCCACTTAAACATGGCAGTCAGGAACACAGATTTGTAAACACCAGGGCTATTTAACTACTCCTCTCTAACTGTAGGACACAAGACAAAAATAGAGAGTTCAAAAGGGCCAACACCACAGCTGCTCCACATCCTTACCGCCCTCCCTTTCAACCACAGAATGCTTCCGAAAACCCTAAGACCTGTAGTAAAAAAACCCCAAAACGGTAGTTACAACAGGCCATGGGAAGCAACCAGTGGTCCAGATGTTTTTTTCTTTTAATGGTTCACACAGAACAGTACAAGAGTCCCCAGAAATAAAATAAACGAGAGCCTATGTGAGGCTCCTCCATGCACTCCTCTTCTGGAGCTTTGCCTCTGGAGGAGGGGAAAAGAGTAACAGGGGTGACCCCAGGTTAGGGACTGCCCTCTGGATGGGTATCATCTGGTCCCCAGAAGGAGGCAGCAATGTGTGCTTTGTGGAGGTAGCTTTTGGAGGAAGAGCTCATTGGGTTTTTTCAAACACCCCTGCTCTCAAGACCCAGATGCTACACAGAAATGTGGAGGACTGTTGGGAGTGGCTTTCTCCTGTCCCGTGGCAGCACCTGGAGAGCAAACCCCATGATGTAGATCTTCCTGCAAGTACTTTGGGAGATACCATGCCTGCTTCTGGAGAACCCAAAAGCTATCAGAGATGTCATTTTACAGGTAGCAGTGGGAATAAGATACATTTCCCACATTACTCCCACAAGTGAGTGGATGGGGTTTTGCAAGTGGCCTTTTCTTGGGTCACATGTTAGGAAGACTTTGCTGTATGTTATCTTACTTTTCTTGCCACATTTCTTTTACATACCCTTAGTCACTTGTGTCCATTCCACAAGGGGACGGAGCCCTCATATCTCTGACTCACCTGATTATTCAGAAAAAGTTAATAACTGGATTTTCTTCCAAACAGCTGTCAAATATTTGCTTTTTAAATTTGGAACAGGTTCCCCAGGAACGAAAGGGAGCAAAGGTGAAAAGGGAGAAGGTACTGGACTTTTATTTCTTCTTCTCTCACTTGCCTTCTGGCATCAAAGCTACCTGAGTTCAGGACCAATGTGCCCCCTGTGCACACTGGTTAACCTGCAGCACGGCTGCCAGAACCAAGCAGTCTGTGCACTGAGCTGCAGCCTGGTGTCTCCAGACCCAGGAGAGGACCCTGGATTGTTCAGATCTGAGCTAGCAGTAACTTTCTGGTCCCACTCTGGCTACAGCCATGGAGATGGGAACGTTCATCCAGTTTGCATGGTCACTGCTTCCATCTTTCCATGTGCTTTTTCCTCATGCCTATATTTTCTTCTCCTCTGAACTGTCAGGCAACTTAAATCATTTTATACGAATCGCGGAAGGGGGCAGGAGGGGCCGCGTGGAAGTCTTTCACCAAGGGTCCTGGGGAACAATATGTGACGATGGCTGGAGCACCCAAGACGCCACTGTGGTCTGCCGAATGCTGGGATACAACCGTGCGATCTCTGCCTTCACAGCAACAGCAGGTGAGTCCACAACAGCCTTCCACCTCCCTAGGTCTGGCATGAGAGGTTATGCACACCCAGAAAGCACCACAGCAAGGTGCTCTATGCAAGCAGCAGGAAAGCAAAGAGGATCTCCCCAAAAGGGCAGCTCGTTCCCCTTGGGATGAGGGAGCTGCATGTCAAGTGCTGCTTGAACTGTGCCCAAAGGCTTGATCTCCAACAAGCCAACCGTGCAACCCAACGCAGGCCTGCTACCCACCGGGGTGTCTTTAGAAGACAATGCATATTCCTCTTTCTTTTGTCCAACAGTTGTTTGTTTGTTTGTTTAATTAATCTTCCACAGGCACTGGACAAATTTGGCTGGATGATGTGAATTGCAGCGGGAATGAACGTTCAATTTTTGACTGTCCAAAGCCCGACTGGGGTGTGAACAACTGCTCCCACAACGAGGATGCTGGGGTGGAGTGCATTTGATGGAACACCGAGGCTGCCCTGGGAGCCGCTGCCTCCTCTGCTCTCCACGGGGCTCTTGTTCATAACGCGAACCCAATTTTGTCAGGCTGTGCTTATAGTCTTTTTACCAGGTCATAAAAATATTGACAGAAAAAGTTGAATCTTCCATAAATCGATAATGGTTGCAAGACCATCTGAAACATCCCAGCTGTCACGGAACAACCAGAGCTCAGCCACGTGAGCCAGTTCACAGCTTTTCCAGCTACCTGACATCAGCTCATCTGCAGTAGCTCACATGTGTGACCTCTAAGTCCACAGGGGAGGAGAGATGGTCCACTTTAGCTTAGTGCAGTAAGGGAGAACAGGATAAGCGTGCAGAAACGGGCAGTTACTGCAGCTGAACTGGCTAGTCCATCTTCATCACAGAACAGTTGTGAATCTGAGCCTAAAACCCCCAGTGAAGTGCATACACCCAAGACAGGAGATGCTCAGAAATCATCAGATGATATCTCTGGCATTCAAATATAGATGTTCTCAGAAACAATGCTGGTTGCACAGGTTAAAGTGCAAAAATAAGTGCCTGGGATCTAGGTGCTGCACTATTCTGCTTTAGCACAAAAGACCTTGTTTTTGACCTTGGCCAAGTCCCCTGCCTTCTCTCGCAGTGTTTCTCTCGCAGTAACACCCTTCACCTTATCTGATGTGTAAAGCTAAGCGTTTCATACCTTTTGAAATTAGATGCTCCTGTAAAGCAAAGGGATGATGAATAAAAGCAATAATGGGGAAGTATCAGCTAATTAAACTTCCAGAGTTAAAATACAGACCTTAAACCAAAGGCTTCTACCTTAACTGAAAATCTTATATGTCTCTGAGATAAAAACTGAAAGGCTTCTCTTTCTTAAGACCTAAGTCTTCCCCTTTTGCACCAGCACTGGGCATTCAGCAGGTGACAAGCAGCCTGTGTACATCTAGCTGGGCCCACCGCAACAACCTCCTTGTGGGCATTTTATTTAAAATGTCAGAAATACATGTAAGCGACCCTACATCTCTGCCTTGATGTGAGTAATAACTGCATTTGTCTACACAGCTTTAAAACTTCTTTTTAGTGCTTAAAAATCCAGATATAAGTGGGAAAAAAGAGCAGTGCTGGTAAGAGCAGCAGGCGATGGGGCATCCAGGGCCAATGTGAGTGAGAAGACCCAGCAGTGTGCAGGGTCTGATAGTGCAGCCTGCCACAAAGCTCATCACCATTTTGAACGAGAGGAAATGTTTGTTACAGGGTCTCAGGCCTCAGGAAAGAAGCCTGGAAAATCCAAAGAGTTTTCCAGTATCCACTCTGGTGCCTTTGACAGCAGGAAAATGAAAAGAGCCGCTTACCGGTCCTGGTTCTGGTTTAGAGGAGGCAAGGAGCACCTGCCGCAAACCACGGGTGAAACCTGACGAATGACAACTATTTCAGAGCTGGCGGAAAAGGACAGTGTCTCATCCGCACGTGAAGAGACAAAAGCTTTCTGTTCTGGCAGGGAGCCCCACCAGCACTAACAGCATGCTGAGCACCGGCACTCAAGCTAACGCAGCTTTCCGCAGGGCTCCCAAGGACAGTGCTGAGCCTGCACGGGTTTCCTTCGTCTTTTTTTTGTGTGGCAGTATGTAAATAAAACATTTCCACCGTTAGGAAATAAAGGATTTACAAGCTATATTCATGTCTGATACATCAACAGGTGCCACTTACACTCTCATTTTCTGATTTTGCTTGCTAACGGAGTGTGTTCCTCACTATTTTTTGGTGAGGCTGGACTTAAATCCCCATAAATCTCCTTTTTTGGAGAATGGGCATCCAGAAACTAGCAGTTGTGCCAGGGTTAAGGTCAGGACACCAGGGGTTGGATCTGCATGCCCAGGGCAAAGGATGCCGTGGCCCAGCCCGTCTGCTCCTAAGCACAGCAGGAACAGGTTGAACCCACGCTACTGTCCAACAGTGTGGCCAGAAACCAGAGCATGACGTGCTTAACCTACTCCCCTGCCACTTCTTCACCTTGCGGTGCAGATGTAAAATCTGCAAAATCTGGAGTCAGAGGGATTTCCTCGCAGCCTGGGAGAGCTCATACCAACACTGAAGAAGTACACAAAATGGCATTTATCTTGCAGGGACTAAAGGAGGAAGGAGGATGCGGGTGATTGAGGGAGTGCCTGTGTTTAAGCTCGGCAGCACCACGGCCGTGCTGCAGCACAGCCCTGGGGAAGGGCTCGAGGTGGCTCAGGCAGGCACACAGCCGGGCCGATGGCTGCAGGGGCTGGAAATGCTACCGCTAAAGGGGAATGGGCCAAAACATGCAGCTACCTGTCAGCATTGGCACAGCCCCCTCCATTCAGCAGGGATGCAGGAACCAGTACAGAAGTGCCCACACCAGTACAGTTCATTCTGGTCTGGGAAGGGAAACGGGGCTCAGGACCAGGACCTGTGTTAATATTACCATGCAGGCAAAACCAGAGCTTGGCAGGAAAACAAACATTGCCTTCATAAAACAACTCTGTGTGCCCGGTCCGGAGAGGGAAGCCCAGCCAGCTGGGAGGAGAGCTGCGGGCACAAAGCTCACACAAGAATTCAAAACACAACCATTTCTGCCTGCTAAAGCAGAGCAGGTCTGAGCCATAAGAGAAGAACCGAGCCCGGTGCAGGGTGTGCCACATGCAAGAAATAGCATCCATTGGAGGGGACCACCGTGGCAGAGTCGCGGTGCCCGTGATTTCACCTTTCCTGACTGTGTCAGTCCCGATGAATCTTCTTGGAGAAGCTGCCCAGCTGTAAATAAACAGCAGAGGATGCTAGGTGGTGGCACATTTTATGTATGATCGCCTTCTGTCCAAACCAGGGTGAAACCAGAAAGAAGTCACCAATGTGGTCATTAAAGCAGGAAGAAATTCCTCCCATAAGAGGTAGATGAACTGAAGGAGTCGTGGCAGCTGTGAGACTGTTAGGCTGCAGGCTCACTTCCCACGAGAGCCAGGAGTCCACGTGCCAGAAATAAAAAAAAAATTTTTTATTTTGTTTATTATTTTTTATTTTATTTATTATTTTTTGTCCAGCTTTAGCAGATTCAGAAGTTCCACAGTTCAGTAAATTCCACACCTGTAATTCAAATCACAAATATCTGTGGCAGCTCCTCACCTGATATAAATTGCCGTACTCACTGCTATGTTGTGTTTTGGTAGAGGTAAAGAAAAGCCCTTATTTAATTTCAAAAAGCAACCCCCCCTCCTGATTTCTTTCAGAACCACTGGATAAAACTAGCATGGGGACAGCCAGACCTGAATTATCTTCATGTCAATTCTTCTGTCAAATAAAGGTTTCCCAGCAAGGGCAGCGGCTGGACATACAGTTAACGGGGATGCCACCGGCGCGATGGGACCTGCGGGATGAGCCCCGGGTACCCTCCCCAATAACCCAACAGTGCTGAACTACCGGGGCCTCCCCACAACCATCTCCACGGACGACGTGTATTTATTAAAAATGCTCCTTCCCGACACTAAGGGGAGCTCAAGGGCCGCCACCCGCCCCGCGGCCGCCGCGTCGGGAGCCCCGCGGTGCTGCCCGGCCCGGCCCGGATCGGATCGGGGACTGCCCGGCCCCGGCGGCTCCCGCCGCCCCTGCCCCGCCGTGCCGGGAAGACCGCGGTTCCAACAGCGCATCCCTCTTTCTTGCTGCTGTCTCCCACGGAGAACGGTGCTTCTGCCGATCCCGGGAGCGGCAGGCTGGCGGCCGGAGGGTCCCCGTGATGCCCCACTTGTGTCACGGGGAAGGACAAAAACGTGGTTTATTCTGTTCAATGGACGTAGCGAGACCCGAAACCCGAGAGCGGAGCGCTGGGTCTGAGCGGGTGAGGCAGATTGTGGTGGTTTCCCGGTCTTTGGTAACTCCAGCTGTGGTCAACCAGTGCTCCCAGAAAGGGATCTAGAAAAATAAGAGTGGAAAATACCTTTGTGATCCAGTCTTTTGTAGCTGGTGGTTTGTGAGAGACTGCCAGGCAGTCAGGACAGTTTTACAGGTTTTTCTCTCCGCTTTTAATAGCCAGAAACACTATTTTTAAGGCAAAACATCAGATTTCGCCAGCATGTCAGAGGTGTCCCCTCGGAGGGACGCAGGGGGGACAGCTGCACAGCTCACCCCCAGCCTCGCTGCTGTGAGGGCAGGACACAAGTCACAGCAGTGGCACGTGGAGCCTGAAACCCAGCACCGGGACCCACAGGCAGCAGGTTTGGAGGGCACCGGTGCCCCACGCATCCACTTTTCCAGTCCAAGGGAAGGTCCATTGGGGCAGGAAGAGTGCCACAAGTCACCGCAGGATAGTCAGTAAGCAACGAAAAAGCCTCCTGTGTCTACAAAAATGGGTAGCCTCGAGATGTAGAGGCTGGCTTGCATGCCCACACCACCTCCCTCCCCAAATACCCAGCTCGGTGCTGTTCAGCCCCAGCTTTTAAGTCTCCCGACTAACAGTCCTACACTGCCCTAAAATAGCTATCTGTAATAGCTAATACGGAGTTGTACAGCTTTGCTTATCATTCTCTCCCAGCACCAATTAAAAAGATTTAGTTAAGCAAAATGCAATTACTGTGTCATGGATAAAAGGGATACAATTAATTAAAAAGGAATACTTTCCCTTAGGAATGCTGTTATTTCCAGATGCTCCCATCCCTGTCCCTGACCACTCCTCGTGATCTGAAGAGATTTAGGGTGGGGAGAATTGGGGGGGGGGGGGGGAGTCGGGTAGTTTTTCTCCCCATCTCGCTGACTCACATGTATTTCTGAGGTAAGTTAGCAAGACCCTTGAGGACACAGGTCTTCTCCATAGCCCTAAAACATCATTTCCAACATATCTGACACTGTTCTCCCTGCTTTTCCAAGAAGACGAACATTTCATAGAGGCTGTCTGGCACCAAGCTGGGACTTCTCTCCTTTTGGGGACAAAACTGGGCTTTCTGTCAACTGTGAAGGAATGGGGGGCAGCCAGAGACTGTGCTGGGGCTAGAAGGATTTACCAAAATCTGCAGGGAAGCAGCTGAAGTGAAGGTTCCCATCTGGTGTCCCTTGGGAAGGCAGGAGACGCGTGCTACCCCTCCCAACCCGCTGCATAGGCAGGCACCCAGGCTGCTGGTTTCCCAGCCCTGCGGTACGGAGACACATGGCCCCAGCCAACACCTCTTCCACGGACAGTTGGATCCAGAAAGCTCAGCTCTGCTGCGAGGTGCAGATTTCCCAGCATCGGAGCTTTAGATCATGGAGGATCCTGCTGAGAATGTGTGTTAATAAATAAAGAGTATTTATCTAATCATTGCCACGTCTCGATATTGGCATTACTGTCAAACCACAGAAAAATGACACAGAGGAGAAGGCTGCAGGTTGCCAGGGGACTTTGATGAGAGGCTGAATGCAATTTTCATAGCCTCAACAATTCGAAGCACCACCCAGGCACACAGAGATGCTGAAGAGCAAAATGTTTACTAACTAAAAGCCAGGTCTCCAGGTTTCCAAAGCCTGAAGTTTGTGCTGAATGCATCCATAACACATCTCGCCCTAGCAAAATTATTGATGATTCCAGTTGCAAATGTAAAAAAGGCAATTTCATTTGGCTTGCAGCTAAGAAGTTGTTCTGTCTGAGGGCTGTTGTTCTTTAAAGTACATTAAAGCCATCACATTAAATGTCAACTGTAATAAAGGAATGACTTCTCTGCTCATATTACAGACAGGTAAAAATTTTAATATGCATGCTGGCTATATCTAAAGATTAAACTCATCAGGTAATATATGCGTCATTAATTGTATTTTCACCTCGCTCTTCTGAAGTCTTCTGTTGTTCGCAGAGTGAGATCACGTCACCACAAATCTGCTGACACATTTCTTAGCTTTTTCTGCTAAACCTCATGGTGGAAGGCAGCATCTGGCCTCAAAACTCTCAGATTTTTTTTCTGTTTCACTTGGTGTCAGAACTGGTCATGCTTTGCCTGGTTAACTCTCTTTCCACTGGCATGGTCCAGTAAAGGTCCAACCAACCACCCGATGCAGCACCCAAGCCCAAGCTACAAGTGTTTCTGATCCAAGCGAAGGGGCCGGTTTGGCTCTCACTGGCACCAGTACAAAGCTGGAGCATGCATCGATGCAGGCAGCTGCTCTGCCGTGACACAGAGCTGAATTTAACCCAAAGTATTTAAACAAACTGTTAGTGGTAGCTCCAAATGATTATCCATTTATTTCAGCATTTGTCTT
The DNA here is from genome assembly GCF_964195595.1 of Calonectris borealis. NCBI lineage: Eukaryota > Metazoa > Chordata > Aves > Procellariiformes > Procellariidae > Calonectris > Calonectris borealis. The sequence goes on from NC_134317.1 coordinate 10,840,374, forward strand.
TTTCAAATGTGACCTAAAATCTATAAGTAATTAGTTATTGTACTGGCTACAGTATTGCAAAATGCTTCCCTTCATTTTTTATTCAGACTCTGAGATGTAACTCCAAAATCATTCTAGTCACACCAGCCTTCAAAGGTCTAAATGGGGAGGAAGGGGGGCTAACGCCTTAATATCTTTGAGATTTGCAAGAATATTTGAGGATTTTCTGGGGATTCAGTGCGACAGGAAAAAAAGAGTTTTGCAGGCAGAGGAACTTGTGCCTCCAGTTCAAAAGGAAAGACGCATCCTAATGGAGAAAGATTTAAATGTTGAAGTGCTAAATAAACATTGCTATTCAACAGAGGTCTTTGTCTCAGAGGTTAAAACTACTTCACAGGGACTATAAAAGCTCGTTACTCTCCTTTGTTGAAGCTAAATGAATTTTAGCAGTACAAGTTCCAGAGTGAAGAAAAATTGCCACCTACAACTCCTCCCAAGTCATCTAGGTGCCACAGCGGGGGAAGGCAGGGGGGCACTTTGGGAGTTGTTAAATAAGTGTGCTGTGGGAATAAGAAACTAGTACACAAATTGCATTCATTCTGGGTCCACTTCGTGATGTTTTGTGTAAATCCTAACAAACAAGTGGCGTTGTGAAGGCGCTGGTTTCACGCCATCAGGGTATCAGCAGCACAACGGAGCACGGCTCTGCAATGACCTTGTATCTTGCTGCCTTAGGAAATCCCGCGGGAGTCAATGGATTCAGAGGGCTTTCAGGCTTGGGCCATAAATCACTCAAGATATGAGTTACTGCCTTATTAGAGCAGCTTCATAACTGTAATTCCAGATAAACGCACAATTAGTCTGATCTCTTCTGATAACATGCCAACAGGAAAAAAAAAGCCATCTCCTACTAAGCTGACTAGCTATTCAAAGGAACTGCAGCAAACTTTCACAGATGTTAAGGCCAGCAGGACCATTATAATAATCTCATCTGACCTTCCGCATGGTGCAGTGCAGAAGGACTCACCCAGGAGTTTCTGCATCATTCTGAAACTAGAGCTTGTTTTCTAGGAAGGTGCCTCGTCTTGGTTTGAAGTTTTCTGAAAGCAGAGAAAGCACCACGTTCCTGAAAAACCACCACATTCTTGCCGCATTAGTTATCCTGCCAGCTCTCTCCCAGTAACTCCACTCTTCACCTGTGCTGGGACACCAGGAGCCAGCTGAGGTCCTTGAACCACTGAGTGTTGTTGCCTTAAGTTCGTTCAGAAAAGGTTCAAGAAAGAAAATAAGTTTTCCTTAACACAGTTAACTCCACCTGGCAAGGACAAGCCCACAACCAGGTTTTGGAAGAGCTACTGTACCAGGCAAGCAGCACACCTATAAAGGGATGCTGACGCTTTTGCTGGAGTTAAGAAAAAAGAGGAATGCATGGCACACACCAAGATCAAACTGGAGGTGACCTTGATGGTTTTACTCCTGTTCGGCATCTGAAAGGGAATTTCAGGAAGGTTTTTGCCACGTTAGCTGGGGCTCACACAAGCTCTGATGATGCATTCGCTCTGATTTTAAAGGAGATCCTTTGACTTTACAGGGTAGCGATGTGAGAAGCTCGGTGGGGGTAGAAGGCTCTCAACACATTTCTGAGGCCCTCAAACTCTTTTCTGGGTGGAAATGAGATCAAACGAAACTTAAGTGGCACTGTTTGCATGAGTAACAGCTAATCCCAATTACCCAGGGCTGTGAGATGAGGATCCCAGGGCTAAAAGAACAAGGGTGGTTTTTTCCAGACATGGGTAAAGACTGTTGACTCAACTTGCAGGGCTATAAAAATTCTCCAGTAACAAGCAGAGACAGACTCCTACAGCAATGCTGGAGGGAAGGGAAATACCCTGCCTCTGAGATTCTAGTTACTTCAGCCTGGAAGAGCTGCACAACACTATAAACGGATCTGGCTGCGGTTAAGGGATAGATGGGCGGAGGAAGAACACCCTTCGCTTCTCATGTGTTTATACTCCAAGACTGCAAGATTAACAGTGGGGAAGTCCCCTACTCCCGGTTTATTTACTTTAGAGGCCTTTTTGAGTCCCCCAGTACAAGCTGGCATGGAAAGGGCAGAAGAAGGGAAGGAAGCATTCTCTTTTCCAAAGGCTGCTGTGACCACAGTGCTCTGGGGCACTCTGACTTTCCACCTCTTAGACTAGGAAATGTGGAAAAAAAAGTCACTTTTTCAACATTTTCCTTTTGTTGCTCCTGGATGCGCAGTGCCACTTCCAATTACAGGCCAGCGTGTCAGTTGTGACCTGCTCCGATGCGACGTGCTGTGACCCTGTGGGGCAGACACAGCCCACAGAGGATGCGAGGATAAAATGTACAGTCTTCGGTAAACATGTGAGGCCCATCTTAGTGAGGGGGTCCTGGGTGATGAGGCTTCAGTGAAAGGCCTCCAAGCATCACCCAGCACGGGAGATGAAGCAGAGAGTTGTGACCTAGGTCATGTCTGCAGCTGGTATAAATCAACATTGCTCTCTTGATATCTGGGGAGCTACACGGATTTGTTCCTGCTAATAATTCAAACCTTTTTTGTTCATTTTTGTTTTGCCCAGCTCTCTCAAACACTGCTTAGCTGCCGTAAAAGCTGTTACAATAATATGCATTTAGGTGGTTAACATATTTTACAAGTCCACTCTTCTTTCTCCAGTATCTTCTATAACACACTTACAAAAACCATTTCTGCGGAGTGGGACCGCTTCTCTGATGGGGATGAGATCCCTTTGTATGGGTTTGGGTGTAGGTTTACACTCGCAATGGCCACACACGCACTGGCAGTGACCGAAAGGTTCATGCAATGAGCTGCTGAGGCTCACACGGGGCAGCAATGAAGGAACATGTCCAGGTTCTGCAGGTCTCCAGTCTCTCAAATATTTTAGAGTAGTTTGGGATATGCAATCTCCACCGTGTGCACTTTCGTGATCTCCCATATGCATGTCAGCACGCAGTTCCTCCTGGCCAGTCAAACAGCAAGAAAAGCCCATTAGAGGTCTTTTCCAACCTTAACGATTCTATGATTCTATGATTCTAATATGAGTAGTGAGAATATTCTATGATTCTATGATTCTAATATGATTCTGATATGAGTAGTACAGCAAAGCTTGGCATATAGACCAAAAGACAGCCTTTGCGTGGTACGTCAGAAGACAGAAACTCACACGCTATATGAGATCCACGACAAATCAGACAAGCTGTTGTGCGAAGGGAAAGGCTCTCAAACAAACATCCCTTGAGAAATTCACAAAGTTGCCTTGTATAGAGATGCATGACACCAGAAAAGTAAGAGGTAAAGTGGATTTTAGCATCCTCCCATCCTCACTAGACTAGGTGAGCATGTCTTTAGGCTATGCTTTCTTTATCCCAGAAGGTCCAGATGAAAATCCCACAAGGATGTGCCTTTCCAACTAGCTCTCTGCATGTAATGGGAAAACAGCATAAAGGGTGGGGGTTTTTTAGAAAGAAGTTCATCAAATTCATATCCATGTTCCTCATGGAGATACTTCTGTGGTTGTTCTGCTAAAGGAGGCATCTTTTGGCTGGGGTGAAAAGATATAAACAATTTCTATGTTGAATTTCACCCAGTCCTAGAAATCTGAGATAAGTGGAAGAAAGAGAAATGACTGTAGGAAGGCCCTGTGAACACCTTATCTGTGCTGGTCTGCAGGTGTTTCATGTGAGCTAGATAATAAAATGAGAATTGCAGTCTTCTTAATCCAGGCTGGATCTCTGCCAGACGCAGGATTGCTGTTCAGACACAGACTTCAGAGCACCTTCTGCAAACTCCCCTTCCCCTTCCCCTTCCAGGATCCCAAGTGGAAGCTCCAGGTCCAAAAGCCTGGAGAAACTTTCCTTCGCTCCTAACTGGAGCTGGGGTGTGCGCTGCCCCTCACCTCCCTCAACACCAGAGAAAGGGGAAAAAATTAAAGGAAATTTTTAAAGAAACATCGTCTTACGCAGTCTGTCTGCAGGCCATGTGGGATAAGCTCTGAAGCTGGCAACACGTGAGGTCATTGAGCGAGGGAGAGATCGAGCTCTGTCTCGGCCGACATCAGGTACACATTTTCCCCACGTACCTGCAGAAGGGAGGTGATGGCGGTGTGGTTTGTCTTCTTCAAGGAACTCATTTAGCACTTCTGGTTATACCGAACTGCCTGGTTCCTTCCCTGACATTTACTTTGCAGAGTTTGGAGCTTCCCTTAGAGGGTCTTTCTGGAGTTTAGCCCAGCAATGAGTCAGAGGCTAAGTGCCTCCCAGAGCCAGACTTTTCTGCTCCTTTGAGTCCCTCTCAGCAGTTATTTCACCCATAAAAGAAATCCCATTCCAGTTCTTCACCTCCCCTCGCAAACACAGAGACTGCTCAGGGCCATGTGCCTCCTGTCCATCACTCAGCGCAGCTCCCATCAGCTTTATCAGCCGCCTATAACCCAGAAGCTGCAGCCAGGGCTGGACATTGCCAAGGGACTTTCTGAAGTCCGGGTGATATTTATAAATCCTTCACTACCACCTTTTCCCAGCCAGTTGTAACCCTTTGGCGGGCATGGTTTCCCAGTGCGGGGCTCACAAAAAAGCCCACCCAGTCCCCATTTCCCCACCCGCTCCCCACGCAGCACCATCTGAAATCAGATCTGAACTCCCCAACCAGCTGCTCCTTAAATCCAGGGGGAGAAGATTCAGGGTGAGACAGGAGTGAATAAAAGGTGCAAGAAACGTCATCATCTGGAAAGCTGGTGGTACTACTGAGAGCAGAGAGGATTTAACTCGGGACTGAGAAAGCTTCAAGGCAGATGGATTAACTAATGAGGCATGGGAGACTTCAGGCATCAGGATTCACAGCCCTGGGCACGTTTTTGCCGGTTGCCCAGGCATTTAAGGAGGCACTCGCAGTTCCCACTGTGCACAAACCTGGGGGTCGGGTCTCTCGCCTTCCTCTCAGGCTGCCGGGCAGCACACACGGCCCATCCGCAAGCCCAGCAGTGGACCCACACACCAGCTTTCGAATGCAGAAAACAGTAGGGACTCTCCTAAAATGGTTATTTAAACAGGGCATTTTAAATTGAGCTGCACTGATTATTAGAAAGCACAGTAATTTTCAGTCTCACGGCGCAAAGGCATTATAAAACTGCTGCGAACAGCCCTTCATCAACTCCTCTAGGTTCCCACCTTGATACTCCTGCAGTTTAACCTGATTATTGCCGTTTATCTGTTCACCCCTTCACGATGGCTGCAGTTCCAAGCCGTCCTTCAGCTCTGTGCCATACAACATCAAAGGATCCGAGTCCTTCACTTAGTATCAGCACACCTAGTAATGAAATGGGTTCTGACCCAGAACAGAGCAACACAAGGACACATAGTTAGAAAACTGCCTGGAAAATGTCTAAGCATAAGCATAGAAGAGCATTGCATGGAATTCTCATCTAAATTTCTTTTAAAAACCCACATTTGGATAGAAGAAACTCCTACTCCAGTGTAGAAGGGCTTATTCCCCAGCTAACTTCAAGTACCACAGCTAAGCCTATCTAACAAAGTATTTGTGGATCTTTTCCCCTATCTTTAGGGTTTTTTCTCTCCTATTCATTTGTACATCTTCTGCTTTTTAGCTGTAAACTGTTCCAAGATGTACATATGATATGAATTTATAAACCAGATGATAGCTATCATTTTCACTTTAAGGAGGCAAACTCATGTACTGTTTCTAAGGCTTTAACTCTTAATCTTTGTTTTTAGAGCTGTATGTACTGCTCTATTTATATTTCTGACCTTTAGTTTCCAAATATTCAATCTCTTTCAAATGAGATCTTGGTAGCTGACATTATTTGAAAACACTGATACTGCTAATCAGCAAAAAGTCTTGCTGAATTTAAAAAAAGCACCCTATCTGTCCTGCATGACAAAACACTAATGATAAGTTAGCCCCAGCCGACACAATAAGGTGTGGAGTAGAGAGCAGGCCTCTAAGGTTAGTTAAGACAGAAAATTTTTTAATCACAGTGGAGAAAGGAAGAGATCAATGTCAGGTTTGCATAGGCTCAGGCAAGTCCTCAGCTGATGTAAATAAACTCAGCTCTGTTGAGGTCAAAATGGTTTACACCTGCAGTTATTTTTCATGAATGAGGTGAACATGTAAAAGCCCTTTTTACAATTACATTTACATTTATATCCATTTTTAGGGGTCAGTTCTCACTAAAATCAAGAGGAATTAGCAGTCTGAGAGAGGACTCAAGTTATTGCAGGCTATCAAGGGAAAATGGCTGTAAATCAAAGAATGCAAGTTCTTCCCCATTAAAAGCACAGATTAAGTATATAGCTGAAAGGAGCTCAAAACCTTTCCTTTCTGCATTTGATGCAGCAGGAGAGTGTTTGTCCTGGCAGCAGCATTTCAGGTAGACTGGGGTAAGTCAAGTATGTAAATACTTGGGCTGAATCATCTCATCTGTCACTTTGAGGGTAGTTGAGAGGGTTACCTGGCAGGTGATATGACCAGTACCTGGATGGAAAAGTGGAGAAGTACAAAGATGAGGGGAACATCCAACATTCAAAAAGGACAGAGGAAAAGAAAATCCAAACTGACTCCATAGGAAAGAGTAGAAATGTAGAGAACCTCCAATGGACCATCGAAATTGTCCATTATATGAAACCAAAGGGAGCCTGGAGTCAGAAATTAGAGTCTGGGTTTCAGAAGTAATCATATCACAATCGAGTCAAATTTGAGAAAAAAAAAGAAAGCCCACACCAAGTCTAAAAAGTCTTGGCACTGCAGCTATGAGAACTGGAGCAGTAAGAGGCTCTTTTTGTTCTACGGCAAGCTAAAAAAAATCAGAAACAAACCTTGAGATTAAGCCAAGTTTCTCTGTTTTCTTGCCAAAACTAAAAGCAAAAATATTTCAGTTTTTAGGGAAAGTGAGTGTTAAAGATTTCACCAAGTTTGCGTATCATTTAAGTCCGTCCACAGCAATTTAGAAGTGGTCCTGACAGTGAGGAAAGCAGCCTATGTACCCCAAGCAAAAGTGGCCAAAAAGAGGAGTTCAGCCCAGTGTTTGTCTGTGCCACATTAACACCGATTTAATCCTAGTGACCCTATACCCACGCTGCCAGCGAGGACTTCTGAGCATCCCAGCTACTTTCTAGAAACTTTGTCGATGACGACCATCTGTCATTGGGAAAACACAAGAAGGGGGATTAGTAACAGACTGGCAGGGAATACTGGAAAACTGGCAATATATTTTACCGAGGACAGATGTAAACACAATGAGAATATTGTTTTGAAATTAAGGGAAGAGCAGGAAATTTCGCAGCGTTCTCCTGAGGGTTTTTTTTTCCTTGCCACACCAGTGGAAAAAAAAGCTGGCAAGCGAGAAGACTAATTATAGGGCATAAATCTACCATTTTGGGGAATCTCCCCTGGGGTCTGCTCCTCCTCTGTTACTGCTCGATTGCCACCATTACTGCATGTGAGATGCATGTATCCGCTGCTGCTAAATGCCACAGATGCATCTCTATTATCCTTGGAAACATAAACTGCTGCTTCTAACAATCAATTGCCCAATTCAGAAACAAATCTAACGAGCTCATTCTGCCTTATTTGTTGGAATCCAGCACCATTTCTTCTGGGACTAAGATAAAAAGGAAAGTGCGCAGAAACTGCTAAGTGGGGAACTTAATTACTTCAGTAATTTTGCTTCCCAAATTAAAGGAAAAAATGTTTCACAGATGAGAAGATTTTCAAAGTGTCTCAATCCCAATGAGAGAGATTTCTGTTTAAAACGCTGATGGTCAAAACATCTCCAAGGCCATGTTCATCGCAGAAGGGGAAAATATTCAGAAAACTGCCAAAAATGTCATCTAGGGAGGGAACCTCTCCCCAGATCTTGTCTGCACTAATAAGAGTTTGCTGGCACTTTTGAAGGCAGATGTATCTTCTGCTGGCAAAAGCCTTTCCCGTTCCCTGACTGAAGGAAGACACACTCTTCGGCTAGTATAAATCCATATATTGCTGCTCCTACTAGCATCAAGATGTCATTAAAAATCGCAGCCCGAGAGGCATTACTGTGGTAAGTCTCCAGCATGGGGTGGGCTTTGGCTGGGGGCTGCCGCGCGGGAAGGGGTCTGTGTCACTGCCGAGGCAGACGTAGGGACCAGCAAATCCCCCAGAGCAGGGGGAAAAGCATGAAGCCTCATTAACCAGCCAAACCTGCAATTAGTAGGGTAATGTTAGGCGAGGAGCATGATCCACAGAAGCGGTGGCTGGCTGGGATCGCTCCCGTCCCTTTCCGCTCTCCTCTTTTCATCAGGTGTCCTGGGGATTAGCCTGCAGCTAACTGAAGTGATGGAAATACGTCACTGACTTCAACGAGCTTTGGATCCGGCTTTTCACGACATTTTATCCTCTGGTACTATTCCAAAAGGCCCTACACGACGACCATGCGACTGAGATTTTCAAGTCTATTCCCATCACTTTCAGCAGAGACTTTTCTTCCACCTGCCGAGACAACCCTGAGCCACGTGCATTAATAATTAAATAAGAGCTGAGCACCAGGGGAGGGGAAGTGACAAAACTGCCAAAATTCTTCCGAGATATTTTGACAATCCACAGCCTGAAAAGATTGTAAATGAGGGTCTGGCCCCTCGTTACTCTCCCACTTTCTCCTGCATATCTTTAAACATCACACAGATTAGGCATCATCCATCCCGGAGATGCATTTTGATGTCATAACAATAGTTCCGACACCGGAGTACACAACACTGAGCTGCAGGCATGGTGATTAACAACCGCTTTTGCCACTGTACCTTCCGGACTCCCATCAAAGTAAAATTTGTCCCAATTAATCAAACCCAAGTGTTCTTTGCTGCAACGCTCGTCTGTATTGAGAAGATCTCGAACATTCATCCCGGATGCTGTGTGCGGCTGCTAACCTTTCCGTGGAGTCCACCGGGAGCTGCTGCTCATTTGTATACAAAGTGCGGCAGGTAAAAGGGCAACTAAACATAATTTACCTGGAAGTGAGGTTAAAAGTGGTTTACCAGCTTGATGGTGTTTGGCTTGAGAAACAAGACATTAATTAACACCTACTCATTGATTAATATTGACCAGCTTTTTTGCCTTCTGCAAGTTTTAAGTAGGTGATTTTTAAATTTATTTTTAGTTAAATTTTCCCCTTACCAAGAATATTTTGACAAAACATGAGCCAAACGTGAGCCTGCTTCTGGTCTGACTGCCTGACGCAGAGAAGACCTGAACCTCCACTGAGGACTGCAAGGGCTGCTGCTCCGAGAGGTCCTCCTGCCCTCAGTGGGGGTGTGCCCCAGGACACCCTGATCCAGCACCACTGACATTAATGAGCCTTGTCACTGTCTCCAAAGAGTCTGCGTCCAAACCCGCACAGCCAAATCCTGCTGCCCGCAAGGCTGGGACTTTCTGACGTGCTCTCCTTGCCTTGGGAGCCATGTGCCTAACTTCACTGCAGGCATGTTAGAGAAACCCAATGTAAAGACCCAAATCTTTTGGGTTTCTCTGAAAGGTGCTGTATTTATTTAGCAGTAGCATCCTCCTGGTGCCATTGCAGCTGCAACGCAGGGTATTCGCATGCTGTCAGCACCCCGAGCACCCCGCCGATCCCACAGACAGAAGTTGGGCTGTTTCACCCCAAATAAGAGCGAAGACCTGCCCCATGCTTTGCTACTGTCCCTGGACGCATGTGGCACAGGTGAAAAGGTCCCTATTGCCAGGGTGCTCCTCGTGGAACAGGAACATGATCTGAATTCATCCTCTGAAAGTGCTGCTTTTATCATTTCTTGCCCATCCACAGCACATTTAATTTGGCAACACTGTTAGATACAAGCACAATTAAAGCCAGCTATTCCCCTATCTGAGACGGGAGGAAGCCTGGGTTCCCGCAGCCAGCAGACACCGTAAGAGGAGAAACTGGCTTTCACATGAATCTTTCCAAAAAGAGGCAGCATAAGGCTCAAAATTCACCCACAACTGGGACCTCCCAGGTCCCAGGAGAGCCCATTTCAAGCAGCGAGGTGATTTGGGGGCTGCAGTGGGGGTGTTAGCACCTAAGCCTGATCTTCCTCCAGAAATTGTCCTTCAGGCTGGCCAAAGCCCGTGGAAGCGACTTCTGCAAAAACCAGAGCAGGTGGGAAAAGGAAGCAAAGGCAAAGCTTTGAAGCTGTATCTGCCTTGGCAGGCCTTGAAACAGAGCCCTTTCCTTGGGTTTTTTTTTCAGTGGCTCTTTTACTGGTGTTTATTAAAAAGTGACCACTTTTGAAACTTGAAAGATCTCTTTCCAAATTGCCATCATTTTTCTCATCCTCCAAAAATCTGTGTTTTCTCTTGAATTGAATTTTCCATAAATAAAAGACCCTTTGCAACTTTGAAAACTACTTTGATTCAAAGTTTTAATAAAAAACGTTTGAGGCATCTTATTGTCCTCGCCTAGAGGGGAGAATGCTTGTTTGTTTGTTGGCAGGGTGGAAAATGCTGACAGTAATGACAGCTTCAGGGAAAATTAAGTTTTGGGTAACAAGCTCTTTTTTTGTCCTGGCAATTCCAAACATTTGTGCATAGGGGTCTATACCTTCAACTATAGAAATACTAAACCATGTGCTTGTTTAAATTTAAGCTATTAAAAGATTTCAATGCACTGAAGCATCAGTCTGTTCATTTTCTGTTCTCACCTCCCATTTCAAAATGGGATGACTTTACGCTCCGGGGTGATGCTTTTCATCTCAAAGCTGACCTGACTTTTATAGGACAGGTGAAACAATCCCAACTGCAATGTGATTTTAATCAAACCAAATATGCTGAAAACATTTCAAATACTCAAATCACTTTTTTTTTTTCCTTTTGTAAAAGAAAAAACGCCCATTTCAATTTGATTGAAGCCAAATTTGCCCTTGGCTTTCTCAACAGACAAGAAAAAAAAATTTGCCTAAATCTAACTATGAACAGAAGATACACAGAGGAGCTTATCGGTGAAAGACCACCAAATGCCCTGACTCCTGCCAGCGAGCCTGCTGGCTTAGCCACTGCTGATGGGCACCATTTTGCGACTTTGGTTTTGTTCGATTCATTGGGTTGTTGCGTTGTTTTTAAGACTAGATCAAAATAACACATCTTGCCCATCACAGAACAGTAACCCAACATAGCCTTGGCCTATGTCCTATCCTCCTGCCTCCTAACCACTAGATCAAGCATTCAAGGAGTCTGAAATCAGCCCTGGCCCAAGAAACATGTAGTATACAGAGATCTCGCTCTGGGCCACTTGGCAAAAGTGCGTTACGCTCTCCGTTCTCCAGAGCCTCAGAAAGCATCTTTAAAATAATTCTTCCAAGTATTCTGCAGCTTAGCCTTAAATGCTGAAGACAAATGAAGAAGCCTCAGCCTTTAGGACCTGCTTCATGGCTCGACTGTCCCAGCATTCCTATTATCTGCCAAGGGCTTGAGCTTTGCTCACATCTTATGACCATGCACCAGGGACAGCTGGTCTTCTAGTGCTCAGATGAGAGATGAGGAGTATCCCTAATATATACAGGTAAAGAGAAGGATGAAAATTGTTTAGATCTGTGGTTTAATGGGAAGAAGCTATTTCCTTGCAGTTGAAGCCTGGTATTCCCAAAAGGGAGGGAAGGCTGAATTTGCGGCATCCCTTTACGAGCAGTTTTGCTCAGCAGGCTGCAGCCACTACTTGACTGACACAGAGATTTAGGAAACTCTGTGAGTGATGAGTCACGTCCCTGTAGGAGCCTCCCTCAGCCCCAGCCTGGGCATGGGACAGCCGGCCTCTCCTCCGGATGGATGTACAATCATACTCATCACATGAATAAATTGTAGCTCTCCAAGGCTCATAACTCAGCCAAATCAGTGCCAGTTTTCACGGGAGCGCCCGCCTGCACTCATCAAGGAGACCCATTCCCCTGCCAGGATTCATTTGCCTACCCCCAGCTGCTTTGTCTGTGCAGATGTTAAAAATAAAGTTGCAAAGACTGTTTGCTACAGGAAAAATACAATTTTTGCACTCTTGTATTACAGACTGAGCAGGCCAGGTCAGCTCGCAATCCCTCACATGTTCTCCCCCAGCTATCTCACCCCCACCCATATAAAAAAAATAAATTAAAAAGCGAGAGATCAGCTAACCTTTTTGTCCAGAGAGAGGCCAAGGTTTGAAATCAGTGCTCTGGAAGGCAAATACAGAAAGCCTCTTTAATCATCAAAAGACCTGGACACCTCTTTAACTATCCAGGCTGAACACCCCAGCAGCCTCACCTTGTCTGAGCACTCAGCCAGGGCCGGGGGGGCCAAACACCCTGGTGAACCCCAGTCCCAGGTGCTCTTGGAGGTCACCTGCCAAGACTGAGCAGCTTCGGCCCCTGCCAAAAAACTTACTTTTCTGTCACTTATTTTTTACAAGCAAGCTGCCAAGAAAGAGATTTTCTTACACGGAGAATGAAGACAGCAGGAAGACAAGGAAAATGCCCCTTCTCCCCCCCACTTTCTCATTCATCACTAAATTAATGAGAAGCATTTGCAAAGGACGCAGGCGACCCAGCCCACGCTGCACGCCAGGTTTCCCACTCGCACATAACCCCACAGGTAGGCAGCATCACCAAGGACTGGCTTTGTGACAAAAGGCACCCACCATGGCCAGAGCTGCAAGTCTTTAAGAGCCACTCTTCAATTAAATTAAAAACACTTCTTGCAATAGTGAATTCAGAGCCTGGAGCTGAAGGGAGGATTTCTGAATGCCAAATAATCCATTTATTAAAAATAAAAAACCCACCCTTAGTTTATCACCTGCTATTCTGAGGTGAGAGACTTATACCAAACCTCTGCAGAATGCAACTATATTGACTACAAATGGGATTACTCAAAGGAGCTTTTCATTTGTAACTTTTCTGTAGAGCTTGAAGGTCACACATTAAAAAGGGCTACAACCTCCTTCAAAAAACAGCAAGGGAGAATGCGTTACCTTTGCTGCTGCTGCTTATGCAATGAAACAATAAATGTCTTTCTTAAATGGCATCAATCGAACTGTGCTGATGTTTCACGAAGCCACAAATTACTTATCTTATTTAAGCATCAGATTGTTTGCTCCTGGATCAGATCCGTGCTGCGCCACGACGACGGACAAGATTAACTCAACAGCTCTGAAGGGGGAAGGGCCAGCTCAGAGCGCCCAGCACGGCTCATCTGGCCAGTTAAAGGATATCTGCAGGGGGAAGTCCCTCTATCACACATATGCATTACTTTACCATTTATAGCCCTGAGTAGATCTGGGGCTAGATCAGTATAGATCTGAGTCTCTGGAGGCTGAGCTTTGACGTGGTCAAGCCAGAAGAACCTTTGGTCCCTTCAAGGATCCCCCTCAAGACCCCAAGGCTTGAAGAAGCCACCACGTGCTTGCTGTGCCCAGCCAAAGCAAGGCAAGGTGGGCAGCCACATCTCCCCACCGGCCCCAGACCCCCCAGACCCTGCTGGGGGGCTGCAGGCAGCCTCGTGGAGATGATACGGATGTCAGCTGTCTACTTGGTTCCTGCTGGCAACAGCTCCAAACCTCTTGCAGACGTGCGAGTGCTGCAAAGCCGAGGTGACACGCTTTCTCGTCCTCCTTCCCCAACCCCGGGCAGCGCCAGTGATGCGGACCACGTGCCGGTGGACTCCCCGCTCTCAGCAGGGACGTGGTGGAGCTCGTTTAGGAGCAAAATGAACTCACCTCGGTCTTGCCTCTGGTCTCCGCAGTAATTAGTTGTGGCCCAGAGGACCCCTGTGCCAAAAATCACACATCTGAAGAGATCCCTTTATTTTGAATTAATTTTCAGATTTTTTAATTGTCTCCTTCAGCACATTTCAGTGCCATCTATCTTTTAAAAATGTCTTAATTAAATGCCAGATTTTCAGAACTTTGAAGGATAGCAGTGAAAGTGTCACGGGGCAGATGTACAGACTCTTACCCCACCAGACACCAGGGGGTTTGATGATCTTTTCTTTTTAAGAAAAGGAGTTGAATTGTCTGGTCCTCAAAATGTCTGCTTGTACCAATTTTTTAAATTCTTGCTATCTAAAACATTTAGTAATGTAGCTTTAACCCAATGCAGAAATAGTGCATATGAAGTACCTATGATGAAAAAACACACCAGTTCTGTGCCTGGAAAACATTACGGAATATGATTCCTGCTTTCTACTTGCAGCAGAGAATGAATAACGTACCATGAATACCCAAGCGACAGGATCAGAGGTCTGTGTGAAGACTGGCTGCCCTGTAAGGAGAAAGAAAGAAAACAAATGACTCTCTCTGCTCTGTAAACCTGTCCTCTCTGTTTGGTGGGGTTCCCAAAATGAGCGGAGTGAGCACTGGTCTGACTCAGGATCAATCCCCCAGCCCACCGTGAGCGGAGCCACGAGTGGGGATCCCTGCAGGGACCTGGACCTGCTGTCTGCTCGGCTGGAAACCACATTTCTGGAGGAGCTATTTGTCCTTCAAAAAGCCATGAATCACTCACACGACTCCCCAAAAGCAATGGCTTGCAGGACCAACTGGGGTACCTGATCCTACTTACCCTGGAGGGCACCTTCTTCCTCCAATAGCCCAAAATAAACAACAGCAAAATCAGAGAGGAGAAAAGTGGCTGAGTGTTAGGGCTGGAAGGGATTCACGGGACCAAAAGAGCCCGAGCCATGACAGAGCAACTCCACGAGGTTGCGTTAGTAAGCACAGGCCCACACCCAGCAGTGCAGGAACTTCTTTTCCAAAATAAGCACCCATTACATGTCCTCCTCCCTGACCACAAATCCTCCTCTGCTAGGGCAACAGCCACCCTCTCCCTGGCACCAGCAGGTTTTATGAGCCTGGACCGGTGGGTACTGCCATCTGCAATCCCGGTTTTACCTGCATTAAGTTACCTGCTAGCATTACAACTCCCTGTCCCCGTGGCATGTGCAGCTCTCATCCAGTGTGTCTCCTGGCTTGCTTAAACAGGATGCAGAGTAAATTTTTCTCAGGACCAGCTGTAACTAACGCTCCTTCTGTGATGTTCTTTTTTCATTACTTCTGACATTTTGGCACATTAGCTTTGTTCTGGACTATTACATCTCCAGCTCTCGACTGTGGGAAAGGAAGGCTGCGTGGCTGGAAAGCCTTCTTGAAAGATCACAGGCAAAACTGAATGGTAACAGGGGCAGCAGCATAGCCAGGCTCTTCTCCTGCAGCAGCTGGGCTGCCCATCTGGACGGTATCAAAGGAAAATCCAAAAATGGCTTTGGGACAAGGACGTGCAGCCCATGGTGGTGCCATCTATGTACTGAAGACCTCAGATAGGTGATCTGAAATAGCCGGGAATGATCCTTCTGGACCCAGCCTCTAGGAAAACACTTAACACTAGAGAAAACTTGGTCTCGGCTGGCTAAGCTAAGCCTTCTTAGTCATGGGAAGGCTGCTGACTTCCCAGGAGTCCCCCAGACTTGGCAACTGTGTGGTCCCATAGAGCAGGCGGCTGTCCCTCACGGCTCCAAGGCATGGATCATCTTTGTTTCTTGGCAGTTGCAGTAGGTGTCACATAATGATATGGATTCTAAATACTAAATAAATCATGTCTTTCATAAGTGTTTATTGCTCATTAGTTTGGACACCGAGCTAATGAATGACTCATTTGTCTTCTAAATCCCTAATGACCATTAATTACAAAATTTACCCAGCCTGCTTAGAAATGAAAGTAAGAAATCAACTGTCAACTGTTTACAGATATATACAAAAACGCACGGCTATTTTTAAGACTCCAGGATGCTTTGTCAGGGAATTGCAATCACTCACCAAAGTGCTGCGCTTTAATTTCCAGTTGGAAAGCTTCGGAGCATTTCTCCTGGCAATTGTTAAGTGGCTGAATGATTGCTCTCCATTGACAAATGAGGGGCTGGCAGGTCGCAGGTGGTTATGTGCATTCATACAAAGTAGCACAATGCAAGTCGGTGCTGCTTAGACGTGTGTGTCACCTCTTCATATTAACAAAGAAAAATACCACTAAAGGTTTCAAGTGTTTTGCTTATTAAGCAGTTGACGGATTGCTCCAGACTGGCAAGTGACACCGTGCAAGGTACCAGGTGCCGCTGCTTTCTGGCGTGCTAGAGCTGCTGAACTTCCTCTTGGGCTAAAAAATTAGTCAGTGGTACAGTAAAAAGATGAAGTTTTTGGTGGAAATATTTTAAGGTATCCGTTATGTGATGTGTTCTTGTTAACCCAACACCCCTCCTGGTACAGATGGAGCAGCTCTTTCTATTCGCTCTGAAAACAACAAAAAAAGGACTTGGCTGACCACTTGAGACACAAAAGTTTCCATGGAGGCAGACGGGGGATCGGCGTAATTGGGTGTCAGGTGAGGAAGCATTTTCTTGTGCTTGCTTTGAACCTGCTGCTCAAAATATTCACTGGTGGCCTTTGTACTTGTGTTCAACAGCATGGTGAATAATCCTCTGGTCACTCCATCCATCACCTTTAAGATATCACAACTTCTAGCTCATCTCACTTGCAGTCATTTCTTTTCCAAGAGGAAAAGTCGCAGTCTGTTTAGTGTTCGGCATATGGAAACTCTTGCATGCCCTTGATCATTCCTCACCCTTCTCTGTATCTCTCCTGAAAAATGAATAATGCTTCACGGGAATTAGTACTAGCTTGAAGTTGAGCTTGTAGTTAAGAGTTTATTGGTTTCATTTGTGGGTTTTAATTTCTTCAAAAGTCACTTGCACTCATATAATCCCAGCGACACCGGGCTGGACGAGAAAAAGTGTTGGTTGGATCACCAGGTGTCCAGTGCACAGGCCACAAAAGCACAGCCTTTGCAAGGACTCGGTTATCTGGATCTCAGTATTAGATGATGCAACAGCCAATACATGCCTTTGAACTTCACAATACTCATTTAATTTATACCCTGTAATTTACATATTCAAGTGTTGGCTGTATACATCTGCTGACGGGTAGAAATGAGACTGCATATTGCCAAAACAAAGCATTCAAAAATCATGTTAGACACCATCCTGCCTCCAGAAAACACGTACAGGGGGAATTTGCTTCTGGCAGGCATTTTTTTAATTTGTGATTTTTGAACCTGTGAGGTCTGCCGAGCTCACATTTCCAGGCTTTTTGGATTATCTGCTCTCTTTGCCGGCATCTCAGCACCCCATGGTGACTCAATCTACAATGAGGGTTTTGCTGCAGAATCTTCCCTCCTGCCACTTCCCCGGTGTCCGCCTCTGCCCTGCACACACTCTCCCACGGCACGCACAGGCGGACAGCATGGCAGTGGGCATTTTGTGGTGTCTGAGGTGGGATTTTCACCAAAAAATAATAAAAAAACCCACCCCCAAAATGCACATGAAACCAATTTTGTAACCTTCCCTGTTTATGCCACTGCCAAATGGGGCAATGCTCAAGATCTCAGTATCTTTGATGGAGTGCAAAAAACATTTCCCAACTAGCTCTGCCTAATTACAGCCTCATTAACGAGAGAACTGAGTGTACTGAGCCACTGGCAAAACTACGCTGCAACAAGGGAAAAACTGGGAAAGGCCACCGATTTCACAACCTGTACCACCGCCAGGCTGGAGCATCGATGGTAGGTCTCGTGAAGAACCAGTCCAGATATTGCGAGTGTGCATATACAAATATGCCTGAGCGTGTATTTCTGCTTTTTCACAGGTGTGATAACTGACAGTAGGTGATGCCACTCCTAGCCGTCCCCCATCCAGTGCTCATCCCGAGGGCTTCACTCGTTCCCCGCTTTGCCGGCAAGCAGCCTGGCCTGCATCAGCACACCTCTGCTCTCACAGCAGATCACCTTGCTGCCGGCTCCAGCAGCTCCAAACTGACAAGCCGGGACAAAGCAATCATGAAGCTGGCCTAAAAAAAAATCACAGGGTTAGGTGTTTCAAAATAGCACCACGAAGTAGTAAATCCCCTGAACTCGTTGCTCTGAGTTTGCAATTCCTTGGCGAGAGGTGCAAAATGGAGATGGAAAACACAAGCTGGGGTGTATACAAAATACGTAAATGATGAAAAGCAGGCTGGGCTCGCCCAGCCCGCCCTGGCTGCCCGCCTGCCTGGCTGCCCCGGTACCCTGGCATCTCCCATGCTTCAGTGGCCACTGCAGCTAGAAGCCCCTTGAATTTTTTTCAAAAATTGGTGTGTAAACAGGAGGAAAGGTTTGGGGCATGGGTTTGGCTTTTAATTGATTCATGTATTTAATTAATTGCCTTTCACTATTATTCTTTTTCCCCTGGTCATCTCCCATCCTCCCAGCCAAGCACCAGTGCAACCCAAATTGCCGGCAGAAGCAAGACGAAAGCAAACACCGGCGTTGAAGGTGGGTGGTTGGCAGCAGAGCTCGGGGGTAGCGGCTGGAAAGAGCTGGGCGCCTGCTCCACGTTCATCGCTGCTGGGAGGACAGCAAGGAGCCAGAAAGTTTCATCATGTCCGAAAGAAAAGAGCAGAGTAATGAAAGACTGCTCAGACAGTGCTGCGGGGTGCCAAGGGTAATAAATCAACCAGAAGGAAAGTCAAAACAAACAGGAGCAAAAACCTATTTTTGTGTTGAATTTCAAGCTTGCTTTCTTTAAATTTGGAAGCATTTGGTGAGGGCAGCTCTTTATTTTTATACAAAACATTTGCAGTATAATTCCTTTTTCTCTCCAGACTTTTTGTTTAAATCAAGAATGATTTTTTTTTAAAATCAAGAACGGTCCTTCCACAAAGGATTTTGTAAAGAGTACATGTACAGAAATAATATTTTAAATAGGATTACTTTTTGCCCAAATTGCTTTTTTAAGTAAAAACTCATGTTTATTTTAATGTGCAATTTGAAAAAACATTGACCAAAATCCTCTTAGCAGAAACCCTGGCCACAGTGTAATGAAGGGGATTTTTGTTCTTGATTACAATGAGGACCAAGATTAATCACAAGATGGTTTTGAGAAACAGCTGGGTTTTTGGCTAGAGGGGAGGGAGTTTAAAAATAAAGTTGGCATAAAGATGAAAAAAAAGAGACTTAGACATTATGTTTAGCTAATTAGCTAATTATCCTGTCCTAGCAGTTCTTCTGTCTACACAAAACGAAAATAATCTTAAACAAGCATTGAACTCCTGCAGATTTCCAAAACGTATTTTGGAAGCTGTTTTGCCCTCTGATTCCTTCCCTGAATTTCTCTTCTTTCCTCAGCCCAGCCGGTGATGGATTAAATCCCCTCTGCTCATGCTGGGATGGGAGACGTGGGTATGGACCTGCCACGGTGGAGCTTCCCAAGCCTCACGGCAAACCTGGCAGCTGACGGGAGGGCCATACTGGTGCGGTTTCTCTTCTGCACTCACGCACTCCGAATTGCAGCGGGGTAAATAATCATAGAATCATAGAATCATAGAATCATACAGGTTGGAAAAGACCTCTAAGATCATTGAGTCCAACCGTCAACCCAACACACCATGCCCACTACACCATGTCCCTAAGGGCCTCATCTACACGTCTTTTAAATACCTCCACGGATGGTGACTCAACCACTTCCCTGGGCAGCCTGTTCCAAGGCCTGACCACTCTTTCAGTAAAGAAATTTCTCCTAATGTTCAATCTAAACCTCCCTTGGTGCAACTTGAGGCCATTTCCTCTTGTCCTATCGCTGGTTACTTGGGAGAAGAGACCAACACCCACCTCGCTACAACCTCCTTTCAGGTAGTTGTAGAGCACGATGAGGTCTCCCCTCAGCCTCCTCTTCTCCAGGCTAAACAACCCCAGTTCCCTCAGCCGCTCCTCACAAGACTTGTGCTCCAGGCCCTTCACCAGCTTCGTTGCCCTTCTCTGGACAGGCTCCAGCACCTCCATGTCCTTCTTGTAGTGAGGGGCCCAAAACTGAACACAGGATTCGAGGTGCGGCCTCACCAGTGCCGAGTACAGGGGCACGATCACCTCCCTACTCCTGCTGGCCACACTATTTCTGATACAGGCCAGGATGCCATTGGCCTTCTTGGCCACCTGAGCACACTGCTGGCTCATGTTCAGCCGGCTGTCAACCAGCACCCCCAGGTCCTTTTCCTCTGGGCAGCTTTCCAGCCACTCTTCCCCAAGCCTGTAGCGTTGCCTGGGGTTGTTGTGGCCGAAGTGCAGGACCCGGCACTTGGCCTTGTTAAACCTCATACAGTTGGCCTCGGCCCATCGATCCAGCCTGTCCAGGTCCCTCTGCAGAGCCTTCCTACCCTCCAGCAGATCAACACTCCCGCCCAACTTGGTGTCGTCTGCAAACTTACTGAGGGAGCACTCGATCCCCTCGTCCAGATCGTTGATAAAGATATTGAACAAGACCGGCCCCAGTACTGAGCCCTGGGGAACACCGCTCGTGACCGGCCGCCAAGTGGATTTAACTCCGTTCACCACAACTCTCTGGGCCCGGCCGTCCAGCCAGTTTTTTACCCAGCGAAGAGTGCACCTGTCTAGGCCGTGAGCCGCCAGGTTCTCTAGGAGAATGCTGTGGGAGACAGTGTCAAAGGCTTTACTGAAGTCCAGGTAGACCACATCCACTGCCTTTCCCTCATCCACGAGGCGGGTCACCTGGTCATAGAAGGAGATCAGGTTGGTCAAGCAGGACCTGCCTTCCATGAACCCGTGCTGGCTGGGCCTGATCCCCTGGTTGTCCCGGACATGGCTTGTGAGCACCCTCAAAACCAACCGCTCCATGATCTTCCCCGGCACCGAGGTCAGGCTGACCGGCCTGTAGTTCCTCGGATCCTCCCTCCGGCCCTTCTTGTAGATGGGAGTCACATTGGCGAGCCTCCAGTCGTCCGGGACCTCCCCAGTTAACCAGGACTGCTGGTAAATGATGGAGAGCGGCTCGGCAAGCTCCTCCGCCAGCTCCCTCAGTACCCTCGGGTGGATCCCATCCGGCCCCATAGACTTGTGAGCGTCCAGGTGGCATAGCAGGTCATTAACTTCATCCTCTTGAATTATGGGGGGTTTATCCTGCTCGTCGTCCTTGTCTTCCAGCTCAGGGGGCTGAGGAGCTGGGAAAGAACTATAAGAACTTTATATTCTGCTTGGCTCTCCTTTTGTCATTAACATACTTATAAAAGCATTTTTTGTTGTCTCTCACGACAGTGGCCAGGTTGAGTTCTAGCCGGGCTTTTGCCTTTCTAATTTCCTCTCTGCACGACCTAACGCGATCCCTGTACTCTTCCTGAATTGCCTGCCCCTTCTTCCACAAGTGATAAACTCTCCTTTTTTCCCTGAGTCCCAGCCAGAGCTCCCCGTTCAGCCAGGCCGGTCGCCTTCCCCGCCCGTTCTTCTTGCAGCACATGGGGACAGCCTGCTCCTGCACCTTTAAGACTTCCTTCTTGAAGAACGTCCTGTCTTCCTGGACCCCTTTGCCCATCAGGACTGTCTCCCAAGGGACCCTCTCGACCAGTGTCCTGAGCAGGCCAAAGTCCGCCCGCCGGAAGTCCATGGTAGCGGTTTTGCTGGCCCCCCTCTTTACTTCACCAAGTATCGAGAATTCTACCATTTCATGGTCACTAAGCCCAAGCCGGCCTCCGACCACCACATCTCCCACCAGCCCTTCTCTGTTCGTGAACAGCAGGTCAAGCGAGCACCTCCCCTGGTGGGCTCGCTTACCAGCTGCGTCAGGAAGTTATCCTCCACACACTCCAGGAACCTCCTCGACTGTTTCCTCTCTGCCGTGTGGTATTTCCAGCAGACGTCCGGAAAGTTGAAGTCCCCCACGAGAACAAGGGCTAGCGACTGGGAGACTTCTGCCAGCCTCTGGTAGAATATTTCATCTGCCTCCTCGTCCTGGCTAGGTGGTCTATAACAGACTCCCAGCAGGATATCTGCCTTGTTGGCCTTCCCCCTCATCCTTACCCACAAGCATTCGACCTCGTCATCACTACCATCGAGTTCTAGACAGTCGAAGCACTCCCTAACATACAGGGCTACTCCACCGCCTCTCCTTCCTCGCCTGTCCCTTCTGAAGAGCTTATAGCCATCCATTGCAGCACTCCAATCGTGCGACTCATCCCACCACGTTTCCATGATGGCGACTAAGTCATAGCTACCCCGCTGCACAATGGTTTCCAGCTCCTCCTGTTTGCGAAGAACTTATATAAGAACTATTTAAGAACTTTATAAGAACTATTTTACCCCCTTTTCACTTCTTGGGAAACATGCAGACCAACCCTTTGCTCTTAGGGCGGAGGAGGGATATTTTTGCATTTGTAATCAAAGCTGTAGTTTAGTGCGTTAGGTTTTGCTCAGAAATGAGGAGCCTCCCCTGCCAGACCCTGAGCAAGCACAGACTAAAAAAGACATTTCCAGCTCAAGACCAGAGACAGCTACAGACAAGCAGGGCGAGAGCAAGGGCTTAAACGCCCGCCACTGTGTGGACCTCGGGGCACCAACAAGTGATTATTTTGGAGTGGGACTATCTGAAGAAGGAACTGCTGAAGAGCACGAAGGTACAGGGGGATTTACAGAGAGGAAGAGATGGCCACTGACAACCCGAAGAGGGAACTTTGTGGTGGCTCTCCACAAGCCCATTAAGCTGCATTTCTCAGGGGAGGAGGAAAGGTGGGTGCAGAGAAGGCTGGAGGAAAGATGTACCTGTGGGGAGTAATGGATAGGTGGTAGCTTGGAACTGCTGTACAGAAATACCGTGTAGAACATAGGCGTAGCCTGGATGCAAAGGGCTTGAGGTGGTGACCAGACATCCTCTAGGTTATGTTAAAAAGGCAAGCTGGGACTGTGATTTGGGAGAGCAATGTTGGTCTGTGAGTCACCAGCATTGGCTGAATTGAATTTTGCAGATGAGAAAACCTGAAGAGAAGTAGAGGGAGAAAAGAAGGGGCCCAAGGACATAGCCATATGGAGCTCCGACATAAAGATGGAAAGACAGCAAGGGTGGTCCAGAGATGATGCTCATGGCCTGGTGTGCCACCACCCCTTCGCTGCTGGTCCTCGGGGAGCAGTGTCCTTCCCTGGCAAAGAGTTGGGAGGAGCACGTGCATCTGCCCTGCCGGTGGGGCTGAGGGGACGCTGGGCACTCAGCACTTGACAAGGCTCGGAAGAGCTCAGCTGACCTGCCTGGACCTTAGCCCACCCGTTGCAATATTTCAGAGAAAAAGAAAGATCCTCAGGGAAGGTCATAAAAAGACTGTGAGCTTGAGGCTTCCAGACAGAATAAATCTTGGAGTTAGTCCAATAAGCTGAGGCACACTATTACAGTTGTGGCAATCATGTCCCCTTTAGAGATGTGCTACCACTGGCTGGGCTTTTACATACCCAGAGCACCATTTTAAACCCAACTGCTTCATCAACGGCTGCGCACAGGGGCTTTGCTCCACTGCACTCCTTGCAGAAACGCAGCCAGCCCCACACATCAGCTTGGACGTGAGTCAGGTGAGAGCAAACCGTCCCCCTTCCGAAGCCCTCAGACCCACAGCAACCTCCAGGCAAAAGCAAAGCAGCGAGCAATACCCTGGGAGCAGCAACTAAATCAGTTTGGTTTGATTTCTTTCAATATTGCCAACAGGATACCGGCCAGCGCTCCGGTCTTGCCTGCGGTGCCCCAGCCGCAGGGCACTCTGCTCAACAGCGGGTGCCAGGACATCGCTGTGCCGGGACATGCGCCGAGCTGGCACAGAGGACAGTGATCCCCGAGCTAGGAGGATCAAGAAGGGGTGGGAGGGTGCAGCCCTGTTTCCAGCCATGTCCTTGAAGAAGACCAGTAATACGAGTTTTTCCTGGCATCGGGAGGCATGGTCCTTCGCCAGTTGTCCCTAACAGACGTCTGTCCTCACACAACGATGGGGAGAAATGTTGAGACACCTTGTTTCTTCCACCACCGACATGCAAAGCATCCAAGAGAAGGGTGGAAGCTCCCTGGTCTGAAGGCTTTTTATCTTATTTTTGCCGCCTTTTCCCTCCAGCTGCAAGTCCCTACCGACTCCCACGTCCTCCTCTACCAGGACAGCTATTTTTGTCTGCAGTTGTACAAAATGTCAGCAGGTATCACCGCATACTTCCTGGGTATAATTTGGGGATTTCACAGCTTGCAGCCTTCCTTGGCGAGAACCGTGTCGTTTTGACAATGCTCTCCCCAACCTCCTGCACTGAGAGTTGCATGGATTAACGTGGCGTGTCAAAATGAATATATCATGCAAACACCTTCAACCCACAGCTATTAGATCAAGTGTGGCCTGCCTAGTAGAAGTGAGTTTGATGGGCATGATGCCTTGGTTGGCTGTAATAACTATTGGTAAAGTGATCTCATAGGAGTGAAATTCAGCAGGCAGAGCTAGCTGCAGCGGAGTAGGATATTACCACCAACAACCGTGTGCCTTTGCTAAAGGCATGTCTGAAGCAGGCAGCAAAATCCAGAGAGTGCCCAAGCAGCAGGGTTTGGGTCTTGTGAGCATGTTGGCCGATGTGAAGCTGGCGAGGAGAGGCATCCCACCACCCGAGCTGCGGCGGCTGAAGCGGGCACATCTCTGCCCACCGCCAGCAGGAAGGAGAACAGCCAGGGGCAGTAGGTTCTCCTCCCTGTACCACTGAGCCTCTGGTTTTTTCATCAACCAGCACCCTTCTGGTCAACCACACCAATAAATCAATGCCTTACTGATGTTGTGAGGCCAGTTCCTCACATCTAACCCACCATACACACAAGCAAAGAATTGTAACAACTTCCTTAAAACCACCATTCACTGGAGTCCAGAACAAAACATCTCTTGTCCTTCCCTTCGACATTTCAGTCCTCAATGATGTGAATGTAACCTCTTTAAACTTATATTTTCCTGTAATTCTTCTTAGAAATGCTCTACAAAATGGATCTTCTCACTCTGATTTCTTGCTGGACTTCTGTTTTCAACATCCCTGTTTAAAATCCTGTCTCAGAGGTTTGACTTGCGCGTGGTGTGCTGTGCCCAGGAGCACTTCGCTAATCACTGTATCACCAACAGACCTGGTAGTACACTGCACTGTTTCAACATCGTTGCCTCGGGTGCAACCAGAATTTCGTAAGAGTTTTATGAGTTTGACAGCCCACTGCTGAACTGGGGAGGAGACGGGCAATTCATCGGCTGCAGAGAGTCTCCAAGCCATAAGATATTGCTCTTTCCGTGCTCGGTATGGAGAACTACGTCAGCGTTCAAGCCTTGTCTTGAGAGGCTCCTCACCCGCCTGTCAGTGCGTGACCCCAACTACTTGTTGCTGAACTAATGCGTCTTTGCTAAAAATTATCCCTGATGGATCCCCAAAACTTCCCAAGCCTCCGCACACTGCTGTCAGATGTAACCAGATTTGACTGCTATCGTATGAAACAACATACTAATAACTGATAGGCAATTTATTTGATGCTGTCAGCTTCATGATTATTCACCTCAGAGACACAGCCTAAGAAAATGTGAATGAAATGTGTGGGCCAGATCCTCATCTCTGCAAATCTGCCTCATTAATTCCGTTGGTGCAAGGGAGATTTTCAAAATCTGACACTTAATTCACGGGAAGGACCAATGTCAGCCACCATGTCAGGGAAAAAAGCACTTCATCGAAAACAGGAGGTGTGCCATAAAATATCTGGCATACAAGGTGGGAGTTGAGTGTAGAGGCAAAAGGGCCCAGAAATGATAAAGTATTAAGCTTAATTTCCCACCCATCTTGAAGACCCACTCTGCCTTGGGTAGCGCTTAGTGTAAGAGCAAGTCGGTGCTTGAGTGGCTTTTGGCATGTGTCATGTTGGGTTTTTTTATCAAACTCAGATGAGGGAAAAGCTGGGCACTCAGACACGTGACCCGTGCTTGCTCAGGTCTTCCCAAGCTGATGCTGGCTTGCGGTAAGCACAGGATAGGGCAGACTTTTCCACCAAGGGTCGCAAGATATTTTGGGTCTCTTGGACAGGTATGTGCTCGGAGGTCCCTCAGAGCAGGAGGTCTGGTGGCCTGCTCCCACCCAAAGACACCCAGTGACAAAAAACAGTCAAAATTAGCAGCCATCCTTGGCAATAACAAGGTATGTAATGGGTCCAGGAGTCAGAAAAGGCATAATACTCCTGAAATCCTGCCCATCTCCTTTCCTCCCACTCTATACCTTCTTACACAGACACTTACTCTCTAAGCCATCACCTCCAAGCATGCACCCGTCTTGCTGGATGCAGGAAGGGGTGTTCCCCAGCACCCCGCTCTGACCCTGGCCAGGACAAGGGCTGCTTTGCCGCCATTCACCTGCAGCTCGTGTAGGAAGGCGACTTTACGGACAAGCTAGGAGTTCACCTCGCTTTTCTACACCCATCACCATTAGTTCATTACTTCATGCCCCGAAACGTTCTGCTTGTAAGTCTCTTTGCAGAGGTCCGAGTAACTTTCACAGTGCTCCATCAGAGCACCAGCTTTCAGGGCGATTTTTTTTTCTGAGCTTCCCTCGTTTGCATTCCCAGTGACAAGGGCTGGCAGGTTGCATAAAGACAATTTCATACCTGTTTCTTATGGGGAAGGACATATGCATCTGTAACTGATTTGACAGGAGACAGCAAGACAGCTGTTTTACAGGATTCTCCATTGAAATAGCAAACGAGAGGCTTGCTAGGATGTATGGGACATATTTATATCCTAAACAAAAGGGCAATAACGTACAGAGTGACAAGCCTTGTTTACACACAGCTTTCAGCAAGTTTGTGCCAAGCGCTGGCTCCCAGCCAGGCTCGCGGCTGGTACAATCTGGCACAGCCCCGCCGACTCCAAGGCAGCTGCATCAATTTACACCCAAGAAGAAATGAGGTATAATTTTCTCAGTTACACACCAGAATTACAAGAGAGGGGAAAAAAATCCCGATGACCTGCAGGAAGGCTGGGGGCAAGCAGCATCTCAGCCCGCCACGTGCTGGAAGGGGATAGCTCCGAGCGTGTTCGCAAGGCTGGGCAGTTGGATTTGTGTGTTTTGTGGGGGCTAGCAATAAAGATACAACCATTTTACAAGCCACCAATAGCTGCCTGCATCCAGCACGGCAAATAGCACTTAATACGGCAGCCCCCTTGTTTTCAACCTGTTTAAATGGGAGATAGGTACAGAGGGAAAAGCTGCACCTCTGTGGATGCTTCCACACAGGGAAACGGGGACAGGGCTCTCCTGTACCCCAGGGCCTCTAATCATTCTGTGAATAGCAATTTTCTCACCCAGGGAAAAGAGGTATGAAGATCACCTCCAGCCCTCGCTTAGTCCCCAACCATCTGTGTAATGCCTAAGGATGCTTCAGGGAAGAGGCTGATGGCAGGACATCAGTGATCACACCACCAAGCTGAATTTTGGCTGAAACTAGCAAAGTTAACAACCTTTCCCATAACATTAGTGGCTTTTTTTAACAGCAGCACACCGTCAGGAGCACAGTGAGTGTTAATGCCATTTCCAGGCACTAGTTCAACATGCTTTATAGAGGTCTCCACCTTAAGTCTATTTTAAATTGATTTTTATAACTCAATGACCAAATTAAAAAATAATGTGGTCACTTAGTCCTGCTCTCTAGGGAAGGCATTGCTTCTCCATGGGTATCTCCACAGCACCTCGCACCGCCAGGCTGTTGTCTTGACTTAGACATTTGCACATTGATTCAGCAAGAAGAGAAAGAAATCACTGTTATTGTTTATTACAGCAATAACCAATTAATACCACCAAATGATGCTGTGCCTCTACATCTCCTTATAGTATAATTATACCCTGTTGCACCCAGCCCTGCCCAGAACGGCTATTGGGTGTCAGGGATTTGTTGCATTTCCAGCAAAACCCCTTGTATCAGTTCCTCACGTATAGCCAGAAAGCCGCCCAGCAGACGACGCTGTCAGAAGGCTGGGAATTACAGACCGGCCCAACCATGTAACTTGGCTTTCACCCTGGCAAAAAATCATGCATAACACAGGAAAACACATAGGACATAAATCTTAGCAAGAAGCTCCCGTAGATCTGCATTCATGCCTATATCACACGTTTTATGACAATCTTCTTGAAGTTGGCTTTTTATGTCAAAGATAGGCTTATGTTAAGAGAAAGGTCTGGGGGGTTTTGTTTTAATTTCCATTAAGGCAGGAACAGACATCTCATTAGCTTTAATTTTAGTTTTCTAATACTAAAACCAAGTGTCTTGTCAGGAAATTGAGAAAATTTTGCCTCCAGTTATTAGAAGCAACAATATGGGTATCGTATGCTAAAAACCTCAGGAACAATGGCAAAACAAGAAGCCAATGGAAGCAAATGGATGAGGCAACAAAAACTGAATGAGACATTTTCAAACATTTAATGATTACATGTCAAAGCACAATTTAAATGTCACAGCGCCTTATGTGTTCATGAAGAAGAAAACAAAATGACTGAGAACTCCTGGCTAAAATAGTCTTGTTCCTGGCACTGATTGATATTCTTGAATGGAGGACTTGATGGATTATGATTTTTGCAAGAGAATCATTACACGCCAGGTGCACAAATAGAGAAGTACAGCTTGTTGACACCTCTGTGCAAAATAAAGCCATTCTAGGAATTTTGATTCATTATATCTCTATTAGGAATCAATCCACCTAACCTAAATTTTGCATCATAAATCAGATTAAGAAACCTGGCTGGATCTCAGCAAAGGCTGTATGTCCTTGGTTTAAAATCACTCCACTATAACCAGCGCACCATTATTATTCTAAATGCAATAATCTATACTGTATAATTTAGGTCAACTTGATTTCAGAGTAGGCAAGAGCATTTCTACCCGCTCACCTGCATAGGAATTTAATAATTTTAGGGACATTTTTTGTCTTTTTGTATTTGGGTTGTTTGGGTTTTTTTATTTTCACATTCACTGCTCAAGATGTGGGGGAAAAAAATACAACAACGTGCATAAAATACTGCAGGAAAATCAAAAAGCAACTTTGGACATCCTTAAAGTAGAGCCATATCACTTTCTTACATAAGTAATTACACTAGATGGGATTTGCACAGCTATGTAGAGGGGCATTGATTTTTGCTGGCTGGCCACAGAGTTTAACAGAAGCCAGGTGGGTTTGTGATGCTGCCTAAAAGGCTTTGTCAACTGAAAATTTCCCCCCCAAAAAGTATATAGAAGCGTATAGGTCTCGCTGAAAGTCAAAGGGATTTGCATCCAAGTCTGAGGCGCTTTTGAAATGATTCCCATTGGTATCAACCTGGAATTTGGAGGGAGTTTTAAAAGGAAAGATGGCAGCATTTTCTGCATAAAATTAGACAAGTTCATTAACTGTAAGGATTTTTCATTTAACTTCGAGGAGCTGCGTCGCTCGCTCCTCTTTGAGCTGCACAAGCAAACCCAGGGGTACGGCACCAGTCTTTGACGATGAAAGAGCTATGAGGAGAAACAAAATGGGCTTTTGAAAGCTTCAAGCCCATGACAGCTGCGAGAGAGCAATAATTCAGGAAATGTCTTGGGTAAAATCAGCTCGAATGACTTGATGCTTTGTTTTATCATTATGAACATAAAGAAGTTTCTTTTAGTTATCAACTGCAAATCTCAAGGGGCTCCCCGCAGATTTGATAATAACATGCCTTGAATAGAAATGGCTGCAAGTGGCAGCAGAGTAGCAATAGAAAAGGGACATTTTACCCACAAGTGTCACTTCTGTCACTAAAACATGAGACTCCCCAGCTTGACACCTACACCCTAGTCCCAGTGCTGTCTCTAACCCCAGCAGGGCAAGTCTCTCTTCACCCTTCAGTGTACTCATCCATAGAACAGGGATGTCAAAGCTGGGTATTTACTTTCCTATGGAAAGTTCCTGGGAAACCTCCAGGTGAGGAGATTTATTGCTACGGCCCCACATTTTTTGGTGGTCATTTATACCCGTGCATGGGCGGGTGGGGAATAAACTGTGCTGTCAGTGTTGGATAGTTTTGCAGACACTTTGCCAAGGGGTAGGCACCAAAGTATGGAGGCTCAGCCCTGCAGAGCACCCCCATGCCTGGGGGAACAGGTCCCCATCTGAACACCATGCTGCGGTCAGGCAGAGTCAAATTGACAAGTGTTTTCTAATAGCATTTCTACGCTGAGTTTGCACGGACCCATTTCCAGATGAGATGGCCCTTTTCCTGGTGAAGGAATTATTTACACACGCCATGTGCTTATTTTGTTTGGACCCGTAGGCCTTTAAAGATGTTCCCCATGATGGGCACAGCTGAGATGGTCCCAGACTCTGAGCCTGGGGCAGGACCAGTCTCTGTCCCCACGGATGGATAACACCCTGACCCTACCCGTGCCCCGGCAGAACCCCCCCAGCCTCAAGACAGCTCAGCATGAGCCCGGGAGAGCACAGCGCAGCACTGGGGAAGGTGCCAAACGCAGTGATTATCAGCTGTGCTAGCTGGGGCCACTTACACCTGCAGTGGAAACGGGCTTTAAAGGGAACATAAATGTTCTTGGCTCCTTCCTCAACTGTTCTTTTACCCAGCGCAGTGCTGTGAAGGGACTAAGTAAATACTAAAAATCTTACCTACTCTGTATTCTGCAAAATAAGAGCCTACCAACCTTCTTTTTATCTTTTTAACACAAGATGATGAATTCCCTTAAGACTTTTCTGATTTTTTCCAAGTCCTTATATATACTTTCTTAACAAAAAACTAAGTTAAGCCTTTCTTCCAGAACATTTGGACAAATGACAAAACCGGATAACAGGTCATCCATATCCCTTAAGTATACATGTATTTGCTGACTATCTGTGAGGAAGCCAATAAAAGCTTTAAAAAGCTATAAACAGTAACAATAACACTTTTGCAGTGGGGAGGCTTGTGACAAACAAGGGAGGTTGCTTACATTTCTTCAGCAATTACCCCTGCAATTTAGTAGCATTTCTGATCTAAACGGTTAATGCTGGAGGAGCACAACTGCCAGTGTCACACTCCTTAGGGGACTTCGAAACACCTTGGCCAAAAAGCATCTCTCCTGCACTCCGTTGCACTGTTGCTTCTTCCCAGAGCACTGGGTTTAACTTTTTTAACCCATTCCCAAACTCCCCTGAGTACTGGAAGCACCCGGTGATCTGAGGGTGCTGTGGGAGCATCGTGCTGGAGTCGCCTAATTCCCCTATCAAACGCTGCAAGGTCCCGTTGCGCCATGTCCCCATCACTGGCAATAGCAATGTTATTTTCACAGAAAATAAAGACTTTCTGATAGAAACGATTTAAATAATACAGTCTTGGTTTTTTAAAGGGAAAGAAACAAACCATTCAAATGTGGAATTATTTCCTTCTCGGAATATTTCAAAGTCATGTCAGCCTATCTATTACCCAAGACAAATTACTTTGACAGCACTATCTACTCTTGACATCTGAGTTGTCTCTCTAGCCTATTATATTTTAGCACAGGCATAAAATATTGTTCAGACAGTATGGTTAGTCTAAAAGAGTAAATCTAACTGCTTTGAAATGGCCTATTAGGAGATGAACTCTCAGTTTAGCTGCAGGCAGAGAATTAATCCAGTGCTTTTCTTAGTTCTTCAATGGCAATCTTTTCTTCCCCGTTAACTAAACACTCTTTATTCAGGGGGATGTAAAAAGGGAGTAATCTTCAGAAGGAGAGGGGGCAAATTAAACAGAAATCAGAGGGGAAAGCATCATTAAGAAATTTTGACACATGACATCGTTAGAGGGCATGTGTCTGGGCTCTCCTGTCGTGGCAGAAATGGAGACGGGGTTAAATTTTGACTTCAGTCCTGAGAACAATTATACACACAACTTGGCCTCCTGCATACCTTAAAATGCAACACCTGCCTCTGCTTTCTGGCTTGGTATATTGTAAATATTCGGTTATGAAAAGGGACACCCTGGGGGGCCCCTTCCCAGGGCGCAACCGCTCCCGAGTCCCGAAGCACTGCAGGGGAGCACTGCAGGGTCCCAGCCCCTCTCCCACCCGCGCGGGCTCCAGCTGGTTCGACAGGGGAGGGTGCTGCTGCGCCGCTCGCAAGGGCTTCTGACCGTCTTACAGCTTAACCTCCGGCCACGGGAGCGGCGTGAGCTTGTGCTTGGCCACAACACCCTCTCATGCGTGTATAGATATGTGGTTTTTAATAAACAAATGGTCTCAGCTGCTTCAGAGGAATTCATTTCAGTTCTTCCCCGGAGCTGCTCCTCTCTTTAGCATCTGCCTTTTCAGTGCTTGCCTTTACATCACAAGTTTAACATTTGTCTATTTAATGTCCGCTATTCAGCAGCTACTTCTGTTGCCACTGATACATCACTTTGGCAGCTTCTGCAGGAGAGGACCTGAAATTAGAGCCACACACATGTTTACAAGGCCCAGTTAAACACCTCCCGGTAACTTGCTGCCCGCCGAGTGTGTGGCAGGGGTTTTGCACAGGTTATCCTCAGAGAGCAGCAGGTCTCGACTCATCCCAGAGACATCACAACAAAGCAGATGTCCCACCAGGCCCAGCCGATCCACATCCACAGTGCGGCAGGAGGTGGCACCCCAGGGAGATGAGCAGCGGCAGGGTGGGCGCTGAGACACGGGACCATGGCTGGGGACGTTACCAAGAGCCTCCTCAAAGCGCAGAAATGGGCAAAAACACCCTGTCGTGTTGAAGAGGTGCCAAGCCAGAGGTGCCAACCCTGGCCAGCAGCACCTCCTGCCCGGGGCACCCCATATCCCTGTCCCCACAGGCTGTACCCGGAGGCCATGCCCGAGCCCCTGGCAGCACTGGGTGCCCAGGGACCCTCCGGCCTCGGGTCTTCGGCTGCTCCTCAGGAGGATGTGTGCTGCAGCAGCGGCAGGACCAGGCTGCTGTAGCTGAAGGCAGGCATTGCCACCCTGTGGAGAGAGAAGGGGAGCGGTGAGCTCGGCTGGGGAAGGCTCTCAGCACCGCCTGGCACTGCCACCTCCTTGGGACCCCACCGCTGGAGCCCTGAGCCACACCAAAATGCCAGCACAGAGGAGGTTCACAGGCTTCCATCACGGGAGGGTCGAGGTCCTGCGTGGCAGGTCTCTCCCCGCATTGCTGGCACCGTGGGAGAGCACAGATCGACACTTGGCTGCTCCCACCGAAACGTGCCCGGCAGCCGGCTCACCCTCGAGCTCGGTCAGCCTCTGCATCCCCTGGTTCAGACCGCGACCCTGTGGAGATGTGGTCAAAGGGATGCCCACCGAGGTTCCTGAGGTTCCCCAGAAAGCTGAGGAAGAGCACAGGGTGAAGCATGGGGTCCCAGCAGCTCCCCAGGGCAGGAGCATCCCATGTTTCCCTTTGCAACTGCCTCGGGACGTGTCCATACGGTGACTCCAGAAGCTGACAGGACCTCTGATACATCTGAAAAACCAAACTGCCTGAGAAACAGCCACCTACCAGCAGCACCAGAGCTTGCTGAAGCAGTGTCCAGAACCTCTACATATCTCCTGTGACAAATCCCAGCACCATTTACCATGTGGCAAATCCACCTTCATCCCCCTCGTTCCTGGATGATGGTGAGGTTTAAACTTTTCTATGCTTTCCACACCGTGAGGTCACTTCTTGCGAAAACACATTTATCGTTGTGATGGCTTTGCTTTGTGTAATTATCTGCTTATCAGCCACTAGCCTACTCTTACGAATGTGCTTGCCTCTCCTTTTTTATTCATCGCGCCTGATTAGTCTTGAAGATAGATGATATCGGGTTAAACGAGCTTCCTGGGCCAATCAATCAGCTCCGGAGACGGCACCTCGCGTTGCTCGATGAAACTCCCCGGTTGCCCTACCTGCGCGGGGTGATTACCTCCCCCATCCCCTGGGACTGCAGCAAAAGGATCCAGGAGGCATTTGGTTTGCTTTTTTTAATTGAAAGGTGAAAACTCCCCTAATTAATGATCCAGCTACAGGGTGTCATTGTGTCACTACTCCTTATTGATGAAAAAGGAATAACAGCCATCGGATAAATTAGGGCAGGCATGTTAGGACCATCATGGTGCTTCTAAATTGCATGTGTTGTGTCGTGAAGGACTGAGCATGAAGGGGCTTATTAAGAGTGGCTTGATGACAGAAAGGGACACCCAGGATTACTGTCCCCTGCTATTACATGTGTCTGAGTTACACACCCCATTGGTAAGCCAGGAGGTTACATGTGTTTCCTCATGTATTCTTGGGAGCCATTCCAGAAGCTCTTTTGCTGGTAGGTAGACATTTTTGACTCCCCATTCCTCATGGTTATAGTCATATGAAGTTATATCCATCTTTTTTCTTACCCAGCATTGTCCTCTAACTCAAACCGTTCCTTCTGCACCTCCATGTCTTCGTCAGAGAGAGCACTCAAAGACAAGCACTCCTGTCCCTGCTCACCAAGCACTCAGCCTTCTCTGTAGGATAAGCTCTCCCCTCTCCTCTGCTATCAGCCTTTCTTGGTAGCCATTCCAGGATGAATTCATCTTTCTTGAGGATGTGACCCAAATATGCAGAATTCCAGACAAGGACTTGTACAGACCTTGTGTGCTGGTAATGGTATCTTACTTTCCTGCATCTGGGGGAAGCCTGTCCCATCCTAAGGTTACAGCCGACTGTTTGATACCTGGAGCAAAGGGGTTGGTTGCCTTCACTGGCTCCCAGCCCCCAGCATGTACCACAAGCTTCTGGCACTGTCTTGAGTGCCCAAATGCAGGACTTAGCACTTCTCACAACATTTCATTCCATTTCTGCTGGTTCTTCAATAAAAATACTGTGATTCTGCTCTCCACTGACCAGATCTCCTGAATGTGTCTCAGTGGCTAATGCAATAAATACTGTCTTGCCTTTTCGGCTATTAAGGAAATGTCATTTGAAAAAATCTGTCCTATGACTTTTGAGAAAAGTCTTTATTAAGCTCCTTGCTTGCTGTTGTCCACCTGTAAACTAATTCCCTATCAACCTTATTTGTTCATCTGTTGAGAACCAACTTTTCTAGTTCCACCAAGGACTTCTTGTAACGTACATTCTCAAGAGTAAGTTTCCAGGGAGATTTACTGCACTTGTGTTGAGGATGTTAGCTTAGCCAAGGAGAGAGAGAAGTCAGGTTAATCTCACATGGACTTTCTGGCACCACCTTGCAGGATTTTGCCTTGCCAACCTTCCTTTTAAACTGTTTGGGACTTTCATCCTTTGTCTACAGAAATCAAAGCTGCCTTTTCTACTGTGTCAATAGTCCATGGATCAGATCTTCCTTCTGGCAGCAGCCTCTGAAGTGTCAAACAACTTGCCATGTTCAAATCTGTCCCAGATCTCTACCCTGTGTGGTGCCATCTCCCACCCCAGCCTGGTTCTCCCCTTAAAGATGGGAGGACACTCAACCAGTCTGAGGATAAGAGGAAGAGACAGGGCAATAACACCTGCCTTTCAAAAAATTGTAAGGGAAATTGAAGGGAAACTTTCTCCAGCTGCATGAAACCCGCCTTCATGCAGAAAACCGGAGAGTTTAAAGACTTATGGAGACCCTCCCACTGGAGCATCAATCCACCTGTCCCTGCTCACTGCACAGCAAACACCTCTGCTATGGCAGAAGTGGCACAGCAGAGGCTACAGCCAAGTCAGTCCCAAACTTGGCTCAGACGAAGATGATGTCTACTACCGACTGCTCATACCGTACTGAGCAAGAGGCGGACGAGAGGTATCACTGGAGCATAAACAATAATCATGAAGGTGTCTTCAGGGCACATGAGCTGTATACGCACACACAGAGCTGTTTAAGTGCGTTATAAAATATCTCACCTTCTGAACCACTCCAAACCAGCCACGGGGATTCTGCAAGTCAAGCAATTGTAGGAGAGGGAGATCCAGGAAAGACTGGCATTTTTATATAGGCAATAAATCCTACTTCATGAAGAAACATG
Source organism: Calonectris borealis (assembly GCF_964195595.1). Classification (NCBI taxonomy): domain Eukaryota; kingdom Metazoa; phylum Chordata; class Aves; order Procellariiformes; family Procellariidae; genus Calonectris; species Calonectris borealis. The sequence goes on from NC_134317.1 coordinate 10,876,228, forward strand.
TTGAGGTAAAATTGCCAGTGGCTGTTTTAATAAGTATTTATGATACATAAAGGGATTTGATTCATAAACACAGTAATTATGTCTTTACTACAAAGCAGTACAAATATAAAGCCTCCTACCTATTACATTGAAACTGTAATTGCATCTCATTAAAGAATAGAAGCAAATCAAAATTAAAAACTTGAGGGCGGGGGAGAGAAGTACTACCCAAAATCTTGGTTAAACATTATGGGCTTTGTGTTGTGCCATTCAATCAGCCTAAATACCTTGTAAAATGGAGTGAAGCCCTGAAGATCTGGGTGGTGTTCCTGCAACCCAGAAGAAGGCTTTGCTAACCTAGGACTGAAGTTTCCAAAGAGACCTGTCCACTTAAAAGGCATAAAAAAACCCTTGGCTTTAACCTCAGGCGAGTGGGAATTCCACAAGCGCCTTCCACGTGGCTGCGATTGCATCGCTCCAGCCATGACAGAGCCACAAAGGGAGGTTAAAGCCTTCCCCATTCAAACATAGCTGAGTGATAGGCTGAAATAAGCATTTTAAATCCTATTTAAGTACACACACCTGAACACAGAGTCTTTCACACTGTGGTACCAGAGAGGTGTAACATCACCGTATTCCCATACTGCAGGTACCAGGTGGGTGGAGGGTAAATTAATGTCACGTAGAGAAATAACAGCATTGGGGTTCAGGCACTGGTCACAGAGGTGCAAGAGCCTAGTGAAATCCCCGATGGTTTCATCCCCCTCCAGGCTAACCCCACCCCATGTGGTCTTTGCCAGGACTCCTATAGGCTCCTCACTGGGTCTTCCTTCAGCATCTCTGGAGTTTCAACCTTTTCCCCTCTGCTACGTTCACTTAATAGGTGTGATTTTGGGGTGAGAGACTCTCCCTCCTCCCAGCTGCACCTCATTCCTGGCTAGTTTGTGTCTCTGAAGGCATCAGGCTCCACTCACTGTGTTCAAAACCAGCTCTCTGTGGTCCAGTACAGCTTTCATTGCTCCGAGTCACTTCAGTCCCAAGACCTGCCCACCTCAGTGGCCGGCCTTGCTACGAGAGCACCTCCACAACATGCTGGAGCAGTGCTGGAGTTATTGATGCAACTTTCCTACCGAATGTTCTTTGGTCTAATCGCTTTCTTAAACTACACAAACACAATCTCTGCACCACGATCAATTATTTAACAGAAAATGATGCATTGAGTTAGAAACTAAATACCATTTAATATGCTCCAGGAATTCTAATTGAGAGATTTCACTGTATTGCTAATGAAAACTTAACTTTGCAGTGTTTTTAAATCTTCCTTGAATATAGATAAGCCAATATGTATATACTTTCTTTTAATGTCTGGAATTATTTTGCCATTTTAATGTAATCAGTCTTTCTATTTTGAAGAGAGTGCCCTTGTAGGTTATTTGTTTTCCTTCTGTTTTGCAAATTGTTCCCTTTTCAAGATTGTTTGTTTAGTGTCAAGAGGTTATTAAACAAACCAAGCACAGCCCTTAAACTAATCAGCTAGAAGTGACAATAGAGATCAGGAATAATGCAATATTAAAGAGGTTACTTTTAAAATTGATCTGAAAATGTAACGTATTGGGGGGGGGAAGGGGAAGCACACGCACATCTCTTATTAAAGTTGAAAAGATGAGCTGGAGGGACCAGATGCCTGAAGAGCATGAGCCAGGAGCCCCTGTTGATGGGAAGAGTTGAGCTCTGACACGCCGCAGCTGATTTCCACATTCATACATGCTCTCCCCACCTGAATGACTCAAGCAAAAACCCCAGGGGCCTTGCAAACAAGTGAGGGCTGCCAGCGTTTGCTCTCAGTCATCATCAGCCTTCGGGATCTTTCCCCAAGTACTTCGTGTGCTACCACAGCTCAGGGTGGACCTCGACTCACGAGCCCAACACTACAGCTGGTCTTTCTATGCAGTGAAGACTGAGGGGTCTGTAAGTCTGTGTCCCTCCAGCAGGCTGCTCATTAGCTAATTAATACAAATCACTGCAGGTCTCTGCCCGTGTCTTCTGGCGTGCGACTTTTCATGTGCTTTTCTCAATGCCCCCTTTGAAGTACGCGTTTGACGTGCGTTGCCTTGGGCATGGTGGTGTTCCCCAGGGTTTACTCACTTTCTCATCTCGCCTTCCACTTGCTCACAGCTGGTCAAAACACAGAAGGGGAAGAAGAAGAAAACTATCCGCTAAGGGACTTTCTGAAGGACTTTTAGTCTTAGTCATTTCAGCTGGATGCTAATCCTTATGTAGCAAGGACTGTACCTCTGCCAAGGACCCAGCAAACTGCTGGCACTGTAAGTAGCATTCTCCATCCCAAGGGCTTTACATCCCCTCCACTGACTTCTGCCTGGGGAAGGCGTTGCGAGCACGGGACCTGTGCCGGCCAAATGTCCTCTCATAGAAACGGCTCCTCTCAGACCAGCTGCAGGTTGCTGTGGCTGCCAACCTGGTCTGCAAATCACCTGGGGATCAAGCTTGGCAAACCACAGGCAGGAGCTGGGTTTGTCAGCAGTTACAGCCGGAGTCAGGCTGTCACTGAGCACTTTCAAAGTCCCCAGCTGGTAGGTCACCCCAGACCTTTCCTGATGGGACATCTCTGTGGTCTCATTTGGTACCTCATCAGAAGGTCACTGCCCTGGTGGTGCCAAAGGAGGGATCCTCATCCCGGCTGTGTCCCCACCGTGCAGAGCATGGCCTCTCCTCATGTAAGTGGCCTTCAGCACAGCAAGCAGTTTGTGAAGTACCTAGGAGCTACCTGCCCAACACTGCCCATACCAAGAGCCTTCGTGCCCACCAGCCAGCTACAAACAACCCTCGTGTCACCCGATGTTCAGTTTAATCAGCTTAGCGCTCCTGATCGAGACAGAGCAGAGCGCTCTGGGATCCCTGGTTTCAAACACAGCTCATAGAAAAGCTGACATGTTGAATTAACATAAAATCACTCTCCCATCATCATTTTGGGCAAAAGATCCTCCAGCCAGGCTATTTATACCAGAGACACGCAGCGCAGAACGTGGCGCGAGTCCTCTGGTGCTGCTCGCTCCCGGTGCTAGTTGTTCGGGAAGTGTCACCGGGATCGTCGCTCTGCTCGTGTTGTGACCGGCTTTGGGGAAATTAATTTAAAGGGAGCAGCTGGTAACAGTCCTGTGCTTTCAGAGGCGGCAGCGCCGTGCCTTACAGTGCGTTTCCATCTTGCGTAAGGATGCAACAAGCAATGGCAGAGAGTCCCTGTGTGTGGGACTCACTTTTTGAATCTTTGATAAAGAGTAAACACCTAAATTCTCACCTCTGTAGTACAGGAGATGCCCAGAAATCCCCCTCTGGCCCCTCCGCGGGCCGGTCAGCAAGGGGCACGGCAAACAGCCTCCAGCAAAGCTGCTGCTGCAGGAACTGCTGGCTCGGCACTTTCATGATGCTATAAATGGGGTTTGGGGATCCGGGGTGTTTTTTCTTCTTCTTGATGTCACTTGAAATCAGCTTTAAGCTGAAGTGAACAAAATAAGCCATTCATAGGTGGAGATTTAGTAAATTTACTACTCTCGTAACTTAAAACTTCCCTGTTTATTTAAAGCAGCTGAGGGGAAGGAAGGAAGGGTGGAAGGGCAAAATCTGGCAAGAAAGCTGCTGTTGTAAGTCTGGGTGGTGTGCACTGCTGTCTTTATCACAGAGGGGGGCTTTTAAAAGCAGAAATGATATAACCACTGAGCCAGCCATCAACTAAGTGCCACTTTCCTTTTTTAAGCTATTCTGGTTATAGTTGTCTTCAGAAAAGGGAAATAAAATATGCATTAAGAAAGACCCACAATCACAAATGAGGAATAAGACACTGCAAAGAGGACAAATACCACAATCTAAGTCACTTTCTTTGTTACAATCCTGGGATAAACAAAACTGCTTAATAAATATTGATATTGTTTGTACATCCTGCCTTTGGAAATGAATAGCAGAGTGATGCTCTAGCCCCTTTCCCTCTCTGGAGAGACGCTAAGCTCAACACACGTGTGTATATGCACCCCAAACTATTTTTCAGAGAAAGCTGGAAAACAAGTCCACAGCACCATTAAAATATCCATAATGGCTTTTGGAAGTGTTTGGCCGACACCACCCTTTACTCAGGTGTCTGCGTAATGCCTAGGCAAATCAAGCTTTCCCAGTGCAGAATAATCACAGCGACTCTCATGCTGGGACCAAGCGTTTGCCCAAGGAGTTAATGCAGGGCAGCTCCAAGGGTCCCCTTGGACAACCCCCTTTGGCAGGACAGGGCTTCTCCTGGTGTATCCAGGGTGCACTGCTGTATCCCTAAAGGCTCCTTGGTAAACCTGAAGCCAGTTTGGTTTCCATCCCAAACTGGTCTTTGCTTTCCTTGGGACATCTCTAACAAAGCCTGCTGAGTCTTGGCTTCATGTTTCAAGCTAGTACCACAGATCCAAGCATCACTTTTTCTTCTATGTCTCCCACCTCTGTCCCGTGTAAAAGCTCATCCATTACTACAGGCTCGGCTTCACTTTAAACTCCTGTCCTCCCAAATGAGCTCCGCGTCCAACAGCTAGCCCCCCACACTGTCTCTAAAAAAGGACACAGTGACATTCTCACAGCGATGTTTGGTCTCGTTTGTTCCAGCTGAAGCTTTTTAAACATGTGTCAACATTTATGTAAATATTGAAGCAAAGCTCCAAGGCAGGGAGGCTGAGCGCATCCCCTGCAGTCACAGGGCTGGGATGCAATGAGCTCCCGCTCACCAGACCGCCCCACCTGGCATCCTAACACAGTGGCCCTTAATTCACAGCATGACCGGGAACACACAGAAACCACCACAACGATGGCAAAGGCACAGTTAAATCACTTCCAGGCTCCCCTCCTGCTGTCATCAGGAGCCGTCAAGCCAGTCCTAACTCCGGCCGGCATCTCCAGCACAGCCGTCAGGAGCAGCGGCTTTTTTCCCTCCTGTCTCCGCAGGCAAGGACGATGCTCCCCCAGCACCAAGGGTACCGCTGCCACGACAAGCGGCTGACTGCCGGCCGGACTCTGCATTATTCCCCATCCTATCTTCTGCAAAGCCCCTGCAGTAGAAACCTGCAAAACAAAAGGCCAGGCGACACCCTCTGATTGAAATGCTCGATCCTAGGGAGGAATTGCTCATTCCTTCAAGGATTTAAAAATAATGAGCATAACCCTGCAAAATAGCGATGAAGCGCTGGATTCGGCGAGGTCCCAGCAGTTCAGCACCAATGCAGCACCCCAGTAGTGCACAGGGGATGGTCACCAACAGGGTTGGTCTCCTCTTCTTTGCTGGAGTCGATGGGGAGGCTTCAGCATGTTTGGAGCAGGCTGCCGGCACTCCCACAAGATATTTAGTCATTTTGAGTCTCACCAGGAACTTACGGTGCTGGAACTGAACTCTTCTCTCCTTGTTTTTGGCTTGAGATTGAATTCCAGAGCCTTGTGCACATTCCCATCAGATACTCTCCTTGGAAATGCTCAGGCAGTTCCCCATGATTGAGCTGGAGCAATTTAACAGCTTGCCAGGCTGGACTTGAGGGCAGCTGCCCCTTCAGCTGGAAGTTCACACCTGATGGGTGGTACCCATGTGCAAATCCTGTCGTTGCTGTAAAAATTCAAACAGTCCGGTTCCAACAGGCTTCAGTGGCTCAGGCCTTGAGGAAAGCACCTTCCTGGAGGTTCAAGCTAACACATTTGCCTTCTCAAGTCAATAACCCCAGCTGTGAGGGGAGACCTCCCAGCTGAAGGGACCTCCTAGACCACCCTGGTTCAATCACTCACAATCACAGGGCCATGCCCTGACCTCCATCAGGCAGTTACATCTCAGCCATCAGCTCCAGCATCCGTGCCATGACAGGTCAGCGACAGCAGCTTCATGTTTTGAGCTTTGCCGGGCTGCTCTTCGCCAAGCGCTGACCCTCATCAGGGGAGAACCGCGGCTGGTGAGCGCAGGCACTCGGGACCACAGCCCCAGCTGCCCTCTGTCACCCTGCTCTGAGGGAGGGAGAGCAAGGGGGTGAGTTACACCCGCCAGGACGGGGAAGGAGAGCGGAAAGTATCAGCTTGAAACACGCTGACATCCTCGCACAAACACGACGCGCATCTCGACCCACAGCCAATGCACCCTCCACGGTCGTCGTGCAAACGACAGTGCTGGAAAGTGGAAGCGTTAGACGGGAATTCAGTGTAAAACCATGAATAAACCCAGTGGCACCCACCCAACCCTGCCAAGGCTTTGCTGGCTGCTGGAGACACTGGCAGTTCCTCTCCCCTCCCCACCAGAGCAGGACCAAGGATTAACTTGTGAAGCTACTTTGTTCTCCCTCCGTATCTTTTTTTAGTATGTGCCACATCTGTTTGTTTTCTCTGCTAGTCAGATGATGACATGAACCACTAAAAACGATCTTCTAAAGGTGCACGTCTCGTTTAAACTACCTGGAGGTGTTTAATTATGGCTTAGCTCTAGCACCCGCTGCTGCTGTTGCTGCATCTTATTTTATATAAGTGCCTGGGTGAACCCCAAGGCTCTGTGCCCTCTCCTGCTCTACACCACTGGGTTTACATAGGGATGTACATAAAGAATATTTACATCTGCCTCTCCCTGCTCTCTCTAGCAAAATGCATTGCTTAGCATCATTTACTCTATGTATTTTTTACCATCATCTTACCAGCTTCTCTGGTGTGGAGAGGTAATTTGCATTTAGCAGCCTCCCTTGAAGAGAAAGCAAAAATTAACATTCAGGTGTAGGTAGTAGAAAAGGTAGAAGATAATATAACACTCTTCGCTCTCACACTGACCATGCATCATCCCTCCCCAAGTTTTTGTTCGCAAAACTTCGGCAGAGGCAGCGTGCAGATTTCCTCTGAAACAGCAGAGGGGGGTGAAACCATCGAGCCCAGTCAGTGTGTGCACAAACCACTACGCGAGCAAGCCCGGTGGGAGTCTGCATTACCAGGTAATGCTTAACACACCCTTCTTCCCCATCCCCATCCATGCTCTTCAGTGCTCCTTATGCGCAGAGTATTATTTGCTTTAGACTCTGATTTTTTGCAGGTCACAGGCCCCACTGCTCTAATCTCCCCAGATCACACTGGTTCGTCTCAATCTTGATGTGTTTGTCATCCCTCTAATTTTGGGGTGAGTTCAAGGATAAAATTACACGAGAGCTACCCACCATGAAGTATAAGCACTGAATACAGGGGTGGGGTTTTTTTCTGGTTTAGTTTAGTTGCCCAAAACCCTACTGGGAATATTGAAAAAAAGCTTTACCCTGAGGATTGCTGTTAGGAGCTGTTTGCCCACCCTGCACCAAAATTTGAGACTCACAAGGCTAGAAGAACAGCATCAAATCCTTGTCTTTTCTCTCCCTCCCTGCTTCATGCAATGAGGAACAGGCTAATGTTGGTTTGAATTAAAATCATTTTAATCAACAGACCATACGGATCCCTTTGGACGTAGGTGGGAGTTCTGCCAGGGTCTCGCCCGCTCTGTCCGAAGCACAGCCTCACCTCCTCACCCTCTGACTACAGGAACTCCCACTTCCCCCATAGGCTAAAATAAAACTGTCCCATGGAGATCACACCCCCACGGCCACTCCCGGACGGCCGAGACTGCACCAAGAAATGCAAATTTGCACTGTGGTTATTTGGGACTGAAGATGCTTTCACTTCTCTCTTCCAGACATGCTCTTTTTATAGGCGCTGTAGTACTTGTAAAGGCAGGGCTCGGCTGCTTGCACCAAAGCACGGGTGCAGCAGACAAAGCAAAGTGACTTGTGCTGCTCTCCAGGTCCATGCGTACAGACCCCCTTTTCTCCACAGGAGTTGAAGGGGGAGAGCCCAAGAAAGCTGGGAGAGCCCAGAGGTAGACAGATGTGTCCCACTGTACAGAAGGGGGGAGCAGCTAATGAAGCGATGGGGCAGCAGCTCAAATGGAGAGAAAGAGGAATCGCCATGCACAGTAAATATCAAATCTGGGGAACTCATCACTGCAGGACGATCATGTTGACACCAACACCACACGTGGTTTGGAAAGCAGATGAACTCATGGAGGAAGCAATACGAAGTCACCACCTCAGCCTCAGAAAGTCTGAGCCAGGTCCCAGCAGGCTGGGAGCAGGTTTGGGAAGGTATCCCAAAGGCACACTCACTCTCTGAGGCTCCCAGAGGTATAACTCACTTTATTGTGAGAGTCAGAGACCCAAACTCTGCTGTCCGAGACACACTAGCAGTGCAACCCTGCCCAACTCCGTAACTTCTACAATTTCTGTTTGTTAACCCTGGACCGTGGCCCTACCACACACCATGCAGGCAACAAACACAAAATCGTCCCTGCCTGGTGTGAGCAGAGGACAAATGGCACCGGATGGAGACAGAGACCAAGGAGCATGGGAACGCAGCAGAAAGCCTGTAGTCAAGGTGATGGCAGTGAGCTGGGCACCCCCACTCCAGCCACGTCTTCATGGACACCAGAGCACAGAGGACAAAGACAGTATATGGTGGAGGAGATGAGATGAGTGACCTAGCCAAAGAAAGGATGATTTTTCTTCCTAGAGACACACATGGATCATGTTTTATTTCAGTTATAGAGATGGAAAGTCCAAATAGCTCCGTGAGTTATGAATAGCTCTACACCAATGCATGCTGTTATCACTGAACTAAAAGTGGTCCCTGCCAGCCCGGCGCAGGGCAGGAGGCAACACCCCAGCAAGAGGCTTCCAGGGGAGGCTGGGGGAGGAACCCTCCGGCGAGCAGAAAAGGCAGGCACTGCCGGAGACTGCCTTTACCCCTGTACTCTGCTAGCACACTGCAAGTCAATCAGCCTGGAAGTATTATCCAACCTACACATTTTAATGCTGAATTTTAATCCGTGTTACTACTGGGCCATATGGACCAGCTGCCAGCGGGTCAGTACAGCCTGCTGTTGGTCACCGCAAGCGACACCAGACCTGAGATGTGCAGGAGAAACAGGAAAATCTGATACACTATTTCCCTGTGCCGAGCCTAACTCCGTCTGTCTGCTGATAACTTTACTGATACAACTAATAAGTTCACAAATCCAGTCAAACACCGGGGAAGAGCCAAATATTACAAAACCACCAGATGAGGAACTAAGAAGAGGAAAAAGAAACTTTTTTTTTAATTTAAGCCCCGAGTCAATCTGGGAGAGATATGTAATAAATGCATTAACCAGCTGTATAGTGAGCCCAGCACTGGTCTGCTAGTTCTGCAGCACCTCTGCCAGCTTTATCTGACACGAATTTCTAATGCAATTGAATCTGATTTCACTTCCCAATGATCTCATTTCAGTCGCTGCCACATATCCCACCGCCGCCCCATCGCGCGAAGCCGGTGACGCCGGCTCAGCCGAATGTCAAGCCAGCGGTGGCTGATAGTGCTACATCCTCCTCCGATGGGCTCTGCCCTGCAAGGCGCGGGGCTCTGCCCGGTTCGGCTGCGAGGGGTGCGGGTCCTGGCAGTGGCTGATGCATCGCAGGAGTCACTGTTTGTGACTCTTAATGAAGTGTGAGTCAGCACGGCCACTGTAAACTGTGTCCTGCAGAGGCTTAAATATAGAAACTCCAGGCCAGGATGGAAACAAGGATAGTCAGACTGTTGTGAATGAAGTAAAAGCAAACTCAAGCTGAGACTTGAAAAGCGTGAACATTTTTACAGTGGGATTTTTTTTTTCTTTTGAACAAAGTTAACATTTTTCCCTTTTGTAATCTCAGCTGATAGGAGGGAAAAACAAAAAAATCCACAAGCAGGGTACCCTAACTATGCCGTGTTCTCCCCTTTCTTTTTATATTTCAAAGCTTTTCTTTCAATGAACACTATATGTTCCACATCTAGAATTGGCACACCTGGAAGAGCACTAGGACTTGAAGAGGAGCCCTAAGAAAGCCCCCCCCAAACCAGAGGCGTTGGGCAAAGGGGCTATAGGAAAAGGGAAAATATCCCTATAGTGACAGGGATTCAGGGAGACAGAGCTTTGAGATAAACCTCTGCATCACTCACACACAACCACTAATGGTGAATTACATGGGGAAAAGGCTTGCGGTTATGTCGGTTGTCTTTTAAGATAACCTGCAGATTATACAGATGAAAAATACAGTAAAAAGTTCTAAGGCATCCTCACTTTGGGGGGGGCACTATGGTGAAAGCAGTGAGTGTTCAGCCCCCCTCAGGCTCAGCCCCACGGTGCCGTGCTCTGGTGCACCAGGCACATACAGGCAGGGCCCCTGGAGCTCAGAGATATACAAGTTTCTCATATCCATGAACTTCAAAGGGATCCGAGTGCTAGATGCCTTTGGAAACCTGAACAGCAGGTCCAGGTTTCCATCTTCTTACCGTAGATGCAAAAATAATGTGCTCAGACAGATTTGTAGAGGTAATGCCAAAAGGGCATCCAGTGCGGTGATAACACCTTTGCATGGTCACTCAGCAGGACTTGGGGGGATCCTGGGCAGCATGAGCTGTGACAGTCTGGAGCTATGAAAACAAGGATGATCCAGGGCTTAGATCCAGGGGCTCACTCCTGGCAATAGCCCATCCACAAGCACCACACTGCACACACCCCATCACCCTGTGCACCTCCATCTCCTCCTCACCCCAAAACGCCCGCACCTCAGAGCCTGTAAGGGATGCTATTTGCTACTTGTCCCTGCTGTGACACCGAAGCAGGCAGCCGAGCAGAGCAGAGCACCAGCCGGGTCGCTCCCTGCCCTCCATGGCCAGCTAACGCCCGCCCGGCAGCGGCGGTGCCCAGCCCGGCCGGCAGCGCTGCCATTCCTGGCCGTCGCACGCCCTCTCTTGGGGAGCGACCCTTAAGGCCAGCCCCATCTCCGACGCATTGCCCGCAAAAAAAAAACCCTGTCCAGGAGGGGGAAGGCAAGCTGGGAAGACCCTAACAGGAAAAGCTAGCCCTTCCAAAATGGACCTAACAGAGATGTAGTCACTCCGGTGTGCAGTGACAGCATCACCTGGGACACAGAAACGCACCGAGCTTCATTTTTAGAGGGCTGTATTACAGGCAGGCAGATGGGTATGTATATAACTCTGCAGATACACGGAGAAAGAAAGGGTGATGGAAAATCAATAGTGCATATGATCTTGAGGAGTCATCTGGCTTGGCTCTTCATCCCAACACAGCTATGCTACAGCCAAATCTGATGGATGTCTAATGCACTCTTAGAGACCTTCTGTGCTGGAGACTCACAGCCTTCCCAGGCAACCTGCTCCCACACCTCACCATTCGAAAGCTTCTCTTTCTGTCTGACCTTACTACTGCATCTCAAGGCCCTCACTCTTTCCTGTCCAAAATGAGTACAAAGAACACATTTCCATTCCTCGCTTGCCCTTAAGGACCATGCCCTTAAGGACCATGCCCTTGTGCCCCCTACACTCCCTTCTGCAGCCTGAGCAGCCCAATCCATCCCTCTTTCCTCTCAGGTTGCATTTTCCAGGTTGCCAGACTGGAATTACGGTTGCCTCCTGGACCATCCCCAGCCATCTCATAGCTTTCTGGTTGCATGGTGCCCACGAGTGGAGACTGCTCCAGGTGAGATCTTCCCAGAGCCCAGGAGAACAGTCCCTTCACGTCCCTTGGAGGTTCTGCTCCAGCTTGCATATCTCAGTATGTGCACGTCTCAATATGTACGCTGGCCTTTTCCACAGTCATCTCATGCTTAGTCAGTGGTCCTCCATATCCTCTCTGAGAAGCAGCTCCCTGGCTACTGTTCCCAACCATCCTCTCTGCTTCTCTGGCTTCCCAGCACATGTCCATGCCATGGACTGCCTCCAGGCAGAGGTAACTTGCACCTCTTGAATTCTCTCCTCTTTTTTTTAACATCCTTTTGCTCTGTTTTGTCAAGGTCATTTTGAATTTAATCCTCTTCTCTGCCTTCATGTCATCTGCAGATTTAATAGACAGATCTTCTACTTAATCAGCCCCAGCACTAACGATGGCACTGAATAGAGCAGAGCATAGGACACACTCTGGCACCATCCCACACAACACTGATTCTCCTGGCAATGTATCATCCATAACTGGTCTCATGGTACGTTACCCAATGGGCTTTGAAATCACTGTATAGGAGATTCATCTAAGTCATATGACCAATATTTGTAATATTCCCACAGCTGTTTTGAATGTAATTTGCTACAGTTGCAGATCGTTTTCTTATTTATCAGCAATAAAAGAGAGAAAGGAAGAAGACAGCTTCACATCTGTTAAATCCATGGTTTTCTCTGCGTTACCTGATGCCGACTCTGATGCCTGCCCAAGGAATTGCCACCAACAGAGAAGCCCACGGGGAAACATATGGGAAATCACCAGGCCACTCTGCCCCTAGAAGACTTGCATTCATACCTTGCAGATATGACGAGTTTAAAATGTCTGAGGGCAGTGACTGACCTCAGTTTGCAGATAGGGACAACCGCTCAGTCTTACCCCAAAACCCTCTGTGAACCACAAGCCTTATTCCTCCCACTCCACTTCTTCCCACCACCAGTCTGTGACAGGTAAGACAAAAGCTCTGCCATTGTCCATACTTCCATTTGACAGCACAGTTCATGGATTTTTCAGATCATAGGGGACTGTTATATTCACCTCGTTTGACCTTCTTAAGCAATCCAGGCTCTCGTATTTCACTCAGAGATTTCCAGGAGCGAATCAAGTGATAAACACTTAGAATACATCAAAATTTAGCTATTGCAATGAATCCTTGCCTACCTGACAAGTTTGCTTTTCTATTGCTTGGAGAAAGTAGTTTGAGAAATCTAGTATGAGAAGCAAGCTCCATTTTTCAATTTAAAATCCGCTGGAATACAGAAGTTTCTGCTGACTACAAGCTAGCATAAATTCATTCTCCAGGCATCTTGCTTCCATGAAACAAACTGCTTCCCATTTAAGACCCATCTAAGAAAGTAACATTTGGCAGTCCTATTAGGCCACTAATAGAAAAGAAAAAGGACAGCTTGTGGTTAGTTGTAGGTAGGTAGGTAGTGCACTAACTCAAAAGAATATTAGCTTGGACAAGTTATCAAGAATTCTGCTTCATTGTTGTGCCTGAAATCAAAGACGCTATCTCTGAAATCAGAGAGAGTACCTTGTATATTGTTCATCTTCCATTCTCTAAAGCCATCATACAGCCTCTGCATACATGGGGATCACACTAGTCTACAATTGCTTCAGTTTTACCTCCCTGGCTTTTTTTTTTTTCTTTGGAAGGATGGTAGTGGGAAACGGAAGAGGAAATCTGAATTGCAGTTCTCAGAAAACACCAACCACAAATTAATTCAATGGCTATGTATTTGATTTGTGCTGTTCTGAAGTAAAAGCACATCCATCCCATGCTCTGCCCCACAGGCTTCAAAGACTGTACATATCAATACAGAGGCTTATTGATTATGCCAAGATCAAATCAAATAACTTCATGAGAACGGAGAACATTAACAAAAAAGACCACCACCACAAAATCCCAACCAAAGATTAAACCTAACCTTGACCCTGCCCCACTAAAGCCGCTGAGCACCTGCCCACCAGCTTTGATGGGGATCAGACCAACCCCATAGAGAACCTCTAGTCCATCAGCCACGTGCCTTTTCTTGAGTCCTTCCACCTAGAGAGCTGTTACAGACCTGGGGAGGCTAACAAGTCCAAATGAAAGGAAAAACAGGCAACAAAATCTCACGTAGATGGCTGCCTCAATTAAGTATTTTGAGACTAAGAGCCAATTATTCCTTACAATGTCCCCCTGATTTTGCTGCCTTAGGGAAAGATGTTGGAAAAGATTTGAGCAGAACTTATTTTGATGCTGCAAAAGGCAATTTTAGGCAGAGAGTCGCTGAAGGTTCAGCGGTCATGGGCTCTTGTCCTGTCTTAGGTTGCCAAAACGACATTTCCCTAGAAGAGAGAAAACATTATGTCTCTGAGCAGCCTTCCTGTCCCATCTCCCTTCTCATAGCTTTGGACAAACTTTGTTTGAGGAAAGATTATTTAGATCGCCCGATCAGAGGTGTATTAAAGCTAAGACTGTTTTAAAGACCTGCCTTGCTTTGATCCAAATACGTATTTCCTTTACAACATTTCTCTTCGCATCAGTTTGAGCCTTTCTTTAGGATCAGCTGGAACACCTTTCCTCTTTTGCACCGTAATTCTGAAAGCAAAAGTGCAAATAGCCATTGGGACACAGCGTATGCTCGACAGAGACACATTGTTGTGCGGTCTTCCACACAGCCTTCCTGACAGCCAAGGCTTTGGTAGAGCCTGATGCAGCACCGTGACTCACCCAGCCTGTAATGGTTTAACTGGGATCACAGCACTATTCTTACTATGCACAGCAGTGTCTTTTGGAGACTTCACGGTGTACGCCGTCAATATGTAATAACGCTATGCATCGTGAATTATGGAGTTGCTGGAATCAATGGGATTTTGCATATTAATTGCAAACACACCCAAAAAGACAAAGGAATTTATTGGCTTAATTAGTGTTTCAGCTCTAATAACGTTCAAGCTTCATTCTCACACAAATTGATAAATAGCAGCGCAGTGTTACTCCTCGAGGATGCTTTGCCTTTTGAGAGGGGATGCTAAAGTTTACGATCCAAGCTCTCTCAGCTGCAGCGATGCACTCAGCAGGGTCTTGGAGGAGTTGAGCTTCAGAGGTATTTGACACCTCTCTTTCCTAAGCAGGTTGCTAGATGCTGGCAAAAGGAGCTACTCCATCCTCTCTGCAGATGCTAATGGTGTTTTCCCTGAAAGGTATTTATATAGTGACACTTACCGGGCAGGACACAAAATGGAGCTGGACCATTTCCATTTCTAGGGTACAAAGAATGAGATTCATTATAATACTTCCCCAAACACTACATAAAGTTGCCACACTGGGCATCTGAGGGTAGCTACACGTAATGCACTTAAGGATTGATTCTGTCTCCACAGATGCTGAGAAGAACTAAGTTTGAAAAGAATTAGATCAGTGTACCTGGAAGCAGACTTTGGCCCTTGGGCTCCCAGCTCCCAGGAAGGACAGCTCCATGAAAAATGAGGTGCCAGGAGAAGGAGAAGCAAGTGTCAAGAATTCAACTGTATACCAAAACAAAACAGAGAGAAACCCACCTGGATCTGATCTCCATCACCTCATGCATTCACATGCTGCAGCACAGCACGGCTGACGCGAAGTTTGAGGAACAGCATTACAATAATGAGGGAAGAGCAAGACACTACCTGAAAAGCAGCTTCCTCCCCAAGGAGTTAAAACATTTTCTGCATTATCATACCATCAAAATTGCATCTTAAAACTAAGGTCGGACAAAGAATCATTGTTCATAAAGCCTGTGCAAAGGATAGCTCACATCTTCAAACAAGTTACTCTCCTGGGCATCTTTCCTCCCCATTCTCAGCAGCAGATCTCTCCTCTTTGGGATGGGGATCACGTCACAACACTTAAGCAATAAGCAATTTATTGACACGAGAAATGGCACCAAGAAAACATTTCAGCTGCATTCAAGACTGGGGTTGGATATTTTCGTTTGTTTGTTTTTCTAGACATGATCTGGCAGCTGCAAGCAAAAAGAAGAGCCAGGATCATGTGAATGTCCCCTCTCTGGGAGGAGCGCAGCCAAAGGCTGCAGGCAAGCCATGCTCTCCATGTCACCGTGCTCACAGCACGCTGGAGGAAATAATCCTACATTAACAGGGCAGCAGATCACAGGGATCAAACAGGCCTTTTCTGTTTCTACCCTAGCTCATGCCAAAATAACAAAACAGGAGCAAATGCAACACTGAGAGGGATATGCCATCAGCCCCTGTGAAGAAAAACTACTCCCATTTATTAGAATATAGAGCTGTGCCACACAGGCTAATGGTTAATTCAGACTATTTTATAATTGGAAGAACCCAAAGATGATGGGCATTTAGGGCTTTCTCTACAAGGAAACAGGGCTATAACTCACAGCTCCTTCAGAATTACGCTCTGCAAAGCCTTGAGGGCGAGATCCCGCAGAGCACTCTGCGGCGGGGGCCAGGACGCAGCAGTGGCTCGGCACCTTTCAGATTGTGACCTGAAACCACCAGCTCTCAGGGCTTCAGCCTGAAACACAGGGGGAAAGAAGGGGAATTCCAATGTATGTTCAAGCCTAGGACATCAAATCATACCGCAGCCTCAGGCTCTTGCCTACCCAGGAGGTAATGCCTCTGTCCCACAGGCTATTTCCAGGGAACCAGCATTGCCTTCTACTGTCCTCTTCGTAACTCATCGTTAAGCCAGTAACAAACTGGTCCTAAATCAAGAGGAATCAAAAGGAGCTCAGCCCCCTGCTTTAATCTCCCACGCAGCCTTCAAAAATGAAGTTCACTTGAGGGCAAGTGGGCTCAAGAAATAGTGAAACATCTCCCCCACTTCTGCTGTGGCACCTGCTATGTGACCAAGGAAGGCATTAGCTTCTCAACTGGCACGGGCTTGTTCTAGAGAAATGGGCCCCCACTTGCACGTGAGCCATAGCTTATAACCAAGCTGAACCTCTTTCTGCCATTAGACGTGAAACCAGCTGAGAGCAGGCTCTCACCCATAAGTGCCAGGGTGTCCACTCGGTAACAGTTTACCTCTCTCGTCTGTAATTTATCTTCCAAGTTTCTGCACAATGCAGACCTTCACAGTAAAAAGGACCAAACTCTTTGGAGTCTCAAAGTCAGTGAACATTCAGTTAGTCTTTATTTTATTCTGACAGGCTCCTTTATCCCAGAGACAATACTAAGACACGGGAACTTAGCAGGAATTTTTCCCAGAGTTCAGTCCAATCACAAGAAGGAAAAAGAAATGGCATGTTACCAAAAAACAAGGTATTTAACACAAACATATTAGATTTAAAATAGACCTACATGCCATTTTGCCCCTGTCCTCCACAGACCCCGTTAATATAATTAGTCTGTGGCATAAACAGAAAAAGATCACTTGAGCATCCACCAAACCCATCCTCCCTATTTTGAGTTCACAGATTAAACCCATCCAGGCACCATAAGCCACTGACGGAGCCAAGCAAGGAGATAAGGAAGCATTAAATCACAGAGAAAAATGCCCAGAGTGAGTTTCAAAAGTAGTAAGCCCAAGACCAAAGCATGGTTCAATGCCATGAGGCACAAAAAGCAGCACTTTGCTTTTCTAACAGCGAAAGGGAAAGAGGAGAACCCAGACGTGGGGCTGTCCTGCCCCGCTGCGGGCCAGTGTGGCCCCATCAACCCAGGCCCTACTCCGCAGGGGGATGAGCATCAAGGAGAAAATCTGCAAGCCAAGATCCTGGAAAATACAGAGGCACCAGACTTTGCAGGGGACACCAGAAACCCAGTTGCTCTTGCAGCACGGGTTCCTCAGAAAACTCTTTCTGTACACTGGCTGGCGAAAACTTAGCCCCAGCAGCTAACCTGCTTCCCTCAAGTCAAAGCAGGATTTCCTCACCCATCTCTCTAGAGACTTGCCAGGAAGGTCAAAACAGAAGAAAACAAGTGCCCGGCCATGAGCCCGCTGGCTTGCAGGAGAGCAGAGTAACCTGAACGCCTTCCTCCAGGGAACAGTCGCAGACGAGGGGTGGGTGGCACCCCTCTCGGGGCTCGCAGCAGCATCTCCATTTCCCCCTCCACAGTGTTTTGCGTGCTTGGATGTCTCCCTGCTCCCCTCTTCTCCAGGGATCCCTTCCACAGCCAGTGCTGCCCAGGCACAGTGCAAGGGTCAAGGATTCACATTGGTAGCAAAAAGACCAAGAATTTGTTGCTGCGATATCTAAGTTGCTTTGAGAGCATGAACACCTGTCTATTTTTTTTAATCTTAACCTTTTTATTATTATTTTAATTTGAGCACGCAGCTGGGCACAAAACAGAAGTACCCTTTGTCTAAAACTCTGACCTTCCACTCCTCTCAGGGAGGTTTCCCTATTCGCATCACATCTGATCACCTCACAATTTTTAAAAGCATTTGCTTTACTCGTCAAGTAAAATAACACTTCTGAGGAGTCAGACCTCCAGAGCAGACACTGGCTAATGGTTGTTTGAGATGCCAGTATCATTTGGGAAAGCCGGTCCCAGAGAAAGCTGAAGCCAGCTTCTGAATACACATTAATTCTCCTCCTCCGATCTAACCAGGGGACCAGGGTATCCCCGCTACAAACAGCCCCTTCTCTTTGTGCCATGAAACGTATAGAACCCACGGACCACATCTAAGGGGAGGAGGACTCCATCAAAGCCCAGAGGGGTAGGAGCCCACCCTGCTCTCACCCACAGCCAGCCGCAGCACAGGGACTGCCATCCCCATCCGCAACGCTGCCTCTGCTTTTCTGGGCAGCTGCACCACTGAGCACTAAAGTTTTTCATCTCCCAATTGCTTTTCCCTGTGTTACTTCAGAAAAAAACCAACCCACGCACTGAGCTACCACCAGGATGACTGGGATGGAGGAGCCTGTCCAAGCACCACCGCTGCAGATGCTGGGTGAGAGCCATCAACCCCCCACAGAGGCAATCTCAGAGGTCCCTGCGATGAGGAGAGGAAACAAAAAAGCCTGCGAGCAGCCAGGGAGACGTTAATTCTATCGATTGTGTAAACTGTCAGTGGAGTGGCAACGAGCATTTTTTTTTTGTTTCTATCCCAGGGAATAATCCAGCCTGATAATTAGTACATAAGAGATAAGTTGAAAATGAGACATCTAGCAAGGGTGGTTCAAGCCTCCTCATGACATTGATAATGTGCAGATACATAGATCACTGTCGGGGCAAACCGCCACTGTGAGCCTGTGTCTTCCCATTGCCTCATCAATCCATCATCCGCTTAGCTACTGACACCTTGGCAGGCACACACCGCCAGCCCTGCATTTGAATTGCGAGGAGCAGGCTCCACCAGGGAATACAGATTTAAAAATCTAAGATTCAAATTTGTTTAAGTATTGTGAACAGCAATTCCCTTGCAAGGCATCTTCATTGCCCTTTTGCCAAGGGGGAACAGTTGGGTCTTTGTTAGAAGTACAAATTGCTTCTTAATGCAAAGGATAAAGCAGAGCCCAGGCACCTCCTTAGAATTCCTCCTGGCTCCTGCTAATGCTGCTGCATGTCAATTTTAATTTTTTGAAATTTAAACCGAGGGCTTTGTGTCTAAGCTCCATTTCGTCGGAGGGGAAGGGAGGAATAGTCAAAAAGGATTACGGATCCGGGGGGAATTGAGGATCCATAGCAATTATACTTCATTTGGGTCTCAGACACTGGTTTTAATCATATTCTAAATAGTACAAATCGACAAGACATTAGAGATTGATAAGTGTCTAACACATGTACCTGGTTATGAACTCTGCGTCCCTCAGCTGGGGGATGTTTGAGGACAGGATGAAGGGAAGAATTGCTTTCTCTCTCTGACCCTCCTCTTCCAGCCAACGAGAAGACAATACCCACCAAGGACTAGGTAGGAGACAGAAGAGACTGTGAGAACTTGGTCATCACTGGGCTACCCCAAAGTGGGGCTGGAATAAGTTCATCCCAGCTGCGGTTCCCTTTCCTCCTGCAAAGTCAGGGCAGGGGCAAAGCTCCAGCCTTGGCGGAGCAGTTGCACTCCAGCTCCTGTCTCTCTTACCTGTGAAACTGCACTAACGCTGCAAAGGGCGGTAAGCTGATAGGGAGGCAAGACCTTCAGGAGGGAAAAATGAAATGACAAGACAAGAAAATGAAAGTAAGAGCTTTTGTAAATCAACTTAGCTCTTCTACCTTCAGCAGAGCAACCCCAATTTACCCAAACTGAGGAGGTTACCTACTGGGGTGATGATGAAAGATGCACCCCCTCCACCAAAGGCTCAGAACCGCACGCACTAGTTACACACCCACGTGCTTTTAAAAGGACACAGAGTGGCTGGGATTTACCGAGGACCAGCAGGAGAAAACCTTTGCAAATGGTTTGAATCTGCCAGTATTCAGGGAACTTTCTCTCCCAGCCCGCAGGGACTGTGCAGACCCATCTATGGTCAGGTGTAGTTTCCAAGCCATATACGCATTGCAAGTGCGGGGATATAGACAGACTCTCTCCCCCGCTTCCTTCTGACATTTGTCAAGCGTGTTACAGAAACACGGCTTTCCATAATCGCTGATTAAATGGCTTTTACTGTACTTCACTAACCTCTGGATCAGGCTCAGACCCAGTAAATCTGTTTAGGAGATCTGCTCCACACCTTCACTTTCACCTCTTGATGACTGTGTGCCTTCTTTTTACAAAACTGCACAAAGGTGAAGTTTTTTTTCCTCTCCCTCTGCTTCTTCCCAGTCCCCTTGAACGATAATCAAGACCTAGGCAAGGTGCCCCATCCTAACTTTAAAATTTGCTGCAAACCTAAGGGACTGAAGTGACGCCCTCCTTTACCTCCCACCCTCCCGTAGCACCACCACAGCGCTCCTTTGCAGCACTGGAAGAGACAGACAGCAAGAAGGCGTTGTCTAAAAACATAATTTAATGTGATATTTTGGTGATTGTGGTCAACGACTGAATTCTTTTGCAGACAGGAACAGGTTTGACGTTAATGACACCATCATTCACACGAGCATTGCATTGCACAGAAAAGAAAAGTTTACACTTGACCCCATACAAAGCAGCAGAGTAAAAACCAATTATGGTCCAGTCCCACTTCGTGAATAGTCAATCTGAAAATTCGTCATCATAATTAATACTTATTGACAAAAAAATGCGACCGGTTCAAACTCCATGTGCGGCACAGTCTGAACTCTGGGCTCTCTTACACCCCCAGCAACCACTCGAGTTTCAAGGGGCTGAGTTCCTCGTGTGACACACAAAACACCGAGGCTGACAAAGGGAGAGGGGGATTCAGAGGAAATGGGGGAGAGTAAGGAAGGGGACAGCTTTGTTTCACTTCTATTTTGTTTCCACAGGGGTAAAAAAAAAAACATACAAACTGATAATGAAGATAAAGTGACCTGTGGAGACAGCAGACACCAGGAGGAACAGCGGCACAACGGGATACAGAAAGGCCAACCAGCCCCACGCGAATCAGTGGCGGGGCCAGTTGTGTCGCGTCGCTTCTTATATGTATTAATCGGGGTATAAAAGAAAGCCAGAGAAAGTGCTGTACTTATTGTTGTTGCCTCCGTGCGCTTTGCCTCCGTCCAGCTTGACGTACACCTCATCACCGGAGTCCAGGTGCAGCACCACGCTGTTGCTGGCATAGTCGTAGTTCTGGTCCGCGTCTTGCGCGATGGCACTGGCCCGCACCTGCCAACACAGCCGTGGGGTACATCAGCCCCCCAAGCCCCTCTTCCCCAGCCCCTCCATCAGCCCTCGAGCCCCTCTTCCCCAGCCCCTCCACCACCCCTCCCGCCTCTCTCCTTGCTTCTCCTTCCCCCCAGCCCGGCAGGAAAGTCTGCAAGCCGGGAGTTTGGAGTTTGTCGAGGCTCTAAAGCTGCTCCCCGCGGTGCACCCCCGCCCCGACGGCGGGAAGGACGCTCCGGCTGCTCCTTTCCCAGGGAGCGGCGGCGGCCGATGCCCGCGGGCGGCCCCGAAGCCGGGAGGGGGGGGGCCCGGGGCGGGGAGGACGAGCCGGGGAGCGGCGGGGACCCACCTGCCCGTTCTTGCAGAGGTCGGCCCACATGCTGGTGCCGTCGCCGCCGCGCATGAGGATGTGGTAGGTGAAGAAGTAGATGCCGCGCACCTGGCAGGTGAACTTGCCGCTGGCCGGGTCGTAGTGGTTGCCCAGGTTGGTCACCACGTCGTCGAACTTGAGGACCTCGTAGCCCTCGTGGGGGCTCTTCAGCCCAACGTAGAAGGCGATGCGCGGCCCGCTGAAGGCGGCGCTCAGCCCGCCCGCCGCCTCGCCGCCCGCCGCCGCCCCGCCGCCGCTCCCGCCGCCGCCCGCGCCCGCCAGCGCCAGCCCGGGCAGCCCCGGCTTCCCCGCGTCGCCCCGCTCCCCTGGCGGGCCCCGCGGCCCCGGCGGCCCCGGCTCCCCGGGGGGTCCGCGGGGGCCCGGTTTGCCCGGCCGGCCCGGCTCCCCCTTGGGTCCCTGGACGAAGGGCGGCGGGGGGTTGGCGCCCAGGTCCTGCAGGGCCTCCACGGCAGCGGTACTGCCGGGGCCGGGCGGCCGGCCGCCGCTGTACGGGTCGCAGATCATGCGGCAGGTGCCCATCATCTCGTAGTGGGCGCCGCTCTCGGCGGGCGCCTGCAGCAGCAGCAGGGGCACGGCGACGAGCAGGGCGATGGCCATGGCCAGGGCGAGCCCGGCGGCGGCCAGCAGCCGCCTCCTCCGCTGCCACAGCCGGGCGGCGACGGCGAGCAGGTCCTCCTTGCCGTGCGAGGCAATGGTGGCGCGGGGGGCCGGCCGCTCCCTGCGGGGGACGGCAAGAAAAGGCGGTGAGCCCCCCGCCGCCGGCGCCTCCCCGCCCGGCCCCCGCCTCAGCCCGCCCGCCGGCCGGCCGCTCGCCCCGCCATGCCGCCGCCGCCGCCGCCCCGCTCCGCTCCGAGGGGACGCGGCGCCCGGTCCGCCCGGCGGGGCTGGGCCGGCGCGGGGGCGTCGCCGCGCCGAGCGGGCACCCGGCTCTGCCCCTCGCCCCCGCGGGGGGGACGGGCTCGCCCGCCCCCGTCACCGCCCCGACGTGGGGGGCGCGGAGCCGAGCGGGGCGGGGCGGACCCACCTGCGGGGCCGGGCGCGGGGCGCGGGGGGCCGGGGCGGAGCCGCCGGGGGGGGCCGCGGGGCTCCGCCGCCGCTGCGGCCGGCGATGCGCCCGTCTGCCGCCACCGGCCCGCCCGCCGCGCGGAGCGCCGGTGGCGGCGCGGCCCCCCGGGCGGGGCGGGCGGAGGGGAGGGGATAGGCGGTGGGGCGTCCCGCACACCCCCGGGCTCTCCGCGCCCTCGACGGCTGGCACTGGGGTGGGGGGGATCCCGCCCGCCCCACCGGTACTGGGAGTCCCTGCGGGTACCACCGAAACTGCGCCCCACTGAAACCGGGACGGTCGGGGACGCATCGCATTGCCCCGTTCACCGGCCGCCCGACACCGCTTCCTCCCTCCATCCCTCCATCCCCCCATCCTTCCATCGCCCCATCCCTCCATTCCTCCCCGCCCGCGGCGGGACGGCCCCTGCGCGACTGCCCGGGCCGCGGTCGGAGCCCCCGGTCCCGCCGGGGTGAGCTCCCTGCCGCCGCCGAGCCGCACCGCTTTCTGCGGGAGTGGGTCGGGGAAAGCCCCGCGCAGGCAACAGGTTACCCCGGCGTGTTCCCGGTGGCTTCCTCAGCCTCCTCCCGTCCAGCCTCGGCGGCCCAAAGACGAGCGGGACGCCATCCTGGGTGTATTTTGCTCGCCCACACATCCAAGTGTAATTAAAGTTCGTTACACCCGTCCCGATTTCCCGAAGGCAGGCAGGGCTTGCTAGGTGGAAGGGGAGCCCTGGGAAGAAATACCTTTAACGGGGTTTAGGTTGGGTTACAGCACAGTATTTTGGAGGTTTCCCTGCGTAATGATGAGTCGAAATCAAGTGGTTTTTCCCCCAATCGAGAAATTGTGATTTCTGAGTAAAGTTGATTTTCTGAGTAAACGGTGGCAGGACCGCGGGAGCTCTGGTACCGTTAACTGCCTCCAGGGATCTCCCCTCTGGAGAGTAAGGTGAGATCTTACCCACGCATCTCACAGCGCTGGGTTAAGCACCCGTCCTGGAAAGAAAGAAGATTCTGGTACAGTGGTTGCATACATTTCCTAAGGGCAACACTTGGGGTCCCCCGCTCCCTTGGTGCGTAAGAAGGGTGAATTTCCAGCGGGTTCACCAGAGTTGAAGGCAGACTGTTCTGTCTTACAACGGACAAAGCTGCAGGTCGAGGGAAGCGAGCCGCTCAGCCTGATCCAACGCTTGTTGAAGCTGATGGCCTGGAGGCATCATGGGCAAACGGGACATACAGGCTTCTTCCAAGAACTGCAGAAGTGCCCTAAAAGGACTTGGGACTCTTTTGTTAGCTTTCCTTGAAATTTAAGGAGGGAACATCAAGGCTTATCCCATCTGGAATGCACGCACTTCAGGACCAGATCTCATCTCAGTTACATCCCGGTGTGCGTCCAGCATTTTTTCCTGGAGTTATTCGGGCTTTGTTCTGCTGTTGCTGAGATCAGGATTCAGCCCTGCCCCTCCAAGTGTCTCTGATATTTTTTTTTCCCCACATTTATGTATTTGAAGCTGGAAGGGAAATTAATCTTGTAAATTAAAACCTTTCCCTGAGAATTGTATAGATAGTCGTATTAGAGTAACCATGTCTATTACTTAGCACAATGCAGCTAAATGTTTTGAGACGAGATTGTGACAAAGATGTAAGTCCTTTTCCTCTCCTCTGAATTAACAGTTGCATCCCACAGTGTTATTATAAGCCTCCACACTTGTCTAAAGCCTTGTAAAATGATTTCTAATAGTCGTTTCTGTTACAGCCCTAGTATAATTTTCCATATATTAACTGTGCTAAATACAAATAAATTCACAAATAAATTACACTGCTTTGCTGATCATCCCTACTTAAGCTTCTGTTAATTTCCCTTTTGTTCTGGTATTTGTCACTAGCTCGGCTCTCCCCGAGGACGTGAATCCTTGCTATTCCCCCAGAGCTCTACAAACCCCCCTAACGTGGCTTTTTAATCTCCTGTTTTCCAAAGGCAGCAGCCACACTGTAGCTTTTCTAACCCTTTTCTGAATAATTAAGTTCCTGTATCATTTGGGTTCTGTTGCAACTTCCCTATTTGCATTAACTCACTTTTATAATGAGGTGGCCGGTGCTGGAAACTGTATTCTAAATGGAGGCTCACCAGCCCCTTCTGCAAAGCCAGAATAATTTTCTGTGTCGGGGTCTGTTATTCCCATGGATCAACAAGGACAGATGAAGAAGAAACATATTCTAACTTTCAGCAGGACAAAACTGGCACGGTTCTTAATAAGCACAGTTGAGCACTTGAACAAGCAGGCAGAGAAGATTAGAGAGACATCAGCAGTTAGGTTAGGTGTCAAATTCTAGCAATTTTATTTGGGAATAATTTAATTACTCCTCTGTGATGCAGTGAGATGGACCGATCACCTGCTTAATCCCTCCATCAGATTGCTTTAAGGTAAACACAGTGGGACTTTAACGTATAACACATCATCTCCAGTAGGATCTACGTTCTACGTTCCTGCAGACCTGGAGTTACGGGCTGACTGATGTAATGCACCTTCTGTCCCAAGACATAGCACTGTGATCGGTGAGGCAGCTGGTGCCACCCACTGATCCTACACTAGTAAGTATTTAGGAATATAGTCGCAAAAAGGTACATGGCAACACTCAGCTTACAATTTTGATACAGGCTGCTGCACCCTGTTAGGTGCCTGCTTTCTGTACGACGTGGGATGCACCACAGCAGTATAAGGAGCGGGAAATTACGAGATTAGCTAATCAGGCAGTGTCTGAAGTACTGCCTGCCCTGCAAGGAGGTGCCTTTCTTCATCTGAGGTCACAAGTACCAAAGCCTCTCTTAGTTAGGCGCTTCACAGCTTTCAAAAAGTGGGTCAGGTTGGTGCTCCATTGCAGGCTGCCGAGGGCCGGCAAGACTCAAGTGTCTCTGGGTGTGCCCAGAGAGAGAGATAAAGGCACCCACTGAGCATCCCTGGTGAAACACAAAGGGTGTCTGGACCTCAGCGTTAGATGATGGTTGAGCAGGAGCTTTGGTGATTGCAGTTGTTGGCCAAAGCAATAGTTAAACACCTAAAAGCTTGCGTGGATCTAACTTGAAACTCCATTTTCAGATGTGGTGTAAGGACTCAGGAACCTGACCACTCAGGGCAGCGTTTGACAGGTCAGGCGCAATTCCCAAATTTAGACAGTCAAGAACCCAGACACTTTGCATTGAAGCTCCAAAATTCCAGGGGCACAGGAATCTGGGGAGATCTGGGTTCAGCTCAATTTGCTGCCTGAGAAATCCCAACCTGTGTTCTCTGGGAGGCTGCCACAATGCTCCAGGGTGCAAGCTACCCAGGGGAGATGGAGAAAGCAGGGAGGAGAGCACCGCGTGCCTCTATGTTGAATCTGCTCCTCTTTGCATAAAATGAATTAAAGATTCACTGAGCTAGGAGGAGAGGAAGACCAAAGGTGAGTATAATTTTTAGTTTAGTGGTGAGGGCACCTACCTGATCCGGAGTTTCAGTACTTCTCCAAGAGCTGTTTGTGAATTCCAGCCAGGAAGGTGAGGTACAAAGCAATGAGAAAGAGAGCGGGTGGCTCTGGCATGCACAATTCCCCTTCCTGAAGGACCATCCCAACAACTGAGCTAAAGACTCTTCTGCACTGTCTCACTTTTCTCTCAGAAGGTTTGCTTTTTTTTCCCCCTCTTTTCCAGCTACACATCCTCAGCACAAACTTAGCTTATGAACTGAAGCATGTGGTTTTCTCCACAGACAACAAGAGCCAGACCATCCCCTGACCAAATCTGTAACCCTGGCAGGACCCGGCAGGACTCAGACCCACTGAGGTGGTGGGGTTTCTGGGCACATGTGCAAGTTGACCATTGTACGTTTGAGGTTCTCGGATTGAAGGTAGGTATCTCCCCAGTTAGGTGCATCTAGGCTTGGACAGGAACTGAGGGAACATTTTTATTTCAAATTTAGGTGCTTAAATTCTGCTTTAATGCCTTCTTTTGGTTCCTTTTTGGATTTGGCCCTTAACTTGAAAATATAAGAAGAGCCATACCAGCTCAGACCTCTTATTTAGCAAAAATGTCAAGATCAAAGTAAGTCTGTGGTGATACTTCCCTGGTATTTTCTCTCAACCTCCAGCAATCATGGCTTAAGGACTTCCTGAGCAATAGTAAAATACTTTTAAGAGGCTGAAATCAAGATTACTGTGAGTAAAGGCACAGCCCTTGGGTCAGTACCCTCACCCATCCCAGTGAGTAGCTTTGTTTTGCTATCTTTTGCCATGATTGATGGAAGTTATGGATAAAATTACCCTCTGATCCTCTGAACTGCTTCATTTGTTGCCTTTCTCACATCGCAAGACTCACAGATATTTCTCATTGCCAGAATTAACTATCTGGAACTCCATGTATTCACCAGCTAGTAAAACATAATATATATAGTCCTTACGCTAAAACGTTCACATTTCTTGCTGAAAGCAAATTTGAATCTGTTAATGTTCGGATTGCATATAATATTATTTCCATTCACAAAATATAAAAGATAATGATACTGATCATTTTTGCTTAATGGAGGGAGAAGTTTAGAAATGGTTAGCCTTGTTGTATTAACTGCCATCATTCCCCACAAATACTGTGCGCTTCTTTTTGACCTAGGCTGGGATTTCTGATAGTACTTGTCTTAACAGCACAGTGCTGAATTTGCTTCCACTTGATGGACCCAGTGGATACATGGGATCCTGCACAGCAGGAAAAACATTTTATTACATAGAACAGGGACAGGAGCTGGCAGAGTAGCAGTAGCCCACAGAAGCTTGTGCTGCTGTAGCAATACATAAAATTCGGTCCATATAGCCAGAATCAGGCCCCCTGTACTGACACAGGATCTATTACAGATCCTGCACAGGAGGAGTTTGCATACAATCCAAACAGACATTGCAGTGGGATAGGCTTTATTGTGTGTATTGATCATGGTGAACTGCTGCTATTTGCACGTTACCCTATCCACTTGCTGTGTGTGGAAGACAAAATCTGCTGGCTTTCTCTTTGCAAGGGGGTATTTTGGCAAATATGTGTAGCTGTTTACAAGAGAGCAGTTCACAAACCCCAGACCTGCCTTCAGGGCGCTGCTTGGAGAAATACCAAAAGCTGTGGAGAGAATCAGTGAAAGCCAAATGCCTTTGCATCCTCCAAACAGGTGCTGTTCATCAAACTCAGGAGAATTCAACCTGTATTTCTGGAAAAGATCAATCAGAGCCACTGAACCTTGCTTCCCGCTTTTGACCCAGTGGGACTTTTGCCCTTGCCTTCTCACAGAGCAGGGTCACGCCCTGAAGTTAATTCATCAAAGCTTAGATAAATTCTGTGGGAACAGAGAAACCTCACACAATGACTGAAGCTGGTGCTGAAGATGCCTGGTCCAAACGTAGGTGGCTGCTCATGTCCCCAAGAAACCGTTAGGAACTGTACAGGAGCAGAAGCTGATACCTGGCCCCGGCAGCCAGAGCGATGGAGGAAATGTTACAGGAGCTCCAGGCTGTTTGGGAGCTCCCCGTTCCCAGAGCAGGTCTTCAGCTGGAGCTAACGTAGGTTTAGAGAGAAACAAAACTGTCCTTAACAAAAGGCAGGTGATGAGCAACATCACCTATCAAACTATCAGGTTTGAATGACATCTTGCTTAAAAACAGCAAATTAAAATGAAGCGAGAGGCCGAATTGGCTTGCCCTCAAGCAGCTGAAGGCTGGAATTCGGGTCACAGCGAGAGCAAATTCAACTCTCCTTTCCTAATTCTCTGCTTCTCAATATGTGTTTACAAACTGCTTGAGGAGAAACAGGTTGGCCCTAGATTTGTCTTGTTCAATTTGTCTCCTTAGATAACTAATGCTTTTGCAGTGTGACTGCTGGAATAACTCTGCACTATCTACACAACCAAGCATCTGCTTTTCTAATTGAGCTAGAGCCTTTTGTACAAAATGCAAATAATGAAATAATAATTAAGCACATTTATGGTAAACATAAGAGTAACTTGAATTTGGAGGTCCAGTAGAGAAAGAGATCCTCCCCTTGCCTTCTGAATATAACACGTGTGCGCTTGGCCAAGCTGCTCAGCAATGTGTGTGTGCATAAAACCAAACCCCCGGCAGGCTCTCCAGCTGAAAGTCATCCACCTCCCTTCCGAACCCTCTGAAATGCCCGGCAGGACTCAACTCTCAAGCCTTCATGACTTCAGAAGAGGAAAGGGGGAGGCTGGAAGGTCAGAGCGCTAAAATCAGTCCATTTATGCAGATCCCTTGTCTTAATTTAGCAACATTTCCACACCCAACCATGAGGCTGATTATTTCTATTCTGTGAAGGGAAAAATTGCTGCTGGGAATTGATGTGCATGGGCAGCTGGTTTCACCAGGATGAAAGACACACATTAAAAATGCTTTTGAAGTGCATTTGGGCTTCCCTCTGGGAGTTTACTAAACCTGCAGTCAGGTACCAGAGAGAATTTTTTCCCAGAAGGCAAAGACAAGAATAAAATTAGTAAGAAATAATAGCCAAACCCACAGGTGTGACAGATGGCATTGAATGGACATCTGTTGGAATAACATTCGGTTATCACGATAAACTTGTACCCTACGTCCCTCAGAATTAAATGTGTTCCTCTGTTAATCACGTAGCATGAAGAGGAAGATGTGAGGATTGGAGACCCAAAGCTAAGGATGTCAGGAATTGGTTTTACACCTCTGTTGGGTGTAGGAAACACACAGCGAGCAGGGTGTAAAAGCCGGAGGAAGGCATATGGACGAGGTGGGGCAGATGGTCCAGCTCCGAGATGCTTTGCTGTGGTTTACTGGTGCCCAGTGGAGAGGAGTTGTTCTGCTGAGCAGAGGCAGCTGTAAGGTTTGTGCAGAGACAAGTTGCTTTGTTATGTTCAGACAAACAGCCCCATTTGAAGAGGTCTGACTGCCACTTCTGGAGTAAGGGTAATTTGGGTGTTGCTAGAGAGGAGACAGAGAGCTGGAGACAAAGGTCAAGGAGAATCAGTCCCGGTGCAGTGGCATGGATCAGCCAGACAAGGTCACGTACCTCTGGGATACTCAGGGAATTAATAACCAGACTAACTGTGACAATTGTTTTTGGAAAAGCCTGGTTAAGCTGAGAGAAAGTAACCGTGAGGGGCAAACACGGATTTCTGTAAAAACGAAGCTTCAAATAAGCACCAAACCAAAGCAGGCAAGATGGCTTTGTGAGATTAAAAGATACTGTTTGATTAAAACATGGTGAAATTGTCCTAAAATATGTAGCCATCTATGATGACTCTTCAATATAAACCCAAATAAAAAGCATGACAATGGGCTTTATCTGGAAACATCCTGACCTTTCTTGTATGACTCTTGTCTTCTCATTACTTGTCATTCTCAGTCACTGTATCTTGCTTAAATGAAAAGTGTAAGCTCTCCAGGGCATAGGACTGCATCTCTATTTTTTTCGTCCGCTCTGTACAACAATGCATGCAGCAGGGAGACTTTTAAAACTGTTAAATAAAACACAAATAAAATATTTAATCTCCAGTTTTGCAACTTTACTGAATTTCTTTGCAAGCAAAAAAACCCTCTAGTGTGGATATTAGCAAGAAGTTATTTGCTCACGTAAGTAAAAGTTAGGCTAAATAATAATCACAGAAAAGCAGCGCTCTCCTTGGTAATGCTGCTTATTAAATCGCAGCTCGGTTCCTGGGGGAGAGCAGTGGAAGCCCATTGCTTGGGATTTTGAGAGCGAGGTTGGGCAAAGCCAGAGACCGCACTGCAGGGCTCGGTGCCCCGCTGGCAGGAAGACGAATGAGACGCCCTAACAGTCTTCTCTATTTTGTTCTTCTATGATCCTTATAAGAGAGATTGATGCTGACAGCATCCAGGTGGTGCGTCCATGACTCAGCTGTCACGTCACTGCTTACGGCTTAAAGCCAGTGAGTCAAGGAATGAAAAACAGGTGGAAGGAGGAGGAGAGCCCTCCCGAAGTGCTCACCTCCAGCCATCTCTCGCTAAGCGAGCGGGGCCAATTGCAGACCACAGGGACACGGAAGAAGGAAAGGCAATGACAGAAGGAACGGCTGGTCACCTTCCGCCAAGGGCAGCGGGGTTGCAAGCCATTCTCCACGCCTTACGTGGTGTGGAAGAAAAGCCTGGTGTGAGTTAATGGACTTCTGCGAGCCAGAAGTGTCCACCCTATGTGGTAGAACTGAGGCCCGCTGACTCTTGAAACTATGCTCCGTAGGCAAAGCTGTAGATGAAGTAAATATTAAATCCATCTAGTTTAGTTCATGCTAGACAGAAAAGGTAACATCACAGATGTCTGGCCACATATTTTCATCAAATACAAAGTTTACTATCATGGATCTGATTTCAAGTGACACCCTAAATCCTGTTAGGAGAATGGGTCCTCAATGTGCTAGTGACTGTGACAACAGACACTATTTTTCTGAAAAGCCAGGAAGTCCTAGAAGACAGAAACAAGCCTCCTTGGAGGCAGGCTCCTAGGTTCAGGTGGTTTCTGAGACACTGTTGTCTGTCTGGGAAGGGTCACAAAAGAAAGCTGCCACTCTTGAGACCTAAACCTGAACCTAATTTTCTTGCCACTACCCTGACACAAGGCCAGCCTCTTGCAATTCACAGTAGCAGAAGGTCAATGGCATAGAAGGTGGGTATTCCACCACTGTCTCTGCCTTTGGGCATGATCAATGGCTAACACATGGAAAACTCTCCAGGGATGGAAACTTCATAACCTCCCCAAAGAACCTGTTGCAATGCTTCATAATCTCTACCAGTCACAAAAACATTTTCCAGCATCTGATCTTAATTTCTCTGCTGCAGTTTAAACCTCTAATTCCTTGTCTTAACGGTCATGGACAGAGAGAGCAGGTGATTCCCTCCCTTTTGGGGGTAGCCTTTCACACACTTGACAATTGCTACCTTGCTTCCCTGGTCAGTCTGTCCTTCAGAAGCTCAGTCCCTTCCACCTTTCTTCATCACTGTTTTTTTCTAGAGCTCTGGTCATTCCCACTACTCCCCCTGGACTTTCTCCCATGGTCCACATGTTTTTTCATGTGCAATGCTCAAGACTGGGCACAGGAGTCTTCGACCAAACCTTTCTATTCATCTATTTCATAACAGCACTGACTCATATCCAGCTTGTGATCCCCATGACCCACAAATCCTTCTCCAAAGAGCAGTCAACGTCCTGTGCATCTCTGAATGCGCCACCTCCCAGTTGTCCCTGCTGAATGACATTCTGGTCTCCTTCCCATGTGATCTTTGCTTTGCTACTATTATTTGGACTTCTCAGCCTCTCCTTCAGCCTGCCAGCTGTCACCACCTGCTTGCAAGTTTAATGAGTGTTCTCTATCCCATCGTCAGTGTCTTTACTAGTCATATAAATAGTACCAGACCCCTAGAAAGTCCCACCTTCCCTTTTGGCAATGACCAGCTGATACCTTCTCTGTTCAGCTCAGTTTTGTAGCCATCCTACAGTGGTTTGGATGTTCCTGCAATGTTAGGAACAACCTTCCCTAGTTCTCTTACAAGAATATCATGTGTAACAGTGTTAAAAGCTTTTTAAAAGTCGAGATATATGGTACCTACTGCTTTGCTATACATACAAAGAAGAAAATTACATTGGTGTGACACAACTGATTCTTGCCAAAAAGAAAAGTGTGCTGGCTATCATTTATCCCTTTATTATATGAGTATTGCATGTTTTGGTAGCTGCCAGGAAGCTGGCAGCTATGGTTGCATTGGCACCCTCTTGTGCAAAGTGCTATGCAAAGTCAGAACCAAAAGATCGATCCTGTACCAAGAAATTCACAATCCAATTAATCTTAATTTTTTCCCCAACAGAAAATGCCAGCTCCTTCCTTATCAGACTTCACACTGAAACATCTAGGAAAAGGAGAGTATTCATTCTGCAAACCTATTTTATCACAAAACAAGACGACCACTTCTTTCCGAGGAGTCCCAAACAACCAGTTATTACTGGCATCATCAAGAGCCATATCTAAGTCTTGATTTTAACCACGTTAAGCCTTGCTTAAGGCTAAAAGACATCATCTGTCTGCATCCCCCTCACTGTCTGCTCACTCCCTGTCTGCTCCACCTAGGATGCAAGTCAGGCAGTTCTTCGGTTTTCAAACCTGACTGCTTCCAGTATGAGTGACACATCTTATGGTGACACAACTGCTGCAGGGTCTGCAGGAATTGTCTGAAAGCCAAGAGCTCTGTCCAAAGGAAGGAAAAATGGCAAGGATATAGTTATGTGAAGTGAATGAGTAAAAGGCATCAACTCCAAGACTGCAAGGCACAGTAACTGAAAACGTGGCATTTTGCACTGCTCCTGCTGTGCAAAGTAAACCAATTTTAAAAAGTGCTAAATCATGGCACTGGTTGTGGCGAGCAACGAAACTTGATCTTATTTTATGGAGTTTTGATCTCCACAGACACAAGGAAGACTGTTATCAAGCTAAAGTATTCCAGCCAGATAGTCTCTGTATGTTTGCAGAGCACCTGTGACAGCAAAACATGGGCTCTGCTGTTGCTTCTGGAACCAAAGAGTTAGTAACAACTAATGTTGTTTATACGTGTAAAGCATTTGGAATTAATTACAATTTTGTGCTCTATTTAAGTGTACTTTTAATTACTTTTGATTACGATGAAGAGAATCATTTTCTTTTAGTAATTCTCAGGATATTCAGAACATCTGGAAACTAAAGCAATGCTTTGCACACTGGGTTAGTAGTGTAAACTTCAACATTTCCACAGAAAACGCTCCGTGAGTGGGGAATGGCTGAGGCATCTGGCATGACGTGGATGACCTGGGACCTTGGTGCCACGGAAATGGCTGGACATGCAAACCCTTCCCTACAGTAGACGGACATTATCTGTTGCTCGACCACGCACGTTTGCCAAGCTTCTAGGTGATTACAGGCCAGAGTGCCAAAAAGTCCAAATTGGAAACACTTATTTTACCCATCCGTCTTGCCTTCTCCCACGCAGCAGCTTTCTGAGATGACGTGCTCATGAGCCTGCCGTCAGCCCTGGCTGGTACTAGTGGGGAATGGGGGTCTGTTCTGGCTTGGCATAGCAGGTGCCTGTGCAATGCTCGCTCCCCGTCCCCCTCACAGCTCTATTAAATCATGCCTTTAAAGGCTGCCATTCAGGGCCCTCTACTTGTTTTGGTGGGGACTTTGCTAGGGTGGACCCCAGCCTGCCTGAAGATGGAGCTCACTGCTTTAGCAGCTGGCAAAACCCAGCTCCAGAGAAGAGGCGGGGGTCATCAGCCCAGAAACTGGGCAGCGTGGGTGGCCCCACAGTGCCTTGCTCAACTTTGCTGTCACATCCACAGCTCTAAAACCTCTCCTCTAGCCAGACCTTTGTGGCACATGAAGCACACACTTCCATAAATAACATTAAAACAATTCTACTTCTCTGTGAGACAAACTTGAAGAGAAGAGAAGAGAAGAAAAGAGAAGAGAAGAGAAGAGAAGAGAAGAGAAGAGAAGAGAAGAGAAGAGAAGAGAAGAGAAGAGAAGGCAAGGCAAGGCAAGGCAAGGCAAGGCAAGGCAAGGCAAGGCAAGGCAAGGCAAGGCAAGGCAAGAAGGAA
Organism: Calonectris borealis; assembly: GCF_964195595.1. Lineage (NCBI taxonomy): Eukaryota > Metazoa > Chordata > Aves > Procellariiformes > Procellariidae > Calonectris > Calonectris borealis. The sequence continues at coordinate 10,910,537 of NC_134317.1, forward strand.
AAGCCAATGCAATGAGTCCAGCATCTTCATCATGGGATCACAGCAGGTATATCATCTTTTATCATGGAAGGACCACAGTACAGCCAGGGATGAAGCCCAGGCAGGCTGGTTTTGTAGCTGAACGCAGCCCCGAGGCAGGACCTCTCACCACCACACTGCCCCAGCAGATCCATGCTGATGGAATCGGGAAGCAGGCACAATGCCAATGATTTACTAGGAGTTCAGGAGGCTGCTCACTTTAATATATGGCACATATGGCATGAGAGTGTTAATGGAATTTATACAGTAAAAAAAATCATCTCCGCACAAAGTATGGAATTACTTGGGAGGATTTATGCAACAGACATAAAATCCAGTGGAAACAGTCTAACCTTTCTGAGGCTTATTAAGTTTTCTCTTTATTTATGGAAATGTCTTAATTTATGCAAGGTGAATGCCAGAAAAAATGCTATCGATTTAGTCAGAACCTAGCTCTTGCTATTTATACTTTCACAGCTATATTCTGCTCTTGTTTACATCAGGAGTAAAATTATTTAAAGTCACTGGGCCCAATCCAAAATCATCTACATGACTCTGTTGAATGGGTACCAGCGCTATGGTATCAGTTGACCCCAAAATGATGCTAATAATGAGCAAAAAATGTGAAGAAAAAAATGTCAGTAACAGAAAGCGTTAAAAAAATTTGCTTTGTATCCTGCTTACCTTTGTTGTATATGTTACATTAAATATACATCAAAGTAGCACTCTTCCCTCCTTGCCTGTGTGCAAGCAGTAAGATGCAGGACTCCCTGAGGACAACGGGGTTTCCCTGTGGCCCCCGGGACAGGATGGTTCTTACTCCCTGGTGGCGAGGAGGATCTTTAGCCAGGTTATTAAAGGAGAGGTGACACTTCAGTAACCACGCTGTGTCTCCATCAGTGCTCACCCCATACCATAGTTTCAACCAAAATGTGACAATATCCTTCAAAAAATTATGTTCCTACAAGTGTCATGAAATTCAGAGAGGCATAAATCGGTGCTCTGGTGAGAGGAGACAGAGCCTCCCCAAGGGTTACGCCATCTCTGGCAGGACTGGCCAGCCAGGGAGGACACTTTCAGCCCACCACCAGGAGTGTCACACACAGGGTGGCATTTGTAGTACAGAGGGAGGAGGGGGATGGAGGGGAAATCCATTGGAAAACAGGCTTCTGTTCTTCACCAGTCAAAACATCTAACTCAGTGCATCTAAATCCTGCACAAATTTAATCCTGTACTTTTCCACAACTGTACCACTGATGTACCTTAATTTCTTACAGACACTAATGAATGCAACCTTAAAATACCCCCCTGACGTCAACTGGGGTTATTAACTGGAGGTGACAACAAATGAGCTCCAGCAAATCTTGCTCCGGTGGCTTCCGACACCTTCACCCCACTCATCTGCTTCAACCTCTCCCCGAAGTCACCGGGAACCGGGGCTGGCTCCCCAGCGCCTCCGGCTTCCAGCCCACATCCCAAAACCAGGCAAAACAGCACCGACAGAGGCTGGCATCTTGTAAAAGAAACTTGTAAGTCAGCGTCCCCGAAGCCCACGGGAAATGCGAATGCAGGAGGAAATCAAATGACGTTGGGCAGAGAGGCTCTGGCCCAGCCTTCGGAAGGGCCAGTGAAAGGGCCCTGGAAATGAGTTTGCAGCGAAACAGTGTGTCTTTTCCTCCGATTTTTAAAAGCAAAGGATTTTTGAAGTTCCCTGATGAGGAACTGTCCTCGCCCCGTGGGGCAGGGGAGAGTCCAGGGTGGGGGCAGCCAGCAGAGGGGGCATTGGGGCCTCGGAGCCCAGATTTTGCCACTCTGGGTGACGGTGAGCAGAAGGCGGCGCAGGAGCAGCCCCTGGAGGGAGGCAGGGACCCAGGCTTTCCCCGCGGGTTTCCCTGCTCTCTCCAGCCAAGGTAAATTAGGGTCAGCTCCAAGCTTTGGAGAAGCGTTCTCTACCAGGCTTTGGACCATCTCCTCCACCCTCACCAGCACCACTTCTGCTTTCCTCGTTGTTGCCCCCATCTGGTGCCATTTTCCTCATGTGAGCTGTGTCTCACTCCTGTCCTCCCTTCTCCATCCTCTGCTCCACCTCCATCCTGGTTCTCTCATACCCCAATTCCCATCCCAGCCCTTCAGGCTCCACACCTCTCCCCACTGTGTCCAAATCCACTGAGGTCTGTCCCCTACACCAAATCTAACCTCCAATTCTCGTTTAATACTTTCACCCCTCCGCTCCACACAGCATCCCAGCATGGTCCATCCCTCCTGCATCCACCCCGGCAGCACAGAGAGCACCGGGAGACGGTCCCTGGGCTATGGCCAGCATCCCAGCAGGATGGGCAGGGAGGGGGAAAGCCTGGTCAGTAAAGGTCTCTCCCATCACCCTCCGGAGCGGTACACACAACGCACAGGGGCTGTGCTGGGAGCTGGCAGAATCCCTCGGGAAAGGAGCTGCTGGGCCCTCCTCTCTCTCTGCTGCGCGCATGTGAACTGAGACTTTTCAGGCTTAATGCTTCACCCAGTCTGGGGTTTTAAATAGGGGTGAAACTGGAGAGCACATATACGGGAGAGCCTGGAGAGCATCTCTGCCATCAAACTTGGAGCTGCCACTCCAAAGCATGGAGTTTCTTCTAGGCGAAATATCCATAGCAATTTCTGTAATATAGATAAATCACCTGCTTTTCTCTAAATTTATTCCCAAGAATAACTGCATTCTGTTAGCTGAAAATTTGCATTGCTACATACAAGCAGACAGAATATGACCATGTGTATGTACCAGCCACAAGCTGAAACACCGCCGTGCAAAGAGCTAATGTTTGATAAAGTTATAATCAGATGAAAACCATAATCTTACAATGAAAAATGTTTAGAAACGGTAGACATCACAGTCTGTATTACTTACAACAGGATAAGGACTAATTTCTACATCATTCTGTATCACAGAGAAATCTGAAAACAATGTTCACATTTCATTTATTCTTCACTCCACTGAAACTCCCCTTCAAATTAAATCAATGTTAGTGGAAAGTAATGTTTTGCCACAAAAAAAGAATCTTCAGATTTGTTCTGCTTCCATCATTTCAGTTATACTTTTCACAATTATTTTGAATGATGCCCTGCAAATCCTGCCTTGTGCTACAAAACTGCTTCAGCATCTCCCATCTCCCGTCTCTCTGAACTCATCTGTTTTCCCTTTGCCGTTATCTCATCAAACTGTGCAACACGGTCACCTCTGCCTCTTCTGCAACATACATTGACCCAGAATAAATAGAGGAAAAATATTAGTAAATGTGATTCTTTTAACCAGGATCTTACGTGTGCTCTCTAAACAGTATCTGATGTGGCGCGTATGTAGATCTGCCTTTGAAAATGTCATTTAGGGGAGAGGCCTGGAGGATTCCCATCCTCCGAGTTTGCCAACACTGTCGGCATTTCACTACAGACACGGTTAGACAGATGGGTGGGCAGGACGGCTTTTACAAACTCCCAGCCAGGACTTCTGCAAGAGCTGCATTTGTGTGCTTAACAGTTATAAAAACAGAGAAGAGGGTGGAAAATGTAATGAGGGATCCATCTGCGTTACCGAGCAGTTGTAATTGCTTGCGCGCCGCAGCTGGCGCAGTGGTACAGCCCCGCGCGGGGACGGAGGGGGCCTGTTTGCTGCAGAAGCACCATCGCTGAGCCCCGCAAAGCCGCCACGAAATCCCTCCTCAATTCCCGTCCCCATTAACAGCAAAATACGTAGAACAAAGGTGCTGAAAGGATATAGCGGGTTTTTCTTGTTGACCTGTCAGAGGGGTTGTGTACTACACGGTGTAAAAACGAAGTTGGGCTATTTCAAGGATGTGGGACCAGATCCTCATGTCAAGTCCATCTTGACCCAGCTGCTCTGCTCCCAGGTTCATTTGATGTCTTGCTCGTTTGCTGACAGCCCGGTGGGTCCATGGAGACCTCTTGGCTGGTTTCAGTACCATCCTTGTTATTCATTATACACAGTTTTAGACTTAGGCAGTGTTTTACAGGACACGTAAAGCCAAGGCAGGGGGCTTGCGCCAGTTAAGGCAGGGGCTGTGACCCTGCGAACACCAGATCCCATCACTCAGTGACTCCAGCGAGGACACAGGCGGGTGGCACTTTGGATAAAGGCTCTACAGCACAAGGGCCTGACTCCCTGACCCCTCCTCACATTCCTATTGTATATTCATATATATTGTATGAATATATATATTGTATATTCATAGCGTCTTACTCACCCATGCATGGATGATGTAGCCCACTTCAGCCTCTGTGGCAAGGCATGTCTCCTGCCTCCACATGCCAGGGCTCCCGGTGCCATGTTGATGAAGCTGTCTCCCAAAAATAACAAGCCAAATCCCTCTCCTGACTCAGTGTGGAGTTTCCCAAGGAACTCGAGGGGAAAAAGTATTAACGCAAAACCTAAGCATGGCAGCAGGGCTTGCACCAGCAGCCGTAATCGCAACGGAGGGCACAAATGAGGAGCAATTCAGCACAGCCAGAAGAATGACAAAGCGCAGGACATCACCACGCTGCCAGCAGCAGCTCACAGAGGGGTGGAACCGGGGCCTTTGGCTCCTTCCAACCTCCAGGCTCTGCTTTGCGCCCCACTGCAATTTGCTGCTGTTGGGTTATTCGGCTCCCTCTCGGCGAGCATCCTGGCTACCGGGCTGTGTTGTGAACCTGCTGTGGCTGCCTGCTTGTAGGTACTGTAACACGAAGGGGCAAAACCTCCGTGTTTGGTTCTTCCACGTGTATTGTTTGTGGGTTTGGGATGGCAAAGTTATGATGGGTGAAATTGCCCTTGTCCTCAGGGCAAACAAAGGTCCAACTCGTTACAGTTCTCCAGGCAAGGTGATGTACATTCTTGACAAATCTTGGTTTAGGTCCCTCAGCATCAAAGCGAGAAACAGCTTTCACCAATCACTCTAACTAATGATGGAAAAATGGGAAAAATTCAAAAGACCCCCAAATTTGAGAGTATTTGTTTCCAAGGCAGTATTTTAAAATAAAGGTCTGAAGGTTTAAGTGCCTGATCATTTAGAGAGCCACTCTCTTTGCAAATCTCTTGCAACGATAAAAAAACAGGAGGTTGAAATAAAATAATTTAAAAAACCCAACCCAAATAAATGCTGCAGCAGTGACAAGACACTTCACTGGCCACTTCAGTTTCGTGAGCTCATGCTCAGCCCCACGGCCAGGCAGACACGGGAGAGGGAGCTGGGACTCCGCCGACAGAAGGACCCTGAGGAGGAAAGGAAAGGAGGTTTTATGGTCCAACCCCGCCCGTATTTCGGCCTCCTGGCACGTTGGCTGTCAGCGAGGTGACTGAGGGGCACAGGGCACACAAAAGGCTGCTCCGTTCGGGAGGGAGCTGGGCACAGGTAAGCACAAGTCACCAGCGGTGGTTGCAAGGTGCCACAGAAAGACAAAATCCTGCTGTCGAACCGGCACTGGAGAACTTCTCCCGGACTTGAACGTTGGTTTAAGAAAGCAAAACCCCGTATCACTGCTCAGGAGATCGTGACATGTCTGAAGGCTGGCAGCAGCACCGGTCGCACGTCACTCAGCCCCTACGCAGAGCTGCGCGAGGCTCCCTTTGAGCGACAGCGCTGCAGCGGGAGCCGAGCTGCACAACCTGTCCTCGACACAGATATAAAAAGAGAAACAAAGCGCTTCAAATTTGTCATTGCCTGTTCTTCATCTGCGCCATCCGTCTCGCGCTTTGCTTTAGCACAGCGACATCCTCCGGGGTCTCCTTATAAACCTCCACGGGGAGCCGTGCCTCCCGCACCGCGGCCGTTCCCACCCCACGTCCCCAGCGCCCGCGGCAGGGCCACTGCAGGGGCCCTGGCCCCAAATCCTCCTTTCCCATAAGAGATGTTGGCCTTAAATCAATGCTGACTTAAATGTTTTAATCACCGGTACAGAGTTCCTCCTCCTGATTTTATTAGTTCATTGACAATTTGGGACGTTTTGCATATTAGCATCAGCACTATCTTACGCGGTGGCCATCAGAGGTTGAACTTGTCACAGCTGCATCCCAGTGTCACACCAGTAATCCTTTTCCAAGTTAATTGGCCCAGGCATGCTGCACACACCATTGCGTAAAGCTCTGGTTTTACCTCTCCGGCAGCGTGAACCAGAAGCCGGCTTTGCTCCTGGGCTGAAGTCCTTACGCTGGCAGCATGGAGCCTCCCAAACTCGTGTCAGACACCCCAGCACGGTCCCACCAACCAAGCCCGACACAGCGTGGGCAGCCTGGAGGGCTGGTATCAGGATGAGTGCACCCAGCTAAAAATAGTTCAGAAGCTGCGAAACCAGGGCATCCACCTGGACACAAAGGAAGCGATTTTCTTCTTTCCAGGGATCACATGCAACCAGTGTCTCTGCAGAGTCAGGGGGAGAAGGAGGATAATTCGGAGCACCCACATCACTGCTGTGCTCTGGGGGAACATCTCTCTCCTGTATAGAGACTCAGAAACCAAGCCTTTAAATCAGGTGCCTGAAATCAGACAGCATGAATAGCCCCTATGTTTTAATTTACTGTGTCTGCCACTTTGTTATTCAGTAAACTATTTTATTTAGTAGCTCATATTAGAGAAAAAGAGTTGTATACAAAAATAGACCCAGAACACCTCTTTACACATCTCAGGCTATGTTGCATGATAAATTTGGCTGGCCAAGCCTTCACCTCCAGCTACAGAGAGACCCCAGCCCACGCACAGCCTCACTGCTGGGCCTCTTGGGGTGTGCCCAGGGGAATTACACCCCTCCTGGGGTGGGCTGCCAGGGTCCTCACCGCCCAGGGAGACCCCCTTGGCATCACACGCACTGAGTGCTGTACTTTGACATCACACCTCTCACCAAATCAAGCTCAGCTTCCTCAGTGTCCCCAAATCCGTATCGTGCCAGGCAAGCTAATTTAAGCTTTTAAGTGTCTGCCAGAAATGGTTTCCTCCTCCCTGCCCTCAGCTTTGCTCCCTATATAAAGGCACAAAATAGTATATTTTGAACCCACCAGTGCACATCTACAGGTGAACTATATATTATCCTATAAATTGGGAATTAAAGATCTCTAACTCTAACCCAATAGCACCAAGACAGCAAATCCACAAAGAGATACATCCTCTTTTCTGTGTCTCAATACATTATGCTTGCTTAAATCCCAGACAATGCCTGGTAATCACCCCAGCCATGTTTCCAGTGGTACCAGTACATACAACGTGGCCATACAAACCCACAGAGCTGGGCTCCTCAGAGCTCCAGAGATCTGCAGAAGGACTGACCGGCTCCCCTGCCGCTTGGCCAAACAGCAACGTGACCCAGTGACTCTGCCGGGGCCGTGGTGGGAAGGAGGGAGCTGCACTACAGGGCTGGAAAGAGCTGCGGTGCCTTCCAAACCCATCAGGACCTCGAGTGAATCCCCTGACCCCCACCGGTGCTGTGAGAGCCGGCACAGGCAGCCAAGAGCCGTAAAGGCGGCTTCGGCTGCTCCGTGCTAGTGATGCTCAGCCGTGGAGATCCCAGACAGCACAGGTTAACGGGCTGCCCACATTTCCTAATCCTCACGAGCAAACTCTGCCAGGGATGATTACTAGCCCCCAACAAAGGTCATGCTCTGTCAGGGCTCCCTGCTCGTTGCATTGGGATATGTTTTCTTTACACTTGCACGTAGCTGCCGAGGCTCCATTATTTCCATGCATTTTATTTCTGACAGAGCATTTCTGTTGGTAAAAACCCACTGCTTGCTGCTGAGCGCGGCTTTCAACCACCCTCCTGCAGCCGTGGGAGAGGAGAGGAGGGGAGAGGAGAGGAGTCAGATGAATCCACATCAAGCCACCTGACTGGGTGTTTTCTGTAGATATTGGGGACCCCTGGACCTCAAAGGAAAGGATCCACAGGAGCTCAGCCCGTTCTCAGACGCAGCATCCACTACAGGCAGCCCGTGCCCCTGACCCTGCCATCTGCTTGGGCTGTTTGCTTGATCTAGCGCTGGGAAGGGGAATTCATCAACGTACTGAGTGGCTTCGGTTCTGAGCGGGCGAGGCTTAATACAAGCAATCAGGAGGAGAAACAATCCTTTAAAATTGAAAGCAAAGATGAAGAAATGAGTGCTTTTAAGTCGCAGCCTGCAAAGCCCAGGGCTGGGGTGCCAGGGCACCCTAGGGACCAGGACGGCTCCTCTCCTCGCGCCCATGCAGCTCCATGAGCAACTCCCACCTGACCTGCTGCCAACCTCACCCGCTCTGCGATCATTTTTCCAGGAATCTCCATTTCCTTCCTTATCATCTTGCCATCTCTTCCCTGTCCTTTGATCCTCTTTTTCCCTTTCCCAGCCGTGGGATGTGGCGCTTTCCCTCCTCGACAGCACAGAGGCCCCCTTCTCCGGCAGTAGCGGAGCTGCTTGTGTGGAGTGCTGGTGACATATTGTGGCTGGGCTGGTTAATCACACGTATTCCCAAGAGCTATCAAAGCTGGTTGGATCCAGGATCTGATCTGACGCAAAACCCTCATACTGTCCCCCAAAACCTACACAGCGAGGGCTGTGGTTATCTACGTGCTATAGGCTTAGCCTTTCTGTCTGGTATGGTTAAAGGTTGAAGTCTGAAGGGTTCTATACTATTGATGTATAATTATATACATGCATGGAGTATTATTTAACACACTATCTTGACTTCAAAAATATTCTGATTTAAGCTTGAACCTGATGATATTTACATATAAAATTCTCAGCTTACCACTGCTGGCAGGCCCTACAGTTCAGTAACACTCTTAATTAAGGCCCTGATGGGGCTCGGTGTTTAAGGCTATGCTTAAATCTATTGACTTAATAAAATTATATATGCGTAATTATTTATTGCTGACTAGTGCAGACACGTGTGTGTAACCTATTCCATTCACACTCACCCTATGCACTTCTGGGGGCAGACCAGGCTTTGTGTTTAATTTGTGTATCATCAAACAGGGTGGTGGGGCCGGGTTCTTAGGCACTACAAGTAAGACAATCGTTTAACTGACATCATCATACGGATTTAAGGCAAAAGGAGTTCTTGCGTGCTAAAGCATGTGCATAATTGTTATCAATTTATTCATTAATTGTTATCATCAATTGTTCAAGCCTGTGTTTATGAACTTTACCAACCCAGAACCTAAATATACCCCATGTCAGCAAGTCGAGGGTGGTTGCAGCACCTGCGAGTGCTTCCAGCAGAACATATTCAGGCTACGGCATAGCTGCACAGCGGTCCCCAGAAAATATACAGGTCCTTCCTTGTGCCCTCCTGCCAAACTGACATCTCAGAACTGCGATACCAAGTCATTTAAATACTGCCAGTTTATGCAGCATCTCAGTTATCCTTTAATAGTATACTCCCTTTTTTTTCAGAAGAGAGTGATGTCTAATCACGTCAGGATTTTCTTAAGTAATTCTGCCTCAGGGTAAAGAGTATTTTTTTATACAACAGCGATGGATCTATATACTTTAAGAGGCAGATTCTCCTAACACTCAGGGCCTGGCTTAGAGGAGGCTCCTGAACTGATTCTGTCAAAAAGCGTTTGCATTTTCTTGAGGGCGAGTTAGAAAAGGGAAAAAACCTAAATGCGTTTTGACATTTGTATTTTGAGTGTTATCTGTCAAATATGCCAGGACCAGATCACAAATTTCCTGAAGATTGCCATGGCTATCCAGCCTATCAATAGCAATCTAGAGCTCAGATACGATGCAGGTGGAAAGGCACGTTGATAGAGTGCAGTGACAGATTTCACATTAGGACAAGAGGAGGAATAGGGTCAGCTAAGAGCATCTTTAAAATTGCACATGGGTCTTCTCGGTAAGCGAGGTCTGACAGGCCAGTTTGCAAAAACCAGAGAGGAAACAGAAATCAGAAGGTTGCCTGAGGCCATGGCTGTGCTACCTGGAGCTGATCAGTGGCTTCGTCACACAAGTCTTTCATCCCCTACGTTTTCTGCTGCTGTGGGCAAAATTACTCTGTAGGAAGCCTTGCCCTTTCACTTCCTATTTATATGTTATTTTGGAGCAACGGATCTCTTCCAGTCCCCATTTCTCTGAAACCAGCTAGGGGCAGAGGGACTGTGCAGGGAAAGGCAAGCAGTGCCACCGGGGGCTGAGGGATGCCGAGGACCGGAGCCGTCCCAGGACGGGCACCCCCACCTCCTGCAGAGCCCTGGGACCGGCTGCAGCACCTGCTCCGGCAGGACAAACGGCGGTTACGGAGGACATCCAAGAGCAGCCTTGCGTACGCCCATTCAAAATCAGCGGCAGCAGAGGACAGAGGCTGCTTAGATTTTACATTGCTTCATCTATTTAGTCCCCCAGGTTCGTTATTGATTCCACCTGTGACATTATGCAAAAGCCCCCATTGACTACAGGACCATTTAGGATGATTTCTGATATTCCAGCAGCATCAAATTAGATCTGCTTCAAGGTGATCTGCCAGCTCTGCCTCTCCATCAAACAGCGTGCGGCTGTTTCCAAAGCACCCTATTCTAATACTCCGTTGTAATACCGTGCGGAGAGGAGATCTGCAGGTCCCGTTATTATATGAAATTAAAATTCATTGTGCTGGTTACATTCCTAGGTTTAATGTATTGGCACCGCTAGTAAAACAGCGAGAGCCCACCAAACGCACGATGCCGCGCGTTGTATTAGCTACATTGATTTGTAGACGAGGAATGCACAAATTGATGGCACACTGTACTCTAACATTATAACGAAAATGCCAATGAAACGTAATGCTGTGTAGAGAGACGTGAGTTGTTCCTGGGTATATTAATAGCCAGGCTGAACTGGGGGGAAAAGTTGTTGGTGAATGTTCTTGAGATCCCGTGTGGTAAAGTGATGCTGGTCTGTTTGACCACGGGTGACGTTATCCTTACTGAGAGCCTGCTTGTCCCAAGGTTTCCCAGGGATCGTCAATACCCTGAGTCCTGCTACAGATGCTGTCAACCATTTAATTATGGATGCTTAATCACTGGTGGTGGATTAGCCCCCGGTCTCCTCCAAACACAAGCAAGTACATGCAGCAAAACCTGAGTTTCAGAGCTCAGGCAGCAAGCTCCCAGGTAGCTTCAATTTCCCAGAAGGTTGTCCCTGGACAATGAATACCCTTCAGTCACACCCAGGTGGATGGGAACAGGAGTTTGCTTCCCACACAGTGAATCCTTCTTCAGAGCCAGGGCAGGACCTGGCCCGCAGGAAATATTCTGCAGGGGACTGCATTTTTGCAGGGTTTGAGAGATCGCTTGAGTGATAAGCTGAGGGACCAGTTCAACATGCAATATTGCAGGAGGCACCACGATTCCCCCTGTGCCATATGACATGGAGCATATGTGCCATATGCATCTCGCCTCCCCCAGGGTTTCTGCGGGGATGCTCTACAAAGCACCGAATCTTAAAACCAGTTGACGTTGAGCACCAGCCCCTCTTCTCCCTCTTAGTTTAATTCCAACCTGGTCTTGCCCGCACAACCTCTAACTTACACTGCACACAAATGCGGCGCTTTTGCAATCCTTCCTCTCCAGTGGGTCAAGATATTAATCACTGACACCGCAAACGGGAATCATTGGCCACCACAAGATTGATGGAGTCCCTGGAGGGTAGGTGGGATGGCGAGGTGGTGCACAGAATGACTCTTAAAATATAGCTACCATCTATTTCATAGTATTGATAGATTTGAATATCAGCTGTGTACCTGTTATGAATAGTTTACAAAATTTAAGGGACTTTTAATACCCATGTTTTAGCTGTAATTCCACTTTCCTACCAAAATCTAATGTCTTCTGAATCCTCTGTCACTGCTGACATAAACAGCTCCTGTTTCTCCATTCAAAAGAGGCAAAAATAACCCATCAATAATAAGGAATATAAAGGGTAGATTCATTTTTTAGCATCATCAGGATGCCAGAGCCAGGATATAGAAACAGATGTGAGTGCTACAGCACAGCCCCATCGCCTGTGCTGCTGGGAGGCATTGCTGCAGAGCAGAATAGAAACATCTCTCTATTTTTTTTTGTATTGTGGAATCAGAGGGTTTTACCGGCACCGTAAGCACTGGGAATAAACCATACAGGGCAATAAGGGGCAGTTTGGCGACTCGACAGGAACAGCCCCAGAAAGCAGCAAGGACGCTTGCTGAAGCCGTAAGCCAGACCGCCCCAGGCAGGAGCAGCCCGAGCACTCAGCCTTGGAACAAAAATGAGTGCTTCTGCTCCGAAAAGGCTCCCAACTCATCCCAGGGCAGCCAGAAACCCCCGGCCACCCCTGCACCTCCCAGGGCTGCCCCAACATCAGCCCAGCACTGGCCTCCCGGCTCACCCAAATATCCCTGTGAGATGTGTGCTGACCTCCAGAAAGATGTGTCAGCGGTGGGGAGTGCACCGACAGCCTAAAGGAAAAATGAGGGCGAGGGCTGGGCATTTTGGGACACCTCACTGTCACCGTACCCAAATACCATCTTCTCCCAGCTGCAGAAATGGCCCCTTGCCCGAGATGCCAGAATGCAAACCCCAAGGAGCAGGACTGATTCCCTAACTTCAGGAACTCCCCTCCGTTAGAGCATCAACCAGGCTGAAACTGGTGCTGACCACCATAAGTGCTCCGGGTGTCCTTCTGTCCAGCTGCAAATACATAATGCAAGTTCCTTTTGGAGATGAAATCACACGAATAAGAATAAGACAGCTCCAGAAATCCTCAGCAAGGTCATCCCAGGACACGCCATAACCACCTCTAGTGCCTTGCTAATGGGTTGGATAAATATTTAAATCACATATTAGTTTTCTCACTAGCTACTCGCAAAGCACCCAGATCAGCAGGAAATTTGGGCTCTGCAGCCCACCAGGGAGATATCAACCACTGGGCAGCACAGAGCTCATTCCTGATGGTGAAGAGGAGGAACAGGCACCGTAGGGGACAAAGGGATGTCCAGCAGTGTGCCGAGAGCTGGGTGCTCAGCACCTTGGGCCAGTACAGGACCAGCCTCGTGGGCTGGGACATGGTCCCGGTCTGCTCTGCCACCACTGAGCTGAGCCGAGGACTCGCAGAGGTACTTTGGTATCTGCCTGAAAATACATTAAAGCCTTTCCTCTTGATGGACACATTTGCAGTATAAATAGTTATGTCCTCTTTATTTCACTCTGAGGTTTAATTAATATATAAATCAAACGCTTATAAAACTCACAAATGCTTGGGAAGATGTAAAATTTAATTAGTTTGCCCACACAACTCCATATGTCAACTGTTAGCTCAATTACTCCTTGCCATGAAATACTGACTGCACTTTCCCATATTGGTAATTTCCCTCTATCTCAGAGTCATGGTTAATCAACACCCTGAACTCAACACACACACTCGTGTTAAATTAAATATTGAGCACGAGGTGCGAGAGCTTCCTTAATGAAATCACAGCTGGATTTGGCTCAGAAATGAGATCCTCGTGCAATACTGGGGCAGATGATAATCTCCGGGGTGCAGAGGAGGTGCACCACCACGCTCGCACTATCCCATCGAGGGCTGGGGGAAATAGGGGTTTTCTCGGGATGGGAGAGGGATGGGGCAGATGCCGGTCAGGCAGGGACTGGAGGAGACAAGGGGAGGCTGGGGATGAAGCACAGGGTGGGGATGGGTGGTAAGGGACAGGCAATAGATACGCTGTGATCGGCTCACACACGTGCAAAGTGCAGGTGTGCGGCAGTTAACGACGGTGACAAGCTACCAGTGTATACATTAAATATGCATTAAAAGCACGTTTAGGTCAGCTCCCAGTCTGGCAGCGAGAGTCAGTACAAATGAGCACCGTCGCTGCATTTATTCCTATTTCAAAATTTTCAAGTGACAACAAAATGTCAAAATTATCATCTGGAAAAGGGCCAACAAACTCGCCACCCTCCCGGGGCCCCCCTCCTCCCCATCCCCATCCCCGGCACGAGGGCTCCGAAAGCCCCCTTGGCTCGCGCGCCACAGGGCGCAGCCGAGCTCTGTGCCAAGCCGTGCCGGCTCGCGCGCCCGCGGCTTTCTCCCCGGCCAGGCGTGCCGCGGGGTGACTTGGAAGTGACCTTTGCTGGCTCAGCCGCGGCAGCCGGCGCGCTTGGCTGCTCCCGGCACAACAGCCGGCCAGTGGCATTGCGTGGGCTCCAGCCGGGCCCGTCCCGCTGAGGCCGGATCCTGCCCACCCGTGGGAAGTGGAGGGACGTGGCCGTGACCGCGGCACCATGGCCGACGGGACCGTTCGGTGGGGAGGAGGATGCCGGTGGCTGGATATGCTGTAGCAGCCAAGTGAAATTAAGCTGGGGGGGGATGCACTAAACCATTTCGCCGCCTTTAGGAGAACTCCCTTGGAATAAAGGTGTCTCTAACTGTAAAAAATACTTTAAATTAAGCTCTTATTCTTCCCATTTGTGCCGCTTGCCTGTATATAATTTTCCCTTTTGTGCTGTGAATACAGACTATTCATTTTCCCTAAAACTATTTTCTTACCCTTTTTGCTTTCAAAAGCTGGTGCGGGAGCAGAGCCCGGCCGCGGCCGCCGTGCATGAGCCACCAGCGCTGCCTGTCCCCGTGGCTTCTGCTCGGAGCCCTTTGCACCAGGCTTTTATAGTCCTGGAAACATTCCCACCCGCTTTCCTTCCCAAGGCAAGGGCCCACTTGCCACTAACTCCCTGGTTTGCCCCCCAGGGTTTGGGTTTTGCTCCCCTCCCTGTAAGGGAGCTGCAGACCTTGCTGAGACCATGCTGGGAAGCCGTAAGCCTTGGATCAAGCCCTCCCAGTTTACCATACATAGTTCAAATCTCCGCTAAGCCCATGAGATCAGGTGAGAGCCCCAGTCCCTGTGCACTGTGACCATCTCCAAAAAAATAATCATTTCAAGCGTAAAACCACTTTGGGGGGGTGGTTGTTGGGGTTTTTTTTTAAGCTGTCCTGATATCTGGAACCCAGATGCAAAATAAAATCATTTTCATCCTCTAACTTTTTTCTTCAGGCAATCAGCTTGTTTCTTTAATTCAAATTAGCTCTTCATATTCAAGTCTCATTTTATTTAATCTTCTTTTTCAATTAAATTCAATTGTCTGTGATCTTCTTAACTTCTTATGCTTCCCTGCATGGCTAATACAGACAAATTTTGCATTTGTTCCTTTCACTTTCCTTTTTTTTTTTTTTCCAAGCTGGTGATGTTTTGCCTAACGAAACCATCTTCCGGCAGAGAGAACCGAGTAAGAGCAGAGCCACGGCTCGCTCCGATCCTGAAGCACATCCGTGTTGCCCGAACACAAGCAATGACAGCTAAAACAGCACTGCTGGGAGGGGGAACATGTTTTCCACTGGCTGGCTGCCTCTGCTTGACATCGGGGCATTCGTGCTGCCCGTGGGCAGGGAGGAAACCCGGAGCCATGGGGCGGCGAGGCTGGGGCAGGCTTTGACCTTCATCGGCCAGCATTGGGTCGGAGGAAGAGGAGCGTCCCTCTGCTTTTTGAAGCGTCCCTTCAAAACACAGCCTTTATTTCTTTAGCCTTTCTAAAGGGATAAAAGGAAGCGTTTCATGAAAAGCATGGTGTTAAACATGGGTTACAAGCACCTGGGGAGTTCAGACCGAGTCGGACTCCTGATTTCAAGTGTCCAATATTCAGCGCATTGCAACGCCTGCAATGGAGCCACAGGATAGCTCCAAGCTACATATAAGATGTTTTTTTCTTAATAAACCCTTTCACAGAGCCTTCCCCAGGACACCCAGCACTCCAGACACGCGAGCACAGCCCACCGCCCCACGCTGGCTCCAAACTCATCCCTCCTGCAAGCCGTGCACCAACTCTGAAGTCCCACCCGGGTGGCTGCAGCCAGACCCTATCCCTGGTTGGGACGGGGGGACCTGCGGAAAACCGGGGCCATTCAACAGAGAGGCAAAGCAGCCGCCAGCAGGAAGGAGAATTTTTGGGACAGTTTTGTCCACAGCTGTGAAGCACCCAGGGAGCAGAGTGAGGAGGCGATGCTGGGAGGCCCTTCCCTTGGAGATGATGAAGGTATCACCCATCAAGAAGACTGTTGGCAGTGAGCAGACTTTGGACAACACTTAGAAAGGAACAAAGTCAGGAAAGCTGCAGCAGGCAAAGGATAAACCTCAATATATAGAGGTCAGCCACATCTTTATCTGGCCACTTCTCTGATGTAAGAGTGTAAAAGGCAGCTGGGAGCACCCTGCCCTGCCCAGTGGCCACCAGACCTGGCATTTGCAGAGGAGATGCTCCCGTGGAATTTGCTCGGTTATTGCATTACGGGTGTTTTGCTGCTCTTATGCTGTAGCAAAGCCTGGCTGCCTCACCATCGGTGTCGTCACGATGCTTTCAGCGCTTCTGAAAGGTTATAGGAACCAGAGCCCCAGTGATCAGGTGAGAAATTCAGTTTCCACCATCTTTTTTAAATACTAATAAATGCTTAGCCTCTCTGGTTATTATAAAAAGCTAGAAGCAGCCCCCAAGTGCATTTCAAAGACAGAAAGACCAGAAGGCAAAGAAAAAAAGCCCCCAATTTTATTATTTTGTATAATCAGAGTATAATTGGAGAGCAGACGCTGTCTGTAGCATACTGCCATTGGGGACTCTGGATTTTTAATAAAAAATCCCTGGGGGAATTAGACGGTTTCGGTGGCATTGTGGCTGATTTACAGGGATGCACCTGGAGCCAGAATCCGTGCCCCGAGTCACTGTACTTCACCGAAAGCAAAAAATTTAGGCGCCATTTGTAAATCCATGCAAAAACTGGGTCTGCAGTGGAAACAGCGAAAGCCCCTTAATTATAGCAGCACTTGTGGGAGCTGTGATAATTAGGAGTTTCTGGTGTTCTGGAAATCAAAATAGCTTCTATTCTCTTCTTTAATTAATTCAGGCTTTTATCTATGAAAGTGGAGATGAATTAAGGTTCTGCTCTGGGCAAAGTGCAATGATGCTTGTGCAGCCCAGGCAGGGTGAAGCCACCGGACCCCAGGACGTGGGCAATGTCCCTCACGCTGCAGCATCCCTGGCCTCCGGTTCTTGGTATTTCGGGAAAATGAAGGGGAAAGGCCACAGGGAGACGTGCCCCAAGCAGGACTCGCCACGTCACACACATATCACAGGGACCTGCTGCACGGGGACGTGTTCCATGTATCCACAGCAGAGGACAGACAGCCTGCCAGTGGGAATTCATGCGCAGCAGATAACAGACACCCAGCATTATCACCTCCCCACACTGGAAGGTGTGAGTCAAGCTGCATAAAAATCATAGGATTGGTATAAAATCATGATTTTTTTTTTTGTTTAAAGAAAATTGATGTTATAGGTCCCTTTTATTTTGCCCCGGGCTTGATTTTGGGAGGTTTTGCCTGGCAAACCCCTAGGGCTGGGAAATCACACTGAAAATCCATGTGGCTATTAGAAGATGATGACAGCAGTATGGGATTTGTGGTAAAATCGTGCAATATGACCAAAGCAGCTGTCTTCACAAAGGGCAATTGCACATGCACGGATGGCAGAGAGAGGTTTTTAGCTGTAAGTAAAGCCTCCAGCTGATGGGATGACCTCGGTACTGGAAATGGGAGCGTCTGCCACCCATTGGAACTGAAGGCGGCAGCCCAAGCCAGTGTATCGCAATTAACCCACACAGCTAATTAATTAAATCCAGCCTTGACAATGTTATCCAGGAGTTGCCTGGAAATGATCCTTTATGCCAAAGTCTATTTTTATAGCCAATAAATCAGGACCCACCCTGGACAAGTCATGCTCCAGTTTGGCCACCTCCATGCCCTCATCATTTCCCACGTAGTGCATTCTGCTGCAGGTTCCCAAATCATGGGCTCAGCGCTAGAGCCATGTCCCAAAGCAGCTTTGTGTTGGATTAAACTGTTCTCCCGGAAAGAAACTGCATTTCAACATCCGCCTTCTTTCATTTTTGGTCTTTTTCTCCTTTTCCTACTAGATGGCGCCTGCATGACAGGCGGGGACGAGCCCGGCAACACCAGCGTGGAGCATCTCTACCAGGTCTCCTCCGTGAAAAGCTGATAAATGACATTTTTCTCCGAAAAGCCAGGCAGCTGCGAAAGCGATAACCTGCCGGGAGCTGATTAGCAGCAGGAGGCCGTTTTCTGGTAGCGCCGTGTTAACTGTGCTTTCCGACCGACTTCCCCGGGGGATGCTGCCAGACCCCGGGGGGGCATGGGGCCCATCCAGAAGATAAATCCGGGGCACCCCGGGTGTGCGTAAGCCCTGTATGGACACTTCCAGCCTGAGCATCCTCCTGAGCACCCTGGCAGCACGGAGTGCTCAGGAGGATGCTCGGGCTGGAAGTGTCCGGCACGGCTGTGCAGCCACCCACACTCAGCCATATCTCACTTCAATAGCCTGGTCCAAAATCCAGGCATTTCGCTGCCATTTCTGGATCATCCGCGGGAGACACGCAGCCGATGGCGGGGAGCAGGCGATCGGCACGGGTGCGGACTCCCAGTCGACTTCAAGCACTGTACAGCCACCAACGCCACCGCACAGCCCTCGGGTGGGAGGAGGACTGAGGGGTATCGCACATCCTTCCCCACCCAGGATACTCTGGGAGGGACGTGGCAGCACTTTGTCCTGCCTGCAACCTGCCTGCAAGCCACTCATCTCTGCCTGCTCCTTCCTTGCAGCTCCGTGACGATACAGCCAGGTCTGTCCCCAGCGCTGTCAGGATTCAGCATCACCCCCAGTACTTCCAGATAACCCCAGCAGAGTCGAGGGACAACATGAGCTACTTCTTCACCCAACGTAGATGCTGTTTTGAGCAACTCTGGCTTCACAGAGCCATTGCAGCTCCCCCCCATGCCCATTTTTGCAGTCCCCGGCTCATTCCTCCTGCACATGCTCTCTGTTTCACAACCGCGCCGAATTCATTTCTGGCCTCCGCTCACTGGCAATAATTAACCACAAGTTATCAATTCCACCTCGCCTGCATTGTACGCGCACCTTTCCAGCCTCTCGGCTCCTTTCTGGGCTCGGCAGTTTCGGCACTGCTGCACCACGTGCCAGTCCGGAGCACTGCACTGCTGAACCTGCCCAATACTCCTGTTGTATTATAACCCAATTTCTCAACCCAAACGGTATCGCTGGGTCCCAAGAAAGCCGCTTCCAGCCCAAAACGCAGCTCTGGAAAGGCCAGAGGAGGAGCTACGTTTACCGACCGCCCTGCCAGATAGGTTTGGCTTGCAAACGGTAAGAGCCACTTACTACCCCTGGACTTCAGGGGGAAGCGGAGCCATTCCCTTGCCGTGACATTGCGGGTGGCAGGGTGACACAGTGTCCCCGAGCTGTGCTTTTGTCACGGTATTTGCTCAGGTGCAGGTGCTGCTGCCCAGCGCTGCCGCATCCCCCGTGGCCTCTGGTGCACACCAGCCCTGGGGCTGGCACGTACACCTCCATGATGCACCCAAGGGAGCCGGCAAGGGGGAAGCAGCACGGGGGGGCTCAGGGGTCTGGGTACACCTATGCCCAGGCATGCTCTGGGACAGGGGAGGGCCACCCACCTTATTGATTAGGTGTGGGACAGGAGGCGAGCTGGCCCGGTGCACCCCTCCACACAGCTACCTCAGATGGCTCGAGCATCCCAGCAAGAGCCCCGAGACCCAGTGTGGGAGGTGGGGGCTCCCCACGGCTCCCTGGCCCGGCAGCCAGGAGCTGCCGAGGTTCATCTGCTCGCCCGTGCCATGCTGTGCCAGCACATGGGCACTGGCAGAGCCTGCCAGCCCCAGCCCTGAAGCAGATCAAAGCGACTGCTCAGCCCTGCGGGGGGGAAGGACAGGGAGGGGGGGTGCAGGTGGCACCCTGGCCGAGGAGATGGTGGGGGCACGGCCAGCTGGGCACGGGGACACAGATGGTGCTGCCGGAGACCCGCAGCTCCGACCACCCAGGAAGGGTCCAGCTGACAGAGGGAAAACTCTTGCTCAGGACCAGCAAGGAAAAAGAGGGAAAAAAAACAGATGAACACACAGAAACACCAGTCAAGTCCAGCATGAGTCTGGCACATTGGGTATCTCTGGGTAGAAGAGAAATGAAGCCACCTTGCAAGCCTGCATCAGGTCACCTCATCAGAAAGATGGTTCCCAAAGGTGTTTCTTGAGCAACCAATAAAGCCAGTCAAGGACCGGGAGCTGGGGAGGCTTTAGCTACCTACCGAGATGTCGGCAGAAAAAATGGAGCTGCAGGACTCAAACCACCCAGCAAACAGGTGGCCTGGACAGGGCTGGCCATGGGTTTGAGAAGAGGGAGAGAGCAATAAAATGGGTGTTCATTTTGAGGCTCTTCTTTGTGACAGAAAGGTAGAAAAGCAGAGGATATTTTGGTGAAAATGATGGGGAAAAAAATTCCAAAGTTTGCTATTCTATGAAAAGGAAATGAAATCTCAAAAAAAAAAGCAGATTTCAGTGCTTCAGGATAAAGAACCCCCAAGGGCTGGTCATTACCTATGGAAATGATCGTAAACCCATAACAGCAGCCTTGCCCCGTGCAAGGGAAGGGTACAGAGGGAGACCCACACTGTGCAACCGCAGCTTTACAGAGACCTGAAAGATCAAAGAGGAATCACGTAAAATGAATCGCAATGACCAAGGCAAAAAAGGCAATGGCTACGGGTTCTATAAATAAATCAAAAAGCAAAATTTGTCCTTTACATAATGCGGGAGTGCAGGTAACAAGATACAGAAAGCACAGGAGAGTTCAAAGATTTCTTTCCTTCAGTCTCCACAAAGGGTTGATCATGGCATATAAATTAAGTAACATTAAGATACGCATGAGGAGGCAGGGGCCACAACAGGCAAGAAGGGGGTAAGGAATAATCTGAGTCTCTTGGCTGCATTCAGTCACAGATGGACTTCACGGAGGCATGATGAAGTACAGATATCCCAGCGATCCTCCTTCTCCTAACCATGCCAGTAGGTTTTCTCTCCTCTGCAGTATTCCCCAATACCCAGGGAACTCGCAGCATCTTGAAGTTTGCAGCCTGAACGCCCCCAGGCTCTGAAGCTTTCTCTTATCCAAGGTCCCGGTGCCAGGAGCCACCGACGTGAGTTTTCCCCAGCAATCCCACGTCTTCGCTGCAGCCTCCCCATATCAGCAGGTTTCTGTATCTCTCACCCCATGGATGTGAGTGAGTACCCCCCCGAGCCGGGACGGCCCCGGCTGGCAGGTGGCCCCATTTGCAGGCAGCACAGAGGCAGGAGAGGGGGGACATCTGCGGAGGACAGCAGTGAGAACGGGCTGAGATGGTTAAAACCACAGCCTGCCCGGGAGAGGGGAAAGAAGTGGGTCTTGTTTCACCCCAAGAACACACAGCCCGTGTGCAAGGTGGGCACAGAGCGGATGACAGTCAGCAAAGATCAGGGGATTAGGAAAACCTTCCTAACTGCAGAGGCAGTGAGGCACGTCAGGCTGCACACCCCTCCGCGCAGGCTTCAAAAACAGGTTGCACCAGCATCTCCCAGCTAAGCCGTGGTTTGGGGACAGATGAGACAATCCCTTCGGGTCCCTCCCCTCTATTGAGTGAGTGAACCAAAGCTCCAGAGGGATTTTTTTTTAAATCCCTGTGGGTTTGACCCAGTGTTTTTGCCCGAAGACACTACTTTTAGTGCCAGTCCTCAGCAGCCCAACAGCATGCTACCACTGGTCTGTCGGAGCAGGGCCGTGCAGCCACGTTAGGGGTGGTTGCAACAGGACACGCTTTCCCGGTGCGGCGGTAAGAACCATTATCTGCTCCACGCCCCGTGGCACAGCTTTTAAGAGCAAGTGAGTGGCCCCTGATAGCACGGAGAGAAGCGGACCAAGCCGCACCCTCCCATTGAAATGAAACACTGGCTGGCTCTGAAATGCACTTACAAACAGAGAATTAAGGTCTGCCTTCGACTCCTGCCTGTAATGGATACCGTGCCCGCTGCAGCCTGGGCGGCGATGCCTTCCCGTCCCTGTGCATTTAACCTCGGCATGGCAGTGCCACCTGGGCGGGCGCAGCAGGGAGCGGGGCTGCCGGAGGGGCCAGGGCTAGAGGGCTCACCACTCCTGCACCCTCACCCCTGGGCCGGGCAGTGCTGGGCCATGCGGTGAGCCTGGCTGTGCAGAGCTGTGCTGGGCCAGGCTGTGCCGGGCCGTGCCGAGCTGAGCCAAGCCAGGCTGTGCCATGCCGGGCCGTGCTGTGCCAAGCCGAGCCGGGCTGTGCTGTGCTGGGCCATGCTGTGCCGAGCCGAGCCAGGCTGTGCTGTGCTGGGCCATGCCGTGCTGAGCCAAGCCGAGTTAAGCCAGGCTGTGCTGAGCCATGCCATGCCAAGCCCAGTCAGGCAGTGCCGGGCCATGCCATGCCGTGCCGAGCCAAGCCGGGCTGTGCTGTGCCAGGTCATACCGGGCTGAGCCAAGCCGAGCCAGGCTGTGCCGGGCTATGCCATGCCGAGCCGAGCCGGGCCGGGCTGCGCTGTGCCGGGCCATGCCCTGCCGAGCGGAGCGGCGCGGATGCCGGGCGGCCGCCGGCGGGCACATGGGCAGGAGGGCGGAGCCCGCGGCCTGACATCACCGCTCCCGGCTTACCGCTACCGGACGGCTCCGCTCGCCCTCCCGCCGCCGCGCAGAGGTGAGCACCGCGGGGGAAGGGGCACAGCGGGATTCGAGCCCTTGCGGGGACGGCGCCGCGCGGCTGCCCCACGACTGGGGCCCGGCGGCGGCGGCGGGGCTCGAACCGGCAGGCACGGGGCCGCGGCGGGCGTGCGTGGCGGGGGTGGCTCGGCTCGGCTCGGCAGGGAGGCGCCGCTGGGGGTGCCCCCGCCCGGGGTGACCGCCGGGGGTCCGCGGGGGCTCCCCCGCCGCGGAGCGCTCGGTCCCGAGGCCCCGTCCCGCCAGCACCCCCCGGCCCCGGGAGCCCCGCGGCGGGGCTGGGGAGCGGGGGCCGGTCCCGCCCCGCGGTCCGCTCCGCCCCTGGGCTCGGGCAGGGGGGCCCGGGCCGGCCGCGGGAGCGGTCCCGGCCGTGGCCGCCTCGGCACGAGTGTTGGGTTTGGGGCTGGGGCCAGGTCCCGGCGAGAAATTTCCGAGGGGGCCGGTGTGTCCCAGATCCCGGTGATCACTAGGAAGAGGCCGGTGGGGTGCTCGTCGTCCCCGCGGGGTGTCTGCTGAAGCGCTTTCCCGTGGCTGGCCGACACGCCCGTGCAGGTGCGGGAAACCCCCTGGCACCGGGCACGAACCCGCCTGAAACGGGGCGGGTTTTGCTGTTCCAGGTAGAGTCGTGGCGCGGTCCTCGTGAGCGCGGTGGGGTGGCGAGGTGTAGGCGGGCACACAAGTCGCGTTGTGTCCCTCAGAGAGCAGCTTGCGCTTAGCTTTCACTTTTGCATTCTCGGCTCGCCAGATGCTTTGGGGAGATGAGTGGCTTCTTCCAGCAAGGGAGAAATCAGCACTGAGATAGGAAAAATCTTGGGAAAAATCTTGGCCAGGGCCCACGGTCCCTCAGAGGCGAGCGGCCGTGTGGTTTCTGTACCAGTGTAGGGGCTTATAAAAGGTAAAAGGGTTGGATGCTCTGGGGCGGGGGACTCCAGCATTTGATCCATGTCAGAGTAACAAAGGATGAAAGCTGTGAAGGAATTGGAGAGGTAGGACTGTCCCACAGGTGATGTGACCTGGGGTGGGACTGCCCCTGTCCTGTGACCCTGGCCGGGGTGTAACCTCTGCCTGGCAGGGTGCGTGGGGCTGTGACGGGCCCTTTGCTGAACAACGGGGAGCTTGGGGGAGCGTTCGTGTTCGTAATGCCTGCAGCCCGCTGAGCCAAGCAGAGGATGGACAGGTACTGAGGATCCCAGATCATTTCCCTCGGTACAGTCTAAATAAAACCAACACACGGAAAAATGCCTCCCATGGCAAGAAACCAAAACTGAGAGACAGCAGGAGGGGAAGGCCATCACCTACAGCATCAATAGTCCTGTGGGCTGAGGAGATGGAGGACTAACAAGATTTAAATACTATATCAAGCTTAAGTTTTCTCCTCTTTTAAAATCACATTTGCTATGAAACAGATGTACAGTAATACAAGATCCCATAGTCACTGCAGATATTTGATTTCCTCCGTAATTGTAAAGAAGAAAATGTTGATGACTCAACAAGTCTTTGTTTAAAAAAAACACACCAACCCCCAGGAAAACATGCTTTTTGAAAGCATAAATTTTTGTTGTTGTTGTTTGCTTTGCTTTTTATTTTTGTTTTTCATTTGTTTTGCTTTTTATTGTTAGGAACTATGCTTTGACTGTGACCTTGTAACATCACACCCGTAAATAGAAGCAGGTTTAGATTCAGAGGAAACACATTTTTTCCGATGGTGGAAGAAGTAGGCCAGCCACGCCGGCTCTCCCGAGAGGTGGGGAGGACACTGGCAGCTGTGGTAAGAGATGTCACATACCAAGAATTAAAACCCACCAATTTGTTATCTATAAGTTTAGCATCGCTAATTAGAATTATCTTTTTGTCAAACCCACGGTGGAGGCAAATGCTAATTATTTCCAAATTTTAAGTTAATGCTTCTTCATAGGGTAGTTTTCCCTGCAGCCCTACAGTGGATTAAGCAGCTTTCCATCTTCATCTAAGTTTAAGTGAAATGTAGCTTAATTGAAAGGATAAAACATTTTGAAAGCAAGTCAGTGATGTGGAGCTTACATCCTGTTTCCAAAAGCCCTTAGGTGCTTTGGGGCCTAAATCACTTGAACATTTTGAAAATTTTGCCCAGGGTTTAAGGAACTGAGACAGAAATTCCTCCCATCCTTTTTCCAGGTTCTCAGATTTCAGTGAGTCTCTCTAAAGCCTTGATTGTGGTAACACTTGTGTATGCATTTCCATTTAGTTTGTATGCATACACCACTGCAGTCTTTGGAAAAAATGGATCTGTAGATAACGTGTCCACCACAAAAGTATGCTGATACCAACTGCTGGCTACATGCAAGCGCTAATAGATACCAACATGCATCACTTCAGGTACTTAGAATAAATTAACTTCTCACCGCGAGGGCGTGCTTGCCAAAGGTGGGTGCGGGAGGCAGCGCTCCAGCACAGCTGGCTTTAAAAAACATGTTAAAGACGATCAAAGAAGGATTCCAGATGGACAGAACCGACCAGGCAGGCAGCATCAGTTCCCTCTGCAGCAGCCAGCGTAGCTTGGCACAGGATGGTTCTCCTGAGCGGTGGTGAAATAACGTGATATTTGTACTCATCCAGCACATGTGGGACTTGCTCAGTCGTTGGGGTCCTTGGGGGAAGGCATGCTGTGCACACCCGCACGTGCGCACACGTGCACCAGACTTCCCTCATCCTGGAGAAGGTACCACTGAGTTGGTACCTTCTGCTGCTGCTTTATACCGAGGTGTTCTCCTTCCCAGACAGATCTCCTGCCCGTGACAGCCGCTCAGCAGAGCAGGTATGTCTGTGGCATGCCTTGAACATGCCCCCAGGAATACAGGGTGCTCAGGCAAAACAAGTGCTATATTCACAAGGCAGCGTGATCACCGTAGTCATCGTCCTTCCGTGGTCCTTTCCTGGTGAAGCCACCTGCTGCCTTCTCTTGCTTTTCCTCCAGCTCCTCCCAAGTCAGTAATAATCCCTCTTCTTCCTCCTTTCCTGCTGGTCTCATCACCTGCTTGAAGGAGTGAAGAAAAAGAGAGAGAAATGTAAAATAGATGGCCAGAACAGCACACACACAGCAAGTCGTTAGCAGCTTGGTGTCCCTCAACAGAAGGGACCAGGTGAATTTGCCTCCCCGGGCTGACCAGTGACACCCCTGCCAGCGCAGGGGAAAAGGTGAAGCGAGCTGGCTCTGCTCTCCGGGATGTCGGACCAAAGACGCGTTTCTGTCGGACACAGGCAAACGGCCAGGGGCAGGAAGGGGAAGGCAGAGTGCTGTGGGGTCCCAGCATCTCAGGGCAGTGAGTTGACTTTCAGTGGGAAGCATCTCTCTCCCACCCATCTCCCACCCATCTGGATCCCCAAACAGGACTACCTGGTCAGCCGGTCGTGTGTGCCCCATTTCTCCCAGTAGCTTCCCAGGAGCTGCTGGGAAAGGCAGACGAGGCAGAGTGTGGCCCTACACGAGCTTCGTTGCCTTTCCTGGGCAGAGCGTCCCGTTTTCACAGCTGTGTGTATTCAGGGCTGGCCCAGGGCTACCTCTGTGCACTGTGTGCCGGGCCTGTGCTCCGAGGGAGGAAAGCAGGAGCCGGGCTGACCGCATGCCATAGGTTGTGGCTTCCCTCCACCCCAACCTGCCTCCCAGGCCATCTTCTCCCCCCATATGGTCCTGTGCATCCTCTGAGTCACCGGGAGAGGCAAAAATCAGAAAGGCGAGGGAGTGCTGATCTTGGAGACCCTTCTAACAGGCACTGCAGCGTGGGAATAGCCAATCCAAATATTTTCATGCGCACGCAGCGCAATTCCTCTGCGTCTTTCCTGGAAAGAAATAAAGAGGTTTTAAACAGCCAGAGCCTGCCAGCTCCCTGCGGTGACTGCTGAAGTCAGGTCTCGCCACCTCCAAAGCCCTCGAGCTCCCAGCAGAAGGGCACAGGCTGCCCGGTGAAGAGCAGAAGAGATTTTCCCCAGCTCAGTTCAGGCAGGAGCATCTCCTCCCATCGTGTCTGGCTGCAGGGCATTATTAGATCTACCTGAGAAGCTTCCACCACCCGGGGTTTTGGCTGCTTCCCCGCTCTCCCCGCATTTCAGGGAGGGGAAGGCTCAGAAATGGGTGAGTCACTGTGAGATGGTTGTTAACTTGGGAAGAGCAGCAAGCGAATTAAGACCCCAAAAGAAAGCAAGAGGAGCCACATGAGACTTAAGTACGGCACCTGAAGTTGTGAACCACCCCTTTATGTCACTTAAGAACTGTGGGATGATAAGCAGGGAAAATAACCTTCTTATTCAGTCACATCAATCAGATAAAGTCCTGTGTGCTGTGTCAGCATCAGCACTGCTCTACCAAAACCCTGTCTTGCCTCAGGTCTGTGCTCTCCACGGTCTTACCATGGAACCTCCGGGCTTCCCAGACTTTCAGATTCCCATTTTATGAAGTTTTATTACAGGGCAGGTCCTTCTCAGGCCATTCATTACTCTATCGACACAGCAGACACAGGCAGCAAGTTCTTTTAGCAGAAGAGCAGAGGAAGCTCTTCAGACAAGGACTTTGCTGCAGAGAAGTGGTAACTGCAAAGGGGGGTCCCTTGCCTTTGGAGACAAATTTGGGAGAGGAGAGTTTGGGGCTACCTGTGGCAGAATCTGTTGGTAACTGTGCTTAAAAGTACATAGTTTTGATTAAAAGAGCGAGCCAAAAGTTTGTTTTCCAGTTCAATACTGTAGGCGGGTGATTTTTCTGCTCAGCGTTAATGTTGCCTGTTTAACCTCGGGAAGGGAAATTGTCCCTGCAAAGTGACCACAGGCTGATGTATTTCTATAGGAAAACTGTAGCCAAAATGGCTGAGCTTGTGTGGGAAAAAGAGACTATTTTGCCCCGGTGGGAAATTCTGGTAGACCTTTCTCCTCTGCTTTCCCCTGTTTTGAAAGATGTTTTTGAATTTTGGTCATGGTGAGGAACATCCTGTGGTCAAGGACATGCCTTTGGCTTCACTGCTGGCTTCCAAAAACAACATTCTCAGTATTTATCAATGTTTAAACTGGAGTGTGGATGGAGTGGGGAGGGTCAGTGCCTGTCAGCCCGTGTTTTCTTTAGCGGGTGATGGAGTCGGGAGGCACGTACTGAATTTGTAGGTGATACTGAGCTGGGAGGGACTGGAAATGTTTTACAGGAGGAGGGACTAAGAATTAAAGATTGTGACAAATTGGAGAGATGGTCTAAGAAAACAGGGCATGGCTTATGTCCTGTGTGGTAGGACTGACCGACTGCATGGACACCGGGTGAGCAACCGGGCAGGCAGCGGCTGTGGGGAGCCGGAGGACGGGGTGATGGGCACCGCGGCCCATGAGTCAACAGCATCACGCAGTTGTGCAAAAGCAAACAGCGTCCTAGGATAAAGAAAGAGAAGTGGCACGTTGGGGAAGCAGCGTCTCTGCTCCGGCCGGTGCATTTTAGGGGCTCGATTGGAAAATGCAGTTCTGGGCATCCTCCAAGAAAAATGAGAGCAAGGAAGAGAGGCCGAGTTGTCGGACGCTCAGCAAATAGCAGCTCTGAGGAAGGAGCTGGGTTTCACTCGTGCAGGAAGAACTGAAGGGAGACGTGAAACCCGTTCTCAAAATGCAGAACGTGCCTGCAGAGAAGCAGGGGCCAAATCATTTGCCGTGTCCTTTGGGGGTAGGCGAGGAAGCGGTGAGGTTAATTGGATCAAGAGAGAGCGGGGAGAAAGCTGGGCTCTTGCAGGAGCTTATGGAAGTGGTTTTAACAGATAAACACCTGATAACTGAGCTAATCAGTTAAACACCTGCCCTGGGACAGGGGGAGGGATGAGGACCTGTGAATGCAAAGTGCAGTGGGGTGGAGAGTGGTGGCAGGGGGAGATGCAGCAACCCCGGAGTCCGTGGCAGGTCTGGGGTCACAGCAGCCCCGCAGGTCCCACAGCAGATCTGGAGTCACGGCAACCCTGCGGATCCCAGGGCAGGTCTGTCCTCACCAGATCGCAGGGGACAGCCCCAGCACCCAGCAATGCCTGCTCGGGGCAGGACCATCTCCCCCAGGGCAGGTCCCTGTCCCACCTCCCCATCCTGGTGGTTCGGGAGCTGAGTGAATAGTCCCCCCCTCCGTTCCCCATCAGCGCTCCCTGCCCCGTGTGCCCCATGGGCGAAGGGGCCGACGGAGGGTGGCGGGGGGAGCCTGGCTCCCCGCGTTTCCTCATTCTTACGGCCTGGCTGGCGTCCTGGGTAGGTTTGCAGCATGGTTTTTCTGGCTGAAGTAATATCAACGGGTGATTTATTCCCTTTGCCAGTTCCTGGTTTGCGCCGTTGGGGAGTTAACTGCTTTGGAAGGAGAAAGAGGGAAAGAGGCAGCAAGCCTGGTTTCCCCTCTCCGCCTTCCCTCCCCTGCAGAGCAGAGGGGTTATTTCCAGTCAGCCTGGGCAGGACT
Organism: Calonectris borealis; assembly: GCF_964195595.1. Taxonomy (NCBI): domain Eukaryota; kingdom Metazoa; phylum Chordata; class Aves; order Procellariiformes; family Procellariidae; genus Calonectris; species Calonectris borealis. Next base: position 10,939,641 of record NC_134317.1, read on the forward strand.
GAAAGGTCTCTTGAAATGTGCATCAGAGCTGGGGTTAAAGCAGCTTTGGATAAGCCTTTTTCTTACTTAAATCTGTTCCAGTCCCAACAGGTACATGGTATTCGCTGTAGTCCTTGGAGGGACGCTCCGGGTGCGGGAAAGAGACTTAAATGTTTTATTTTCCCTGGAAACAAAATGGCAGTAGCCAAAAAGTGAGTATTTCTGCTCACAGCAAGACCTGAATGGAGACTTCAGGCACTGAATGCTCCTCTCCAGCTGGGGTTTCTCGAGGGTTAACGCAGCAGGAGATGCCAGCGGGCATGGCACTGAGCAGAGGGCTCTGCAAACAGAAGCTGTAGGGCTTTAGCTTCATGGTTCAAAGGTCCCTCCATGCAGACTGAAAGTCCCCTGGGGGCAGAGATCACCCCTGTCCCTCCAGTGTGTGTGTCTGTGGGACCATGCTCCATGGAGCCGGGTGTCAGCTGTGGCCGGCAGAGCCCAAAGTCCTGTCCTGGTGCAGAAAGCAGATGTTCCTCTGCAATGACTTGACCAAGGGCTCTGCTACATCATTTGATTCCTCCTGCGGCTTGCTGGTCTTTCAACCCACATGCTGTAGATGTAGATAATAATCATGTACTTTATCTCAAATAACACAGAAGCTGAAGCACAGAGGAGGCTCTGTGATGACCTGCACCGGGTTGAATCTGCAGCTACTCAAGATTCAGTTGTGGTCAGTCTAAACAAAACCTGACCTCAGGGGAAGACACAAAAGCGTTTTTTTTTAGCCAAGGTACTGCTGGCTCAGGCTCTGTACATAAGGCTGAGCTCAGAGATGAGCTTTTGTGCAAACAGGAACCAGTTTGGTTGCACTGGACAGGACCATTACTTGCAGCTCCTTATGAGATTGCTGCCCTGTTCTTCAGCACAGTTTGGCTCAGCGATATGTTTAAGACATTGCTTTTTTTTATTAGAGGTATTGTAAAACTAAGGTGTCTGTTATCTGATAAATCTGAATACCAAGACAGTGAAATGGGTCTTGATTTTTTTGGCCAGAACTGAAGTGAAGCCCGTGCCTTGCCACCACAGGTCCATCCATCTTCAGGGTTTGCAACTCAAACTGCGAGTTATGGGAACCAGCTAGGCTATCCTGCTGTACCAGAGGAAGTGAAAGGGGCCCGAAAAGATGGTCTCATTGTTAAAGACTTGGTCAAGGATATCAGGGTCTTCCCAGGCAAACTTGCTGGAGTCCCGTTATCGTTAGTATCTCTGTCCCCCACGTCTGTCGAAAGAGGATAACGACTGAGCCAGCTCCCCGTTAGCGGTGGGGGGTGATCTGCTGTGAGCCCAGAGACACCTGAGCAGGCTCCTGCAGCCCGGCTCCATCCAGAACGGCTGTCCTCCTGCAAAACCTGAGCGAAGCTGCTCAGCATGGGCAGAGAGGCAGAAAAACCTTGTTTGCCTGGCACTGAGCCTAAGCTAACAGCCTCTGCCAAGCCTCAGGTGCAAAATACATTGAATTATCCGTGTTTTTCTTCTGTGAGAGCCCCTCCCTCCCTCAGCCTGGGCAACAGGATTTGACTGCTTCGTTTCACCCAGCTTTTGTCTGTCTGATCCCATTCTTTGGGGCAGGAGTGGCCTTCTGGCTAGTTTTGGTAGGGTGCCTGGCAGAGCGGAGCTCCCTGCCTTGCTCCTTGCCCATCACTGCTATTGTCCTGCAAATAATAGCAGTAATTGCAATGCAGTTGTTGAACTGCACACAGGAACAAGCGTGCTAGAGCTGGACATAGCATACCCACGCAGTGATATAAGGGTGTCGTTAATAGTCTAGCTGAAGGGCAGCTTTACATAGTATTAGATATTTTAATTAGGGAACTGCTTCCCGGGTTAGGACTGAAGCTAATTTACTTCCACTGGGCTGTGCTTTAAATCATCTTGTAGCTTCCTCAGTAAGAAACAGATCTCGTTGAATTGCACATGCCATAACTCAGCAGGGGTAGAATTTCCTTGATAGGGAAGATCAATAAATGAGGTTTAACTAAGGCTGCAGCATGCTAAAGATGTGTCCGAGCGCCGCCGTATTCACTCTTGGTCTCCTCTGCCTCCGGGTGACTCTGCAGCATCCTGGCCGTGGTGCTTTGCACTGACTTTGGGTGGGTTGACCTTGCCATGAAGAATTAGCTTTGGGAAGGAGAGTTTTAAGCAGGTAACACACTGTTCATAGGTGCAGAAAAATCAGCGTGAACATGGTAAGGCAGGGGAGACAGTGGTGGGGGGGGTGGCATCTGCGTGCTCCACAGAGATACAGAAGTGAAAAAAACCTGTTGCCTAATCAGACGCTCCATTTCCAGGCATCTGTTAGGCAAAGACCATGGTGTTTGTCTTGGTGAAATGCGTTTACGGCGAAAGAGGCATTTTCTGCTGCTTCCTTGGGAGGATTTCGGTGCGTGGCAGTGATGGCAATGATGTGACCCGCGGTAGCAGACAGCAGCCGGCGGTGGGGACCGAGCTGCCCTCCCACCAAGGGCTGTGCAGCGGGGATGGGTCCTGCTCCAAAGTCCCGACAGTCAAAGTACAACTGAAATAATCACACCAAAATCCACAGAAAACATTTTGAGGCTTCTTACCTTTTAACTATCCTGCTGACTTCAAAGGCCATTTAATTTTGTCATCCTTTTTAATCAAAATAACTGGAGACAGCAAAGCTGTTTATCTCCAAACATTGCCAACATCTCTCTACATGTTCAGTGGCAGTTACAGGACAGAGAAAACACACTACAAGAAAATCTGCTTGCAGCAAAATTCTTATCCTCGTGGGAGCACAGAGAGAGCTCTTGAGGTGCTTTAGATTGATTATAAAATGAGTCTGCGGGTAACAACCGCTTTGTCATGCTGAATGTTGATTTCTCTCCCCTTGGCTGAGAGCCAGAGATGTGTCTCTTTATTTTGGGATAACATTTTGTGCATACAGGTGGTGGAAAAGGAGAGGGGGGGTGTAGGAAAGAACGCTCGTTAGGCTGAACAATAGCATTGGCCCTAGAACAAATAGTTCTGGCCACGAATAAATTCAGGTGGAGCAAGAAACTTTCTAAAAAGTAAAGCAGTGAGCTTTTGATAAAGTGTCTTTACTTTACATTAGGGGTTTTGCAGCATGGCTGGTTGTGGATGAAGAGGACTGGTCTGTCCGTATTGTTTTCCAGCGTTCCCATTGACCTGAGCTCCACTTGTGAGGTTGCTCTTCACCTCGAGAAGTCCCAGGCATTCCATTCTCCCTCCTCACTGATGTGTTTCTTTTCCAGGCTGACAGCCCTTGTCATCTCTCTCACTCTTTCCCTATGGACCTCTTCTAGTTTTATTCCCTCCTTTTTGCAGTGGAGTGAGCAGAACTGCACTGTGCAGTTCAGTGTATGGATTTATACAGTGGTATAGTAGTGTTTTCTGTGTTGTTTTGTATGCCTTTCCCACTAATTCATGGATGAAACATCCTAGTGACTGTGATACACACGGAATATACCTAAGGCAGGGGTGTGTGCCCGGGCAGCAGCCTGGGTTAACCCAGCTGATACAGCGAGCATCACCAAATCAGCCTTGGAGCACATAAACCCTTCTGCAGGTCTGGAACAGAACCTGAAACCTTCAGAGTGAAGTATGAGTAATTCTGAGTTTAACAGGTCTCTCTTGCTCACCTAGAGCATGAAAGAAAGTCTACGTGATATGTGGAAAGCAAAGGAAAGGTGTTATTAAAGCGGAGAACTCATCATGTCTTTCTTTGGCATTTGTTTTCTCCTGAGAGCACTTCTTCCATGAACACGTGTCTTTGGTCTCTGGGACAGGGGGGTGCTTGGTGAGAGGCAAGGAGAACAGACAGACCTCTGCCATAAAAACAGTATTGTCACCATAGCCATGATTTTTTGTATCCAGAACGTGAATTATAGTTTTGAAGTCCATCTGCTGAAGGTGTTTTGTAGGCTTTCCATGAGGAGCAGGACTGAGAGATCATGGTTGCTTTGTGAGAGATCTTCTCCCCCAGTCAGTCAGGCTCTGTTTGATGTGTGCCTGCCAGGGAGCACCGAGCTCATATTTTCAGAGTACTGTGACCTTCAGATCTTTTCTTCTGACTGGCTATAACAAATTTACAGCTTATTAAAGTATACGTATAGTTAGGGGGGGTTATGCCCATAGGCAGCTCTTGCCATGTGTCAGCAGTGAATTTTGGTGCTCAGGCACTTTGAGTGAGGAGATCCTTCTGCAGATTCTTCTCAATAGAGATCGACTGTCCTAAACGATCATCACCCACAAGCTCCATCTTCTCAGTATTCACTTCCTTTCCCAGATCACTTATGAGCATGTTGAAAAACACAGATCCTCAGGGAAATCCCTTGATAACCTCTTCCCATTATGAAAATTATTTATTTCTTCTTACCCTTTGTTTCCCATTGGTAACTGTTCACGCAGAAGTGCCCTTCCCCTTTGCACCACTACTGCTCCAATCCCAGAAAAGCCTTGGGTGAAGGACATTTCCAAAAGACTATGAAAAACACAGCCTGCGACAAGGACCAGGTCACCCCATCAGAGTGGTCACCTTCACTTTGAAAGAACCACGTTGTCTCGGTCCCCAGTATATCATGAGTTTATTAATTATGGTCTTTATTATAATCTCTACCAGTATGCCCAATACAAAAGCTAGATGTCCTGGTGTGTAAGTTCCCTGGGCTACCTCCTGAGCCCTTTAAAAATCTGTCCTTAAGGAATTTGCCATTCCTTAAGGGCAAATTTGCCGTTCCTTAAGCCGGGAAGCAGATTTGAGCCGCTGGTGGCACAGCCCGTGAGCAGCCTAGCAGTTCCCTAGCAGTTCCCGTCCTCCAGAGCCGGCTGGTGTGCTGCCCATGAATTTATTGATCTGCTTAAAACCTCTCTGTGGCCTCACTATCTAATCTGTTACGGAGAGCAGAGTGTTACAGGGCAAAATTCATTAACGTTTGTAAAGCTCATCAAGATCTTTCATGAGCAAATCCCATCATGTTTTAATATATTTTTTAAATGTCACGAGTAAGTTCTCATTACTCATTGAAGAGCTGAAGCAAACAGCACTTGCCAGACCCAAATATTGGAACAGGCGAAGGCTGCAACTCTCTTGGTTTACCACTTTTAGGACACTTTCATTTCAGGTTAAACTCCCTGCCTTGATTCTGCTTCTCCAGATTCAAAGCCGCCCCCCCGCAAGCTCTCCCAAATGTGGGCTTAGGGATCCCCATGGACCCCTGGCCCTGGGCTTTTCAGAAGATGCCTGCTGGCTCCATGGGGCTCTGAGAGTTGCTGGTCCTGGTCACTGTTAGGATTGCGCTGGCAGCATGAGATGCCGGCATGAAGAACAGCAAAGGATGGATGAGTGCAGGCCAGCAGGTGTTGGATCATACAAATACGGGAAACCTTCCTAAAACCCTTCGCCTCCACCCCAGCGTGGTGTTTTGTCCCCCTCCAATGGTGCTCGTACATTACTGCACGCTTCCTGGTGGGTTTGGCTAGATGGGTCCTGGGCTACTGGGACCAAAACCACGTGCGCTTCTGTTCAAGTGGCCTAAGTGGCATTTTTCCCCATGACCACGGATGTGGTCTGGGTCTGCAAGACCTTCACAATGAACTTGCATTTCCCCTTGTTTTTCCTGCCAGGATGTCCGGAGGAGACATGGCCAAACCCCTGCTGGGCCATCAGAGCATGGAGGGTGATCCCAGCATCACGCCTGCAGCCGGCCGCACCATCGGGGTGCTGGGGAGCGGGGACTTTGCGCGGTCGTTGGCCATCCGCTTGGTGTGCTCTGGGTTCAAGGTGGTGGTCGGCAGCCGCAACCCGAAGCGCAAAGCCGGCCTCTTCCCTTCTGCAGCAGAAGTCACCTTCCAGGCTGACGCGGTGAAGAAGACGGATGTTATTTTTGTGGCGGTTTTCAGGGAACATTACTCCACCCTCTGTGACCTGGCTGATGTGCTGGTAGGCAAGATCCTGGTGGACGTTAGTAACAACACCGAGATCAACCATCACAAAGAATCCAACGCCGAGTACTTGGCTTCCCTGTTCCCAGCCTGCACCGTGGTCAAGGGGTTTAACATGGTTTCTGCGTGGACGCTGCAGTCAGGTGCCAGGGATGGAAATAAGCAGGTATTGTTTCCTTCTGACAAGGGCCAAATCCCAACTGCTTCAGCAGCTGAGGTCTGGCAGCATCAGCAAATGGCCTTAGGCTCCAGGCGAGGGGTCTGAGCGCTGGCTGTGGCATCCAGAGACCACCCCACAGCTTCTGCATTTCTTTGCTCAGAAAGTACCCCCACTTACTTCATGCTTTGTAGTCTTTGGAGCCTCTGTCTAAGTGAAAAGTATTATTTAATTGTCTGTTTATCTAAACACAGCCAGTAAAACAAACTGGTGGTGCACACATGAAAGGAAACCTGTCCAGGAAAGAGGTCTTTGGCAGCCATGGTAAATCCCCATCAGAAAGCCTGCCAGGAAGCAGGATGCTCCATGGAATAACGTAGGCTCCCTTTAGCACAGCATCCCTCCCGACGCACTCGTTCCCAGCAGCCTGATCTCTCTTTGCCCTGTGTGTTCTGTTCGTTGCAGGTTCTGATTTGCTCAAATAACCAAGAAGCCAAGCGCACTGTAGCAGAAATTGCTCAAGTCATGGGATTCACCCCTGTGGACATGGGCTGCATGTCGTCAGCCTGTGAGATCGAGAACATCCCCCTGCGCCTCTTGCCAGCCTGGAAAATCCCCATTTTTTTGGCTCTAGGCCTCTTTCTTTGCTTCTTCACTTACAACTTGATCCGGCAGGTCATCCACCCATACATCAGGGAGCAGAAGAACAAGTTGTACAAGATCCCCATCGAGGTGGTCAACACAACGCTGCCGTGCGTGGCCTACGTCATGCTGTCTCTCGTCTACCTGCCCGGGGTGCTGGCAGCCTGCTCGCAGCTCTACTATGGCACCAAATACAGGCGCTTTCCAGATTGGCTCGACCAGTGGCTCCAGCACCGAAAGCAGATTGGTCTCCTCAGCTTCTTCTGCGCAGCTCTGCATGCCGTGTACAGCCTCTGCCTGCCCATGCGCCGCTCCCACCGCTACCAGTTAATCGAGACAGCCGTCAAGCAGGTAATGTGGGTACTTGTCAGGTCAGCACCTGTAGTAATCTTCTACACACGTCCAGATGTTGGGTAGCAGGCTTAACATCTTGGCCTTTGCATTCGTTGTCCAAAGCATGTATGGGACAGTGGGAATAAGCTGTTACCTGTGTGAGCACTTCTTCCACGAGGCAACCGCACACCACGTACCGGGCACGCACCCATCTGCGCTGAGGACCAGCCATCTTAGCAGGGTGTTGCCCGTGCATTTACAGCCAGGGCTAGGATCCAGCTCCCCCGTGCCATTGCTCCCCAGACAAGCCTTTGAAACCAGCCTTGCCCGGCACCTGGCGTGTCTGAGACTAGGGCAGAGGCAGGAAAAATGCTGGGAGAGGAGAAATCCAGTGGTGGAGAGAGCAGAGTTCCCCTCAACTTTTCTCTCTAGATTTTGGGAGATCCCCATTTGCTCGCACTGATGTTCACAGTAGGTGCCTGCTGGAGTGACCAAGCCATAACCTGGGGGGTTTGTTTTGTAGGAGATGTGTCCTCATCACAATGTGCCTCCAGGAGTTTAACAAAATGATGGTGAAGAACCAGTCATAGTCTAAGAGAACGAGGAAATGGAAAAGGACTTTATTGCCTTATTGAGACTCTCGGCGGTGTTTATCCAGTGTGAGATTGCTACCTTCAGGCACTTCAGCCAGCTCTGCAAGCTGGCAGTGCCATGGGAGAATGTGATTCTGCCCTTCTCCTGCCCCTGGCTTCTGGCTGCTTCACCCCGCTCCCTCCTGGGATGGCACCAGCTTTGTGCAGCTGAGTGGGGAACCTGATCAAGGAATTGCCCCGTAACCAGTCTGCTTTCTGCACTGGGTTATTTCCCAAGTGTTTCCAAATGTTTGTCCCAACAGAGGGGAGGGAAGGGGCCGTGGGGGCAGCGGGGAGCAGGACGGCTGCTTTTGGCAGCAGTGCCTGTTCAAAGCATCCATCAAACGACATCCCCAGCCTCTCGGCTCCAGCCTTGAGCAGGTCCTTCTCGATTGCCACAGTTGCACATTAATCTCGGGCAAGCATCCTGTGTTCATTTCCCCTCTACCTCCTGTTTTCTAGCAACATCTTTGTTTAGTAAATTAAACCCATATAATGGGCTAAAGAGGATGGTTCTAAATGCTGCTCTTTGCCATGCAGCATAAAACCCATCTTCCCTTCCATTAGCATGAACGATTTCCCCCCTAAATGCACTTAAAACGAAGGTTATTAGGAGACTACTGCATATTCAAGCATCTGTATTTGTTTTCATGGCTTTAAACTGACTTCTCATTCTAATTATCTTTCCAAATGCAACTTTGGGGCTTGCTGCTGTGGTTACAGGCTGTGAGAGCCGAGAGAATTCAGCAGTTCTTCCCAGCAGGCTTCAAATCTGGTCTAGCTTGGCCAAACGGCGGTGGGATAAAAGAGCATTTTCACACCTCCCAAAACACAGGGGCAAATAGTGCTGGAGGTGTGAATAGGACCCAGTGTTCATCCAGGAAACCTCCTTCCAAATCCAAAACGAATACAAATAAAATTCAGTTCCTCTATTTCTAAGCACTCCGTTTTAACAAACCTTCGTTGTCGTGCCAGGCTGTGGAGAAGAAGATGAATATCTGGGTAGAGGAGGAAGTCTGGAGGATGGAGATTTATATCTCTGTTGGAATAATTGCCCTGGGCTTGCTGTCGTTACTTGCCATCACTTCACTTCCATCCATCGCAAACTCTCTCAACTGGCGGGAATTCAGTTTCATTCAGGTAAAGTTGACATTTGCCAATGCCAGAGAGTGATTTTGCAGTCAGAGCCAGGCCCTCAGGCAGACCACGGAGGGCAGAGGTTGACCTGCCGTCCCAGCGTGTCCCTGCTCCGGCACGGCCACCGCAAGCTGCACGCCGGTGTCAGGGGCAAACCCTGCCACTCCACACCGCCCCGTGCACCCCGGGGCCGTGGACCTCCTGCCCAGGAGGTGACACCGGGGCAGCGGGACGTGGTGTGTCCCAGGGGGGCCGCGCTGCTCGCCCGCAGGGCTCACCCGGTCTGCGGAGGGTGCTGCTGTCCCCGGGGGGGAGGGAAAATGTAATGTGTCATGGGCACCCACGCGAGGATTAGCAGCAGGCTTTGCAGGAGGGAGCCTTTAATGTCTTTGGCTGAAGATCGTTCTCACCCTGCATTTAGCAGCATTAGTTAGAGATCCTGAGAAAAAACCAGCCTGGGCTTTGCCTGTGTGACACCCCCGCAGAGTCTCCTTTCCCACCCTGTGCCCGTGAGCAGCGCCGCCGTTCACAGCTAAAACCTCCTGAAGTCACGCAAGGCAGAAAGGCAGAAAGCCTCGGGGTCATTTTGAGAACTCAGGGTTGTTCCCTTCCATGGGCAAGATCGCCCTTGGAGCCGGTCGCGTGTCAGTCCTGCATGACATGTCGGAGATGCTGCGGGGAGTTTGTACCAGGCTGGGGAGGGCAGGCAGGTAACCCGCCATGGAGAGAGTGAGCTTCTGAAAAGACAACGGTTAGGAAAGCACCTGGGAGGACACAGCAGGGGAAGGGCAGGTTTGGCAGAGCTTGCGTCCACCCAAATATTCAATAGACAGGTTTGAAAAGACCTAGACTGGTCTATAAAAATGCCAGAGCTCAAGAAGCACAGAGAACCGGGTGTGGTTTCAATGAAAAGTCCATGTCCGATTCTAAAAGGTGAATTAGGAATGCAGGGGTAATTCTTCTTTCTCCAAAGTCTTTCCGTGGTTTAGGAGCCTTCTTCCCACTTGCAGCGATGTCCAAGCTCCCAAGGGCCAAATTCCCATAGTGACCTGAGTCCACCACGTGGGACATTCACAAACTCGGGGGCTGCAGCACTCTCAGGGATGTGCTTGGAGCCAGGCTTAGGGCTAACTAACAGGGATAGCAGGGAATGAACCTTCAAGTATTCCCTGCATATTAGAGCTCAATTTGAGGCCAAATTCCACTCACCATGTCACTGTCGTATCCTATAGTCCTCAAACCCCTTGTTACTTGTGTCTCCTACATCACTGCTGCGTAGTGTGCACCAGGCTTCAAGTCCCTCTGCAGTGACCCGTGGGACCCCGTCCCCCCGAATCTCCTCTGCGGAGCCTCCCCTGCACATCACCCCTAACCCTTCAAAGGTGAATATCTGTCATCCAGCCTCTTCTGCTGAAGCTCTTCAGTGGCATATAAATAATTCAATATTCATTAGAGCAGGAGTTTGAAGCCTGCTCCCCCACTTCCCCCACAAGTGCCTGGATCACCAAACGAGCAAGTCAGTTTGTCTTTTTGCCTCTCTTGCTGTGGGCTAGTGAGTAATTATTTACACTGAGTAGAAAAGCCTCACCAGGAGAGCTTGACCCCAAGAGATTGTCCCTCAGGGAGAAGGGAGACCTGGCTTTAAAGCTCTCTTCCAGATCGGACAACGGGAGCATATTAATTCTCACCACCATGTCTCAGGGGAGGGCTGCAGCTGCTGGGACATTGGATAAATTGATCCTGGCTTAGGCATCTCATACCAGGAATCCCAAATGAAGAGAAGTATCTCCTTGCAGCCTGGAAGGAGGCTTTGAAACCCTCTACATTTCCCTTTGGCTCCCCAGGCAGCCTGGCAGCTCTCCTGGAGGGTGCTGGCAGTGTGTCATGTAATATATACGTTGTCACGGCAGGTAGTGCTGCCGCCTCCGACCAGTGTATGTAACACGACTGTCGCATCTGCCCTTTGGGACCCCTTCCCACGTCTTTCTAAGGGTATGTCAGCACTGGGACAGGACACATACCTGATGCTCAGCTCCAAAATAGCTCTTGGCTGCCCCACATGGAGCTGGCTGGCTTAGTTCATGGAAAGATACTCACACCTATTTCTGTCCGTGTGGGATAAAGCGCGACAGCGCGACACAAGCTCCCAGCTGATCACATGCAGGAGCGGCACGGCTGGTATTGTGGCCTGCTGTGGAAATATCATGTAAAAAGAGCAGGTTACAGATCTCTTAGCATGTTAGCTTCCCTTTATTTTTTTTTAAATGAGGACTCTTTTAAATTATTGACTCTTCAATAAGTTGGTGATACCTTTCTTGAGGAAATTAAGAGCAGATACAGCTACTGCTCCCAGGCTCCAGGGGTTAACGTTCATGCAGTGCAATGTGATCCTCCCTGAATTAATGCACAGCGGCACAATGTAAATACAAGTGGTGAAGCGTGAGGCTGCTTTCTCAAATATTTGGGATGTCTAGCACTTGACCCTTTTACAGTGCATCAGAGGCATCGTGGTTTCCCCGTGCCTGGGAAAAGGGGAAGATAGGGAAAATGGGGAGCGCAGCCACCCCAGCCAGATGTCTCCCAGAAAATGCAGCAGTTCATTGCCATCTCAGTTGAACTGGCTAGCATGTTTGAGAGACACTCTACCAAAAGCCACATTTGAAAGAGGGCTGGGGCTTGTTACAAATCCAGGAGCCACTTTAGTCCTCTCCTTACCCGGAGCTTCCCAAGTCTGACATTTTCCAGCAGCAGTGTTTGTACCTGTATTAGTGTCCCGGGATACTGCCATGCTCTTAAAATACACATCTGTTGCCTGATGGGCCAAAAATCCCATTTGGATTGTTGCTAAGGTTTTAGCAATTTTTATAGTTGTTCCTGCACATATACAAATTTCAATTAAATGTAGTTAAATTGGATACACAATTTCCCTATATGTCCGGTTTTGATTAACAGAAAATGTACAGGATCTAGACACTGGATAACAGGAATGATTCGTATGTAATTCAACTTACAGGAGACATTTTTAATGTTCCCCAATGATTTACAAATCAACTCTAATTGGCTGAGAAGTAAAAATGTGTATGATTGCCTTCCCATCCTGAGAAGTCCTCCTGGAATTTGAAGGTTGAATTGACCTGGTTTCTTTCTTAGCTCGTGTATCACAAGATATAAAGAATCCATCATCAGACCTTTTCTAACCCTCCTGTTGGTGAAGTGTGAGCCAGAGCCACTTCCACGGAGCTAATGACTTCATGGGACTGACGGCAGCAGAAGTCAGGAACATATTTGGGTCAGGAAGGGGCCATTGGCTTTGGATGCTGCCCAGACATTTCTAAATGAGCCACATGCGACTGATTCACCTTCACTGATGCATTGCAGGAAGCCTCGCAGATACCAAGGAGATGGGGGAGATAAAAGAGTTAATACAGAATAGAAAATATATGCAAAGCCTGCATTAGGAAGATACCATCTTCATACAGCCATCTTTCAGAGGGCTTTAACACCACCTTACATGGGTGGTGGTCCCATATTCCCCATGCTGTGACAGTCCCCTGCCACTGTTTAAAACAAAAAAACAAAGTTTCACAGCCAGAAACTGCATTGAGAGGATAAACAAGAGTAGAGCTTCAAAACTCAGTGCAGTATCAGGGCTAAGCACGTTGGCAAATCAGCCCCGTGGGGTGCTCGGTAGGCTCTGCATTGTACTATACTGAGTATATATTGAGCTGTATATACTAAGCCAAGCTGCGATCAGCAAAACTTTTGTCTTTCGTGCGCTTATAGATCAACCTGTACCCAGCTGACCACTTGTATGGCGGGTGCAGCTGTGGGACCCTTGGGACCCACCCCAGGCACCCTGGTGTGCCCCAGCACCCAGGCTCTCACCAGACAGCTCCTCGTTTGTGTTAGGAGCGGATCAGCCCATTGCTGCGGTCTGAGGAGCTGCCAGTGCCTGCTTCCAGCTGCCACCAGCTTATCCATGTGGTTTTTGCCGATTAACTTTTTTGTTTCATGTGCCGTCTGCATGCAAAGGTGGGTCACTGAGTGTCACCTTTTGTCCTACTAATTTCTACTCCCGCTCTCCCCTGGTACCAGCAGCGGTTGAAAGAGGAACAGACTAATTATCTCCAGCTCTGACATCTCTGCCGTGCATAGAGCCCCGCTCAGGCTGACTCCAAAATCACCCTCTGCCCAGGGCAGAAAGCATCTGCTGCCCTTGGACTTCACTCTGTCCCCTTTCCCCCTACCCTGCTTTACATCTCTGCTCTGCCAGATAAGTCTGAAGCTGGTAGTTCCAACCTTTTGCCACCCAGGGATTTTATTGCCTGCTGGAGAGAAGCTCAGAGTCAGTAAATGATGGATGAGCTATGGGTCAAGTCCCGCTGTTAGGTTCAGCTGCCATCATGGCATATTCCAGCAAACTCCTCCTTAATTTTTCCAAGTGAAACCAATCTTGACCCTGTTTGGGTTTGCTGCTTGTTACCACTTTGGCTTAGGAATCGGAGGTGGCTTTTGGTAAGAAGGGTGGCTGTCCCTAGAAGAAATGCAAGGATGCACAGAGGACTGAGGTTCAGCTCACAGGTCTGCTCCCGACTCCTGGCATGACCTTGAGTAATGCTCAGCTGTAACACAGAGAGGAGAGTTCCCTAACTTGGCAGGGTGTTGTACGGGTGAAATCTTGGCGGGACTCAGTGACACCCACATGACTGCCTGATAGGTGCTGTAAAAGTGAAGTACCTAAATCTGGTAGCATGTTTAAGAGCTCTCTTTCCCTCCCCTGCCCAGACCTCTCAGCTGCCTAAATTACTAGCTCTGAAGGTTAGAGGGGTCTTGGTTTAGTTTGTTGGTAACAACATGGTACATTTTAAAAAGTTGTCTGGGTTTTTAAATAGTTTCCCAGCAATCAGAAATAGGAAGGGATGCTTGGAATTGAGTATTTTCCAGCTGAGATTATTTTTTCAAGAGAAAATTATGAGCCCTTCCTCCTGTCTTGCCCTGGTCCCTTATTTCCCTGCTCTGTCCCCTTTCCTGGACATACCTTCAGGAAGACCGTGTTTCTTGCTGATCTCTGACTAGCTGCACCAAACCAGATATTTTCACTTGTAAAGGCTTCCTTCCGTAAGTTAGGGACATCAGCAGCAAAATTTTCCCTGTCTAGGCATCCTGAAATGTGGTTGTTATTTGCAGGCTTAGACCAAGCATTCGAAGTAGGGCAGCAGAGCAATATGCTACACCCATGCTTTTCTTTGAAAATACAGCAGCAAAGGCTTGCGTTTGGGATGCCTCCGGGAGTGAGCGCCCGGCTCCTGCTGAGTGCCAGCTGACAAGCTCCGGAGCCGCCACCTCTGATGCAGGCGGGAAACCACCAGTGAGGGGACCACAGTTTAAAACCCCTCTTGAAAGCAACCCTCAGAGGGAGCTGGAAATATTCATGCAAAATGCTTGGGAGCCATGATCTCACCTGAAAATGGGGGAAGTTCTTGTCTGCAGAACAGGGACTGGCTTCTTGCTGCCTCCCCAAGTGGATAAAGGGCTCTTGACTCCCCATTTCAAGGACTTAGTCCATCATACAGCCTGATGGTCTGGCTCACGAACCAACACAGACCCCTAGGACAGAGAAGGAATCCCTTCAGGGCTGTTCCTCATCTCAGACCAGAGCATTTCTGTCTCCACGATCTCATTTTCCTGTAGATGACAGCAGTTACCTGAAGGTGTCTTTGCTCTGTGCGAGGCTACAGCTTCACTGACTTCTGACGGTGCCAACTGCTGGTCCAGAGCCACCATGCTGATGCTTCACCCCGCTGGTCAGCAGCCTCTCGCCAGCCACAGACCAGCAGGCAGCGGAGCTGGCAGCTGCGGCTCCGGAGGAGCATTTGTGAGCTGCCTGCGGTTACGTGCTCGGCAGGGGCTGGGGGCTGCTGCTTCGCACAGAGGCAGGAGCCCACCTCTCAGCTGAGTTGGCAGCATCTTCTGGGAAATTCCTGCTGAGTTTCTAATATCACACTTAACCTCTGATTAGAAAAAGAAAAATGCAGTCTGGCACACTACCCGGGAAAGGTTTCCAGTCGCGTTTTATTCTGTCCAAGAAACGCAGGAATACTCATTGCTTTCTCTGTGCTATGTACGCTTACAGAATAGAGTGAAAAAATACTGGAATAGAGTGGAAAATAGCCAGGCATGAGGTCCTCTGCTAACTGATGTGTGTTCCTCTTCCTTTTAGTCCACCCTTGGATTTATTGCCTTGGTAATCAGCACTCTGCACACACTCACGTACGGATGGTCGAGGGCCTTCGATGAGAACCAGTACAAATTCTACCTGCCTCCGACCTACACCCTCACGCTGCTTGTCCCATGTACTGTAATTCTAGCAAAAGTCATCTTCAGTTTGCCCTGCATCCAGCAAAGACTTCTGCGAATCAGGAGGGGCTGGGAGAAGGGGAGATACGTGAAGTTTGTTCTGCCCAGCGCAACGGGGGAATATTCAAGCGGGGAGACCTCTAGCAATGTCTAACAGAGCCCCGGCTGTGACAGAAGATTTCAAAGCACTATCAACATTTCTATAAAGGTGTTTCTTTTTCTTAAATATATGTATGTTTTGGTATAATTGTATTGTGGGTAAATAATAAAATTTGGTGACTTTAGAAAATGGATGACCATGAAACTAGTTTAGACAGCAGTAGTTAAATTATATTGCTGATTTGCTAGGACAATTACTGCCTTAAAAAATGACTGTGAAAGCCGAGCTAGCAGCACTAATATACATGGGAAACTGATGGACTCTTGATCAGTCACTTGAGGTGCTGGTTGGCAGCTCCCCGGACCAGTACTTCTCAGTTGCTTCCCTAGCTGTTCTCATAAATTTCAATGCCTTTTTTTAATATGAAGTAGCACAGGTTTTCTGGGTTTTATGACAGCAAAGATATCCTGCCTCTTGAGTGTCTGGATCAATCAAGGCAGTGAGGTTTAGAAAGATGAATTGTCTGTGGTTTTCGCCTCCTCAATGAACGCTATGGACAAGTAAGAACAGCAATATCCATGTTATGTAGCATCTGCAGATTTTACTAAAAGCATCCAAATCTGACAGCAAGTCCAAGTATCCCTGTTCTCTCAAATACAGACAGCACTTCTGGTCCTGTAAGCTGTGCCTGGTGCACGTTTATAAGCTACAGAAATAAAGCACCTTTTCCAGCAGCATAAAAGCCTTTGAAGAGAGAGATGTCCCTAACATCACACATCTGGTCTGCACTGCTGGCTCTCAGATGACAGCTGCTGCTGCATGTTCTCTGTTCTACTAAGCCAAAGTTTCAAGCAGTATTTGATGGAAATAGAGCAAAGATAATTATCGGAAAGACCTGCTGCTTCACAAAATTACATGGAGAAAACCGAGGCCTTCCAGCTGGCCTTACATCAAATAATAGGGTGAAGCTTTTGGAAATCATTGTCACCTGAGCATGGCCATTTACACAGACAAAACAGCAGCTCTAAACACATCGGTTTCACTAGCAATAGTAAGATCTTTGAACGGTCTTGCAAAGGGATCAGCGAGTCTTGACCACAACATGAAAATACAGCAGTTGTATATATTTTGGGCACAGTCCTTCATTGTCTTGCACCTTAAAAAGTCACTTGCTAGATCACAAAGCAGGTATCAAATGCTCTTCTGACTTCACACCCACTTTGGACAAGGTACAGGGCAATGAAGATTTCTGTCCTAATTTCATTTTCCACCTGTCACTTTCTATCCCTTTAAGCTCTTGCTCTTTATCAGAATAATTCTTTAGGTTTTGGACATCCAAATCGCCAGAGAATGGACAGCCACTCACAAAAGCTCATTTAAAAGCAAGCAGTCGGGATGACACAAGAAGACTACCTCATAAGGTCAGATACAAAGACATGGCTAGAATAGCCTCATTTTCCTACAGTTAAGTAAAAGACACCACTCAGTGCTCAGTATTGCTTTGAAAAACAACAGCTGTTGGCATCAAATGAGGTACGGTTTGCGGCACAAGAAAGTACTTGTTACTAGACCGGTTAATATAAATGGGGGGAAATGATCAACTTTGGGGTACATAAGCCCTTCTACAAGCCAACATTGCTTCTGTAACTTGGATGATTTCGACACAGGCAGAGAATCTTAAGAATTCCCTGTTTAGCCTCAAATAACTACAGTGAGTAATATTCTCCAAATATTGCTCACGTGCCAGTGATGATACTGAGGGATTTCAGTTCCTGCCTAAGGCTTACAGTGAAGTCTCCAAACGCCACTTCTTTTCACTGAATAGAAAGAAATCAGCATGAGGGAAATGCCTAGATTCCATAATCAGCTGATTTTTTTTGTTTTGTGTTTTTTTTGGCAACATGGGAAAGGTACCATTCTTTCCCACTGTCCCCTTCAGAAGGCTGCGGTTATTCAGGTTTCCCCAGCCACCTCCACAACCTAGCCCAGATCGGCACCTGATCAAATCACTCACCAAGCAGATTGATTACCCAGCACTATTTATTTGTGGTTGAATGGTAGGTTAAGTTTCCACAGGGATTTGAGACAGTTTCACCTGAGTATAATTCCACCCACTCCAGTTTAACTCATCCTTAAGGGAAAGCTGGATTCAGCAAGCTTGTTGTTTTAGTCTTCTCTTCCATTTCATCATCAAGCAAAGTCAACATAAAAGCACCAGTTTACACAATTTCTGGTTACAATAGTGTATTCCAATGCCTATTTTTCCCACCTAAGCTTCTTTTCACATCTTTAGATCAGGCAAGACTACTGCCTGGTGGCAAAAAAACAAAAGGATTAGGAGGCAGGGAAAGAACATTACTCAGACTTGCAGGCTTTGTCTTCAAGAGGAAAGGTGTGGTTTTATTGTGAGTTGCTGCAAGGTTAAAGACTCACTTTTCTGCCCAGCAGAATATGGTTTGCACCTTTGCTTTGTTTACATGACTTTCATGCCCACATACCCTTTCCCATCAATGGCAAAAGGACAGTTTTCATAAGCAGAAGCAGAGTCAGGCACCCGGACCTACCTGAGGAGCTGGCTCCGTTAGTGAGTCAGCACGGTGCTTTTCAGACAGACACAAGACCAGATGGACAGATGAGCCAGCTCAAAATCCCCACAGCTACCGCAGCTCCACAGCATCTAAAAAAAGGCTGGTCAAGTGTCTCCAGGTAACACCTGTGCCAACATACTGTCCAGCCAGTCACCATCCCTCTTAAAGGCTGAAACCAATTCCTATAAATGCAGAACAATATTTCAAATGGTGCCCTCTGTAGGTGTCTGGTCCTTAAAACCTTTGACACAACAGTTTGAGTAATTTCTTCTGATTCTGGAATGCTGAAAAGTTTGAGGAATTTTTTAATTATCTTTTCCCTACAAATTTTTTGATGTGGATAGGGGCTTTAGTGAGGTTAGCTTAAAATTTACCAATTAACTGGTTTTGTACTTGGAGTTTCTCTCTCTGTCTCTCTCTGTATATATGTACACACACATATAAATTTTATTGCAGAATATATAGCTGGACTGTAAATTCTTTCTATTTTTATTTTCTGTATTGCCTACTATGTGCCTCTGGGATATGTAAGAACCGACTGAAAAGCTGTAAGAAAAGCTGTAAGAGTAAGGCCAGTTTTAATCACTGGCTCTGTAGTTATATAAAAGATATTCTGAACAGGTCTATATAATTATAGCAGAATTCTTTTGAGTCTTTTTTCCCTCCTCCCCCTAAACAATACCATTACTTTAATGGTAGTAGTAGAGTAGTGTGATTATCTAGAATTTAACCATTAGGAAATAAAACCCACTACAGCCAGCAGCTGATAGAGTCTCGTTATCAAGGTAATAAGTGAAAATGATCATTGCTGTGACCCATGGTGCCAGGGCCTCAATTACGGAGTTCCTATGCATGTGGGAGGGCACAAGTGTGTACAGACATACAAGAGGGTAGTGATATTACACAGCACTTGTAGCACAGGACCAAACAAGCTTAATTCATTAAACAAAAAGTGCTGTTGATACAGTTCAAGGAAGAGGGAGTTCCAGATGAGGGTTTATGGGACTGGAAAGAAAAAGGCAGTTTTAATACTATCAATTTGTTCTCTGTTCCTTAAGTCACTTCTTCATAGAAGTGGCATGCTAGATCAACCAACTTCTGGATCTGCAGCATTGCATTTTAATGAGCTAATTTGTAAGTTGGCTTTAATGAGTTCATTTAAATTCCTGTGCTGAAGATTAACCTCTGCAGGTACAGTTCCCTCACTCCTTCTATTTTATAATACAAGGCTTTTAACAGTGCAATTGGTTTCTTGCTCTTCAGGGATTTACTTACAAAGTGATATATCAAACTACAGTTAAATTTTTAGGGGGATGCATTTGCTTCAGCACCTCTATGCAATATATTTCCTCCAGTCTCTCCAAGATGGCCAGCGCAGCTGCTTGACCTGCTACAATCAGCAACAAAAGTCTGGTGTTATCCTTGAGCTCAAAATTTCACGCACTGAGCTAGCAGGATCTGCAGACTGTGCCTCAGGTCGGAAGAACGAGATTTGTTACACTAGGACAGTTTTCTTTTATCTGTTTATTGTGCCTTAATAAGCAGCATCAGTTTTGCAGAATTTCTACACAAGGTTTTTTAGTGCAAGTCAGAACCATGCTTATTTTAAAGTTGAGCATGCAATACACAGGAGGGAGATATCATCTATGATTAGGGACAGTTCTTGTTAGCAGAGCGTGCGCAGGACTTTCATAATCAAAGACTAAAAATAACTGTTGTGTGTGGCCAGTCAGGAGGATCATGTATTACAAGCCATAGTATTACAGGAACCTTTCAAAGACTTAAAGTGGCACTACTGCAGTCCTGCTAAAAAGATAATCTGCTTTAGATTTAGAAACCTCAGTGCTGGAGAATCCACTACAGCTGGTTAGTTACTCTTGTTATCTGTTTCCCATATCTGATCTGCAATTAGCTAGCTTCAGCTGCTGCTGCAGCATGCCAGCCTGCTGGCTTAAAGAGCTATCTACCATCAGATGTCTGCATTTAAGTAGCTGTCTCATTTAGCACTCTATAGAAAACAAAGTTACTGTGCAAGATTCAAGCCTGTTTTCTGCAAAACCACGTTTATTTGATTTGGGAGGGATGGGGCAGGGGAGTAGTGTGAAGAAATGGCCACGATACTAACTGCTAGGATATGAGGCATTCATTTCTAGATTGCTGCTTTGACTCTAAAACCAACTGATGTCCTCCAGTTGGATGGACACAAATACATACATAGAGCCACTACTTGAGGTAGTGTGAAAGTAGAGTGAAAAACAGACCGATACCACACCTTCCATTTTAAAAATCTTGGTTCACTGAAGAAAAGGGGCTTCCCAATCCGGCCGTAAAGAATATGTTCCCTGGGCTTCAGGTTAGAAAGCAGAATTAAATCTTCTCAATATGTGAAATGAGAGCAGACAGCAGTAGCTCTTAAAGTACTTGCTGACATTCCTGGTACACAACACGAAGTCACCTGCCAGAGAGCAGAAATGGACATACAAAGGTAGATTCTTACATTAATCTGTGATACTGAGCTCTTCAATGTATTCACTACCAATTGAAACTCACACTCTTCTGGCTGGCTGCTTTTGGCCCACTACAAAGGAAAGAATCTATTGCTATCAGAGAGAGGATGCTAGCAAACAAAAGGTACAATCCATATCTCATCAAAAATATCATACCTACAGCAAGATGAAAGCTCTGCGTCCCATCCTTTCTCCCACTGCATCACCAGCCCAAACACCCACCTTGGCTCCCAGCTATCTGCCAGGCATATCATGCTTCAAGACAAAGTCCTGGTCCCCAGTGAAGCAGAACTGGGTGCTGTGCAGAAGGAAGAGAAGCAAGAATAACACCTCCCAAACAACCTGCACTTTGGTGCTGGCTGCACCCATGCGTGCAGTAGTCTTCCTCTGCAGACAGCGCAAGACTGCACAGCTGCAATCTCCCATGCATCACCCCCAGATTGTGAACTGCTGTTGAGGGTTATAGGGATAGTTTGGCATCAGTAAGCAGTTCTCGTACACAGCAAGCTGTGGTAAACTTCTAGCATGACACCAGTGCTACGAGCCTAGAAGAATGGAACTAAAGAAGCAGCCCAAAACAGAAGGAAGGAAGAATTTAGGTCACCCAGGCTCTACCTGCCACTTAACTTCCCTCTCTTCGATACCCTACCTGGCATCTGCAAGCTGCTGCAAGAAAAGTGACAGGAATCTCAGCAGAAAGCTCTGTCGCACCGTGTCCCTGTGCAACAATTCAAATTTACCCTTTTAACCAGGCAGCATCTATGCACACTTCAATCACTGACATTATAAAGCTGTGCACAGTGCTTGGGTTTGGGCTCTGAAACTCATATCCCATCTCAGCTCATCACAGCTCAGAAAGCATGGCCCAGAAAACGCAGTGCCAGGCTCTCCTCAGCCCTTGCACTACAAGGAAGAAATAGTAGGAGCTTAGGGTCAGAAGCATGGAGGATACATTTGTTGCATGTTTAAGCTGTGTTGCTGAAGATGTTTTGCTCTGCTTTGCATGTGTGTCTGTTCTGGGTGGTTTTCCTTGTGTTTAAAAAAAATAGGCATACTTAAAGTCTACTTTACAAAACCTCAGCAAATTAACACTGATCTTTTCCAGACAATTCTTCAAATGAATGTTCTGCACATGCCTCCTCACAGCATGCAAAGATTTAGATACGCTGGTACTGGCTCCACAAAGGATGCTCTCTAACAAGAGGAATTTAAGCACTGATACCAGTTCAATTTGCCGCTTTTTGATTTTAATATAAAAAGACATACTTTCTGCAAGGAAGGATTCAGCTTTCCTCAGTAGAACCCTAGTACAGACTTTGCAGGCTAAACCAATTCACAGATAAGCACTTTTCATAAACATTACATATTTCTTGGCTTACACAGGTTCTGGAGAATGAAAGAACAGGCTGTGCTGACATCTGGTGGCTCTCTCTGCAGACAAAGACAGTTTATGGCAATAGGTCTTGGCTTTTTGCTGCATTTTTTTGCATCCCCGATGTAACTTCTCTCGTTTCCTTCCAAGATACAAAGCATTATGATAAAAACATTTTTGTTTCCACTGTCCAGTGGACAGTGCTGTCCTATGCAAGTCCTCCTGTAAAGCAACAAAGGATCCTTTGTTGTGCACTATTAGCAACAGTGCAGAAAAGGTCTCCTCTTTATTTCAAAGCTTATTTCTTCATGAATACAAAAAAAAAGGTACATTCACTGCCACAGGAAATGCTACTGTTGCGTATCAGATGAGGTGTAAACCTAACCATTAAAGCATGCAAATCAGCAGAGGTGGCAGCAAGGAGCAAAGGGAAGTGGCAGGGAAAACATGCAAAGGTGTGTCTGTTTCTCTAAGTCAATAGGAAAGCAGGCAGTAGGAAAAAATCAGTGTCCTGATAATATGAAAAGTAGTAAAATTGTCTTCTGGGCATCATTGCTTGATTCATTAATCATTTGCAAATCTGTGCCAAGTAGTACTTCGAAAAGGAAGTCAGGGAAGGAGGATCAGGTGCCAACCAGCAAGACTGAGCTCAGTCCAAACTGTTCAATAAGCAAAAGTGTGCCCTTGCCTTAAGCATTTGTAATGCCTCCAGCTGGCTGAAGTTCCTCCGAAGCCAGGATCCTATCAGTCATATGAGACCAAGAATGAGTATCGCATGTTCTGTCTTCTCACTCTCGATCTCTGGACACTCAGGATTTCTGTGGTTATCAGCTTGCAAGGACAGGACCATGGATGTCCTGTCACGGCTGTGGTAACTCTTGGACTGTTACTTGCAAGCTCTTTTTTAAGTAAATGATCTGTCAGGTGATATGCTGAATACTTCCAGGGAGTGAGAGAGAAACACCACAGCTTACAACTTATCTCTGGATCACCTCTAAGACAGAGTGTTTACATCTGATAAAGCAGTTCCCCAACTTTAACAGTGGTGCATATCAGACCTTTGAGGACTCCTTTATGCCATTGGTAACTCAACATTTAACTCGGCTATCCATGTCAGCAGTTTTCTTAGCTCTTGCTTCTTCAAGAGGCAACATTACCTCTGGACAGAAAAATACACAAAAACTGCTGCATGCAGAAAATATAACATGACAGAGCCAGAAAAAACAAGATGCCTATTCCAGCAGTTTATGAGTTTGATTCCAAAAATTATTAAAATGCACCATTTTCATACCTTTAGTGGTATAAAAAGCAGCACTACTCCAGTATTTCTGTGCCAATAGTGTTGTATAGTCAAGATTTTGTGTGCTGATTCAGTTACACTGTTACCTCTTCTTCCTCTCATGGTAATTCCTTTCCTAATTTCCTCTCTTCTCCTTTAGTAGCTATTATTCCACATCTCCTAACAAAAACTCCAGACTCTCTGAAGTTATTTTCTTTCTCCAAGAAACACCCAAGCCCCACACACACCCCTGGCTTCCAGTTTGACTGCCTTTCCCTGCTACAGTGCAATAACCCAGGAAAAGTTGCATCTTATTTCAGCGTCCACTCTGGATGCTGTTCTTTTTGTTTAAAAAAAAGGCTAGTGAAAGACTCCAAGGACATCATACTGAAAGATGAATCCTTATTAACCCCAAAGCTATATGATTTACCCCACTACACATTATGGAGAAGCCACCTTTGACTAACAGTAATTGTAAACCGATGCAGTTCATGACTTCTGCCAGGATAACAAACCATGGTATCAACTCTGTAGGTGGTTTCCTTCAACAGAAAGAGGACATCTCAGACATCTCAGTCTTTAGTAATTTATTAGCCAGTGTCCACAGATTTTATTCAGTACTCAATGACCCTGGAATCAAACCTACTTTGATACAAGGCTATACCATATCCCACCAAAAAATGTTGGAACAGCATCTATCTTAACAAATTGTCAGTTATTATCTACGGTTTTGTGGGGTTTATTTGAAAGAAGGATTATTAAAGGTCCAGTGAAAAAAACCACAGTAGAAAAACACTTCAGGAAGAATCCAGTTTACAAGTGTGGTCATTGAGAGCATTACAAAAGGCTTTACTGTGCTGCTGCAGAAAGGAGCCAATGAAGGGCCATTGCCAGAGCGAATAGAGCTCACAAAGCAGCAGTTTAACTCTTCCCTTGGAAAGAGAAGCTAATCTGGAGTGCCAGATTCTTGAATATTCTTGAATATTCGTATTAAAACATTTACCGTTTTCTTGTTGATGCTGTAGAATTGCTCTTTCACTGTGCCACACTCCATGTGGCACTCCAACGTTTGTAACTGTAGTAGCCAAGAAAGTACAATTGTTAAAATTTGGTGATTCTTTCAAACACAAATGCCCTAGAGAAAAGAGATCACAAAAACAATCCAAATCCGTCTGAAGGGGCTGAAGACCAAATTCAAATCCCCAGAACAGGAAGAAGAGAATGACAGTGTTTGCTCAGTCTGAGAGCCTGAGTGTGCTGATGGACATCATCTAGATGCCTTGGTAGGACAGTCTGAGACAATGATTACTCTGGTATGACATCTACTTCTTACAAAGTTACCTTCATTATTGTAAATTTGGCTGAACAAAGCTGGTGTACTCGGGAGTGCAATGCATTAGCTTAGACTCGTATTAGCCAGATTAATCTGGCAAACATGACAGACTGTGTAAGAAGGTAGCTGAGACACAGGCCCATGTTTGGGAAGCAGGTACCAGCAACAGAAAGACGGCCTGGACAGAAAGAGGAAGCAAGTGGTAAGTTTTCCTCACGAATTCATCAGAGCATGCATAACAGCATCTAAATCCCAAGAGAACACAGGTGACTTCAGTGACATAGGACTCCTCCTTACAAGATAAAGATACAACCACCCTTTTAATCGCAGATGACAAAGCGGTAGACCACTTTCACAAGAGAACAAAACTCTGTTTGAAGCAAAGCTGTTGGTGAGTAACACCAGCTACCGAAACCACCCTAAACCAGAGAGTTGTCAGGAAGGATGAAGAAAATGAGGTGGGAACAATACATAGAGGTTTCTTTGGCCCTTCATCTAAAGTAAAGAGAACTTTTATTGAGGTATTTTGGAAATCACACATCTGCTTTCACTATCACATGTCAATAAAAAAAAACATCAAAGCTCTAGGAAACGGTAAGCTTACTTCTCTGGAAAGTCTCTAGTGGAAATGCTGTTGTCAGCTCTCACCCAGAGCTGAGGGTAGATGTGTGGGTCTAAAGCAATTGCACATGAGGTCTCATTTGATTTAGCAGAGCCTATGCCCAAAAAGCCTGCTAAGGCAGAGAGCCAGCATCACTTCTATTTCGGTGAAGAGAGGCTTAAATGCACAGTGTCCCATCTTGGTAACCCCAAAAAGCAGTTTCATAAGCAGTGTCTATCTAAAGATACTTTATTGGATGCACAATTATTTTTTCTTATTCTTGATTTGGTTAATGTAGTAGGAAAGCCTGGAATTACCAAGAGCTAACATACCGCAACAGAGTATTTGGCTCTTGGAAAGCAGGAGCTCTTGAAGACATGTGGCTTGCAGACTGGGCCTCTCCTTGCAAAAATGCAATCATTCCGGTTTTATTCTTAAAAATGAAACCATGAGCTTCACTCCGTTTGGAAAAATGCCCGATTCCTACTTATGCACACTGATGTCCTGGCAGAACTCAGGTTGCTACCTCGTACATGAAGGTGTCTCCATGAAGTAAAGCTAGAAACAGGCAGCTGCTCCTTGAACACAAAAGCCTCCCAACAGTCATTTGTCCCTTTCAGCATGCTAAAGAGGGCTGGAAGAGAGTATAAAGGAAAGCATTCACCAGTGAAGAGCATGAAACACTTGCCAGTCTGCACCATTTAAACAAAAGAGACCAAACATAAAATGAGAGAAGTAAAGCTATGACTTGAAACAGAGAGATTCTCTTCTCAAGCTCTCTAAAATACCCAGTGATTTGGTCATAAAACGTTTCCATTTTCATTAGAAGTTAGTACTGTGATGGGATCTTACTGTGCATTGTATAATCTCCATATGTAGCTAGTGTCTGCTGTAGGATCACACCAAGAAAGCGTGTCACAGGTCAGAGATTGCACTGCCTGCATCGTAGGAGGCAAGCAAATGAAAAAGAAATGCGAGAAAGAAAAAAAGTAATTTATGTCCCCCAGTTTTCCTTCTCTCAGTCTCAGCATATTGACAGAAATTAATTTCTATAGGAAGGGAATTGCACTGTTTGCAAAGCAATCCTCTAGGATTTATTGATCTTTAAGAAAAATCTCATTAAGCAGAATAAGGAAAATGTACAACAGGTATGGGAAAACAAAACAATATCTTGGGATCTTCACCAGGCCGAAACAGGATTAGCTTTGTAGTTTCTGTAATCTTCCTCACAGAAGAATGCTAATTCAGTCTCATTTGCTAGAACGAATAAAAGATTAAATATTTAGCACACCAGTAACAGCCAACTATTTAGAATCTTACAAGACAATTGACAACTTTTTGGTCAAAGACAATTATAAATCACCACACACTTTTTTCTTCCCCTCATATTTTTGCAAAAAAGATTTCAGTATTAAAGATGTTGGTTAACCTTGTTAAAACAAAACAAAACAAAAAAACCAAGAACCTGAATATATAGAAGTAAATATGCACACAAGACCCCTCAAGATTTGTTTAACACACCCTTCAGAATTGTTTGTATAAGCATTCAGCAAATTAAATGATTGCATTTCTAACACCTTCAAATGCTAGAAAAATAATGAAGCATGATCTTCTCTTTTTCTGTGTATTTTTCTGTTAGGAAACGGAAAAAGAAACTATTTTTTCCATTAAATTAGCCTGTAGGTATAATAATTTAATACTTAGAGGATCAGTAGAATATTTTACAGATCACTTTACATTCTCCCTCATGACCCATCAAAATATGTGTCTGAAGAAGTTAATTTTTTGCCCTGCTGATGATTAATTCATGAGGCTTCAACAATATGCAAAGTGAAAGACACAAATTGGCTTCTCCAGCAATACCTTCAAATACCTCTAATTATTCACAGGGGATATGGCAGAGCTAAAGGACCCACAAAGGTTCAGAGCAGTCACAATTCTTTCAACCCAGTAGGTCAAGGACTTCCTCTTCTAAAACAATAAGTCAGCAACATTACTAATTCAGAACAGAGACAAATCTGATGGAAAGCCTTCACAATTATTAAACATGGAATTCTTTAAGGTGCTGAGCCAATAAGTTCCACATTCGTTTTTTAAATTAAACCTGAAGTTAATGAAGTCTGCCTGTCTTGTAAAAAAGGAAAAAAAAAGAGCAGAAGGGGTTTTAGAATCTCAACTGGAAAACAGACAAGACTGACTGCAATGAATACTGAACACTTTATTAACATACACCCTGCTCTTAAAAAAAACAAGCAAGCATTAACTTTGCTGACTAGATAATATCTGTAATAATAATCACTACCCACAGAGGCTTTCCTGAGGATACTTATCTAATGTCCTCATAATTTATAACTCTCTAGCTCAACCCTGTAAAGTGCCAAGGGCAATCAACTGCAGCTTAGAAACAATGTTCTGTGTGTCTCAGAATTTCCCAGATTTTCTAACAGCAATTCTCTGTTGTATTCTAGCAAATCTTGTCCAGACTAGGTATTGGAAAAACGTAATATGTCAATAAGAGATTTCAAATCTTCTTACTGTTTTAAACTGTACAAAATGAGAACTAGTGGTATATGCTATCATACTTCACTTCCTTCATTTACTCTTTTCCACTTCTTGTTGAAGAAGGAGGCCTTCTTCAAGATTTTACTGCAAAGGCCCCACTCCTAACTTACCTAATTTTCATATCAAGACACGCTGGAACATACCAAAATTCAAAACTATATAATGGCACGCTGCATTTTACAAAGCAAGAGTTTTTCTTTTCTATCACAAATTCCCACAACATACTAATGACTAACTGCTGTTAGTTACTCTGAAAAAAATAAAAAGCAGTTTTAAATTGTTTTCTGCCCTGAGTAAGCCACCCCTCTCTTTGTACAGAGACACAGAACAGGCTGGTCTATTCCGATTTCCTTTCACTATAACATTTACTCTGATGTTTTGACACCTTTTTTGAGATCACATCCAACTGTTTCACTGCTGTAGCTACAAACCTAGTTTCAAAGATGGATAATATATACAAATATTTATCAATACGTTTTTGAAAGAAGGCAGCTCCGGACAATGTTGTTTCTAATTCAACGTTTGGCACTGTCATCAGTCCCTCTCCTGAACTGCATTGCCTCTTATGCCTTAGGTAGATAAAAATCATGCTTAAATGAATCTTCTGCTAACTAAATTACAAATCTATAAGACTTGAGTGCCAGTAACCCTCCTTCCTGAGGAACCTTTTTTTTTTCTCCAGATAGAAAGACCTGGTTTAGTACAAACAGCCAGATACTATCATTCATATTATAGGAACACTCAAAGACCTTTAGGAAAGGTATACTGAGGCCAGTTGCAGTGCACCCCAGAGAAAAACATTAAAGAGACATCCCACGTCACTTAAAACCAGAAAGTAAATGGCAGGAAACAAAAGAGACAAGAAACCTATGAGAAAGAAATCCCATTCACTAGCTGGGGAGCAATCAGAGGGCATCAGGAACAGGAGGGAGCTTTCTCTGCGACACCCCTGCACTTAGAGCGCCGGCAGTTATGCGTTCCAGCTAGGCAAATCAGATTCAAATGAGCAAATGTCCATATCAAGGTGGAATGCAACTACATCCCTTAAGTACCCTGCTGCCACAAAGTCATTCAGCCACATTTATGAGAAGCCCAAAGGACATCCAGGGACCATCAGTTTTATCATGGCAGACATTTCTTTACATTATTACCAAAAGACATGCCCTATATGTAGTCCCCTGTCAAAATGTGAGAAATCAGGTCAAGCTTCAACTCTTTGCTATGTTCAACACATTCTCTAAATGATACTGCTTGAGCTTTCCTAAGCAATCTGGCTATCAAGCACTGTATGCTGCACATTAAACAAATCTAATCTTATTTCATTATTCCATGCTGGTTCCACTACTTACATTTCTAACCAAAACATCAGTTTAAATGTTACTGATAAGACTAAGCAGACACGGTACTAATAATCTATCTGTCAATCATTTAAAATTACTCTCAGCAGAATTATAAGCATACCCTCTAAAAATCACAATTTGCATTCTGAACATTCAGAGTGCAGATACCTACTGCCCTCAGTCCAATGATTTGAATGTACATTGTCCCCCCTTCTTCCCTGAATAATTACCAAGTAGTGTAAAGAGCATCAGGAATAGCATTTACTTTTCAGCAGGCTATCCAAACATAATCAGCCAGTTACCAGTTTAATGACAACCACAACGAACAGCACCTTCAGTCAATACAAATGTACTCCTACCTACTCCAGCTGCTTTCAGCGTACTGTCTTCTTTCAAAATCAGTTTGTCATCATCTTCCAAACTCACTACAAGTTCAGCAGTCTACAAATCAGAGAACCAGAATACAAAGATAAGAATAAGAATTTACTGACTGTCTCTGTCCCAGTCTTGTTTGACAGTGCAGAGATCTGCCTGCATTAAAGCATGTAAAAGAGGAAGAATACAGCTAATAATCATACCTTAGATTTGTGTGCTTGGTGAATAATCTTCATTGTATCTGAAAGAAAATACAATGTTTTCCTAAAATAAGGCTTAATAGGCAGGTAACACTGAAAGCTGTACTTGGGGAAGGACAGCCAAACAAAGGGTAAGGTTCAAAATCTTTTATTAACAACAATTTTGTGTATTCAGTCTAAAAGAAGAGAAAACATCTTAATTTCCCAGGCCTGCAGCCGCAGTCTTAAACCAGTCAATCCAACATTAAGGTACCACATCCTATTGGGCTTCTGTCTGCTGGCTGAATTACAATAACTAACTAATGACCATCCCAATTGCCAGTCAAAACACATCAATTTAAATGCCAGTTAGGGTGTTTTAACCTAACAGGTTTTATACATGCAATTGGGGCAGGACAAACAGCATTTATGCACTGTCAACTGCTACAGTTAAGTTGATAGGCAGCAAGTGATTAAGACACAGTAACCTGACCACTTCAGATTATTCCTTGAAATTTTCCTTCTCATGAAGAAAGCACCCACATAGAAATTTTGTTGAGCAAGTCTATTTTCCAGGAACACATACAGCCTCTCTTTTTAATGCTATACCCTCTTCAGTAATATCTATCTCTGATATGTTTGCGCAGTGTGGCATTTTAAGAAATTATGCTATACAAAAAAAGAAATATTGCTTTCCTCTGGCAATGTGGGCAGGGCTTTGTTAACATAAGGGAAAAACTGGGGAAAATAATGTGGTCACTAAAGCAACCAGATGAGTGCAAAGATCCAGAGGAATGGAAGTCAGAAGATGCCCTTGCAACACTAAAAAAAAAAAACTCCAAAGCCTCTGTGTTTGAACAAATTCAGAATAACACATCAATCCCTTCCCAGCAAAGAAGCAAAAACCAGTTCTGTTCGCCTGCTCATTTTCTGTTCTAGTTTGGTTTGTGCATTAACTGAACACTATGTGTTGAAATAATCTGGTAAGAGAAGGATGCAAGAAAGTTAAATATAGGCTAAAACAACTTTCAAACTACCGAGAGCAAGTATTCAGATGTTCAGAATAACAGAGATCACACTCCCATTCAGAAGTTTGCTTCCACACCACTCTGGCCCATTTGAACGTTTTATTTAAAACATTACAGAAGGTCAAAACTACTCTGTATTCCCACTGCAGAGCTCACTGAAAAGGCAGTCTTAGCATGCTGTACTAATTGCAGTATTAGAAGCACGACACATATTAAATTGTAGTTCCCAGATCCATCTTGTGTAGAAGCATTGCAGAAAGACCAAGCAATCATAGCAAAAATATATTGCAATCATGAAACCTTTCTACCACAACAAATACAATGCAGCCTCTGCCTGTTAGTTTTAAGCTCCTCCATCTACTTTGTCACATCCCTTTTTCTCTAGTCTTTGCCCAGTCATTCTCTGAACTATTGTCTCAATTTTACTTCTTCACAACTCCACCACTGGCACCCAGCAGTTTACCATGTCTTTATCTGAGCTATTAAATGGCTTCCCTAACTCTGTTACAGAGATGAAACTACAGTCTCTTCGCATCCTAGCTAAAAAGTCTTATGTTCTCTCAATTGCCTTTGCTATTTCATCCCATTTAATCCCACTCAATCATATTCCCAGATTTTTACCTTTCCTTTTCTGGTAATAGATCTTCCGTGACAACAGATAAGAAATCACTTTCTAAGTCTGATTCTGTGAAGTATCTACCATAATGCTTCACATTCATGGGAAAAAAAAAAAAATGAGAAGCAGCTTATGAGACAAGTTGGTACCCAGGCTGCCATCATCAGTGAAAAGATGGCAATGACAGAGTAGGAAGATGAGAAAATTGACTGAGAAGAGTTCTAGACCAAGGACAAGAATGATGTGTACAAAGAAATGAAGAGAAAATGAAAGCCATAGCCTTTGAAATGTGAGTTAGAGCACCAAGCCAAGAGGAAAAATGTGATGGCATTATATATGATGTTGAGAGAACAAAGTGGTGCTGGATTCTGGAGAGAAGGAAGCAGAAACAGGCACAAGGTGAGAGACAGCCAGGTCCAACTGAGATTTCTGGCACAGCCAAACAAAGCAGAAGGAAAAATCTGACTCTTACTAGCACTATTCATGCAGAAGTCTCACTGCCCTTTCATCATCAAAATACAAGATAGACAGTAGAGCACACAAGAGATGCCAAAAACATGAATCTGGATGATTCACAGCCTGAGGGAAAGGTGAGGAAGTTGGCTTTGATTTTTCTGTGTGAAAATTTCCATGCAGCTAGCACCATCCCACTAAAAGTAGGCACCCACTTAACTGGTGTAACAAGTTTTAAAGTTCTGCAGTGTTTTTCACCCACATTATGCTCAGTCCTACACAGCACTATCAGGTGCTCAACCACAAATGCCTTGGGAAAAATTACACTGATGCTCTAAGTGATGAAAGAGCTAGCAGCAGGGATAGGCAACACCAGGAATACAACTGATAGCAGCAGTCCTCCATAGGAGGACTAGCCAAAGCCACAGGTATTAGGGGGAGGAAGGGCACCTCCAAATTCAAACTTACAGTTACCTAGATTTTAAGTCCTTAAGTAATATATTAAAAATAATAGTAATGTTCAAGTCCTTGCCACTGACGTATCGTAAATCTTTTTCTGCTTTCATTTTGCACTATATTTCACCATCAGCAAGAACACAGAAAGAAATGTTTTGCTTTTTTTTTTTTTAATAGGCAAATAGAGTCTATTACCATTCACATGTATTAAATAGGTTCCTCATTCAATTCTTTGAATCACTGTAGAGGAAGGAGTTTGTCAACTCCAAGAACATGGGAGACAGAGGATCACTTGCAGCAAAACTCCAAGGGAACTTTCAGAATTGCCAAGTTTAGGAGAAGATGTTACTGACATCCAAGTTAACAAACTCCAAGAAAGGAAGTAATTTAGTCTATTTTGAAAGTATATTCTGTCCCAAACAGATGAATTGCACATGTTCGTGCCAATCTTCACAAAAAGGAAATATACACATAGCTTTACATTAGAGGATAAAGTCAGCCTAAATTTCACACCAGGCTATTTCATGCCGTCATCTTGTATTTAAGAGCTTTCATATCTACTTTGAGCAAAGTTCCCCTGCTTCTCTTATATCATGTAAATTATTTAAGTATATGTGTCTTATGCATTTTCCATTTATTGCCTTCAGGTCCCACTTCACCATCCTTTCTGACTTCACAATTAGTAAATAGATACTGAAATACATAAGCACAGAGAACTACAATTTCAAAGTGTTTGAGATCACAAACTGCTCACTAGAGTAAAAACAGAGTTAAAAGGCACTTATAAAAGTAATAAAAAATTAATACCAAAAACCATCAGTACCAATTAGCAAATAATGTATGCAGCCTAATTCAAAGATTAATATAGAACTTCAAAATAATGGTCAAGTTCTGTAGACGTGATCCCAGTGGCATAACCCCAGCTACAAGAGCTGGACAGAGTTGCAAAGGTAGGCAGGCACTGCCACTAGCATAAGAATTCTACAGGCGTTGTATAGAAACTGGTATAAAAGATTATGTCTGCATTTTATAGGAATTAAAACAAAAAAAACCACCACGTACCATACTTGTAATTTCTGAAAGGAGGAGGAAGTCCTGTTCTTGAAGGCACGTCTATTAAAATAAAAGCACAAAGTTAAAACAAAGTTGTCTTTTTTTTTTATTTCCAGTATTTTATTTTCCATTATTTTATGCATGCATCCTGGACATCCTTTACATCAAAATAAACCCACAACACAGGAGACATGTTCGAGCACCAAATACTAAAACAACCTTTTGCTCAGATTCTATAGTTACCCCATATCTGATTAACTTCACTTGAGCATGAAGTCCCTCTGAACAAAACGACCCATGAGGACAGTGAGTCAATGCAATTAGGATATGATCACGGGAGTCTGATCCTTCAGAAATCTGCCAGGAACATCCTGTTAATGTTTGCACAGCATCTCTCTCTACTTTATACAAACAGTTGACATCTGTCATTCACAACTGAATTGTTCAGTAAACACAGCCATGCGAACCAGCCACAAAAAAGAAGCCAAACTGTAGAAAACTAACTCTTTAGCCACATGCAGGACACAGCCGATAAGCAACTGCAAGAACACGAACACCTTCCCTGTGCCAGTGTTCCCAGTGACACCCAGGGATTTAACCAGGGCCTTGGAAGGCCCAGCCATTTGTGGGGTGCTCGGCAGCAAGGCAGCTGAAACCATAATTTCATGGTAGTTTAACAATTTATCTCAAACTCCCCCTTCAAAACATATTACAGTAAAGGAAAGAACACGGCTCCTTTTGGACCAGGATCAGCACTATCCATCCATCTGTGGAATGAGGTTCCGAAAAGTCTTGTTCAAGATATTAGCTTTGTCTCAAATAACAGCGAGTTGTAATACTGCACACATCAAAAGCAAGTTTCTTAGCATTCTTTTTTATTTTATTCTTCATAACAGCAGCTGTACCATATGTTCTGAAAGTGCTTGTAGTTTTCTAAAAGCATCCTAAGATCTTGCCATGCCTATCACTGTCTAGAAGCATGGAAGTTGCTGAAAACACAATACAACTGTGAAGCCCAGGGCAATGTCCTAGGAGTTGCTCAAATGTTATCAGCTATAACAGTTCGAGACTTGTTGAAGCTGACTTCATGCAAAAAAATCAAATGATGTTATTCTGCACCCTTTGAATGTCTCCATTTAGGTGTGTAGAAATACACCTGCAAGATTAGGGTAACACCCTAACTACTGAGTCGCTGCGTGGGCTGGTCTATATTAATTAACTTTTAGATACACTGCCACTTTCAACCAGGCTCCTAAAACACAAAACCCATAGATGAGTAAATCTGCACCACAAAACTCAAGATGGAGACAGAAACTCAGAAGCAAACATGCACAGCGAGACCTCACAGTGTCAAAAACAATTTTTCAAGATCCTCTCTTCTCACAAATAGCAAACAGACTTGCATTCCTACATTCCACATATTGGTGTAGCTCCTAAGGATCAAAGGCTCTCTAAATTTTATTAATTTACTCCTGTTAATTTACGAATAGCTGCCTGACAGCACCACTCAAGGAGTCTGAGGCACTGAGCCAAATCCAGCAATGCCCTCATCTCTTTTTCACTAAACCTGGAGATTTGGGCAGGGGAAGCAGTCTTCCCAAATTTAGGCACGGCACACTGACCATGGAAGCTCTTATTAACTCCAGACCTCTCATCCAAGGGAGGAGAATACACAGGGGATGTAAATACAAATCTGGCATCTCTGCCAAAGCTGCAGAATTCCCATTCATTTGCTCCCCTCCACTTTCTTGTGCAAAGACAGCAACACACGGGACTGAAGCAAATGAATACGACAATTGCCCCTTACCCTTCCGCACAAAAGTAATGAACTGCTTTACTGTCTGATCCAAGTTAACTCCATGATACACCACAGGTCTGAAGTTCCGGTGTTCAAAAGAGCGAACAAGACGGACTGTGATGGTTGAGTTTTCTGCGGACATGAGAACTAACTCTGAATAACCTAGAAAACATTAAAGAGAGGAATTATTGCCTTTCCCCTGTGTACAAGCACAGCTAGAAAACAAGGTGCAGGTGGGCCTCATGCAAAGATTAAAACACGGCGAGAAATTCAATAGCATTATGTCTTTCAGGATTTAACTTCTATTATTTCTACAGAAGCAGTAACAGGATCTCAAAACAAACAGGGTTACCTAGGATATTATTGACACTGCACACCAAATAGTCCAGTATTTGTACCTGTGCTGTGTACCAGAGCACCAGACTCCCTACTAAACACACAAAAATATTATGGATAAAGGCAAGTATGTGGTTTGGGTTTTAAGTGACTGAAAACTTTACCTGCTGGGTGAGTAACCTTGTGCTCTAAAAGAATGTACCAACATGAACAAAACCAAAATCTTTTTAATATACTTACGTTGCAGAGAGCATAATACCCTGAAAAATGCCTAAGCTGTTACACAACGCTCATTTTCATCTCCCTACAGAAAGTGGAAAAACCTCCCCCACCTACACATGCAAGTAACTCTCCTGGTATACTACTACATAATTAAGGAGTTTAATTTAATTTGTAATAGTAGGTCTTTAGAATGGCTCTACAGAGCTTATACTACTTTAACAGCGAGCAGAAGCTACAACAGAATCACCTCATCAACCCGAGCCCCTCTTCAAACAAGCCCACGCTATGTTCTGTTGGGTTCTTTCTCTCCTCAGGAAAACAAGCTGTTTCCTGCTCCAACAATCTTCTCTATTTTCGGTGCTGGGTATTCCTCAACAACCTTGCTTTCTGGTCACACACTACACTGCCATGGCTGCTGCAGCAATGAGCAAAGACTGCAGTCTAAGTGCTGCAACATCAGCCAGGGGCACAGCACAACCTCTGCATCTCCTATCCCTTACCAGCTGTTTCAATCACCACTTCCAGTCCCACAAGGGATTCTCTCACCTATTCATCGCTTTGGGGTGGGGGGTGTTGCCTTTTTTGTTGGGGGGGGGGGGGATTATTTAAGCACCCCACCATCATGCAGGTATCCAGGTACCTCCCAGTCTTTGCTATATTTGTCCTAGCTGTATCCTGGCAAAGTAAACCAGCAGTATTTTCTTCAAATACTTTCTGCAGAGTGGGGACACAGACCTTCCACATCACAAGGCAACTTGTTTTTACATCCCCTTCGTTAATAATTCACAGAGATCTAATTCCATTTTCATTGTAAATAAGCTGTGATACACAAATAAAAGATATCAATCAAGAAAAGCATACTCCTCTACACCTGAAAATAACTAGATTTATATTAAATAGCAAAGATGGATATTTTCGTGATGCTATTCCACATGGGCTTGAGATCTGCAGGGCACAGTACAGAGTAAAGAAAAGGGGACAGCGTTCAATTCACTTTCTCCTGAGCAGCGTGGAAGAACATTGTAGGAATACAGACTTGGGAGCACAGACAATTAGAAATCGCCTATTTTCACACTCACTGGACAGACCCAACAGACTGATCCCATCTCGGGCTGGGACCAGGTACTGCCCAGCGCCTCCTCAGGTACAACATGGCAGATTCTCCTCAGGGCGCTGCCCAGATCAGAGGCGCTGATGGTCAACCCCTCTTGCGAGGAACAACCTCCCCCGGGCCTGCCCGGCTCCTGCCTGCTGGCAGCAGCATCAGAGCCCGCGGCGGAGCGCCGCCCGCCCCAGCACATCTTCCCGAGACCGAGCGTCCTCCCCTCAGCCCTCACACCACCCCCGCCCCGCTCGAAAGGGACCGTTAACGGCCCTCAGCCTTACTACTGACTCCGCCGCCGACACTTCCGGGTCTCTCTCCTCGCCCCGCCTCACACAGCCCCACCAATCACGTGCTTTCGGTGCCACCCACCACACCGAGGAATTGGCTGCCAGGCGCCCTGTCCCCGCCCCCTCCTCGCGCCCCGGGGCTGGGCGGGGCTCCAGGCGGCCACGCCCCCGAGCCCCTACATCCTTGGGTAACGCCCAAGTCTCACCCCTCATGCTGACGTGCGTCGCGCCCCCCCCCCCGAAGCCCGCCCATCCCACGCCGCCTCCGCATTGGCCCTTTGCCTGGCTTCTCCCCGCCCCCTGCAGGCGCCGATTGGCGCCGTGTTGCCCATGGTGCTGGGATTGGCCAGCGAGCGCTCTGGCGAGGGGTGAAGCAGCGGAGCGGCGGCGGTGGTGCGGTAGACGGCAGGGGGTCAGGATCGGGACGGGGTCGTCGCCATGTCTGAGGTACGAGCTGTGCCGGGGGGAGCTGCGGGGAACCGGGGGCGGCGGGTACCTTCCTTCCCCCCTCCCTCCCCCCCTCCCCTGTTTGGTAGCGGCAGCCTGCGGGTGCTCACGCCCGCGCTGCCCCGGGGCCTCCCGTTCCCCTCTAGGCCGCGTTCCAGAAGGCCGCCGAGGAGGTGAAGCAGCTCAAGTCCCAACCCACGGACCAGGAGATGCTCGATGTCTACAGCCACTACAAACAAGCCACGGTGGGCGACGTGAACACGGGTAGGTATCGCCTCGGCCCCCCGCCGGGCGGCGAGGTGGTGGCGGCGGCTGGGCAGCGCCGCCCCGCGCCCCTCTCGGGCTCTGTGCCAGGGCCCCCAGCGGGCGGGGGCGATGCAGCTGTGGCCTGAGGCTGAGCTGGAGGCACTTCAGGAGGCAAAACCTCTCCCCTGTTGCGTGCCTCGCTTCGTGCAATCCTGCGGTTTAGCAAAAATGACTCAATGCCGACTTGGCATGGATTTAAATGCAGGCAGGCATAAGCTGACTTGATAAGGGTTTGTGCAACTTGTGGTTTTTAGATTAACCCAGCTGCAGACATCTAAATCATATAGCAACGGTCTGAGAATCCTTTGTGTTAGCTTTGTGCAAATATTGGGTTTGGGATTTTTGGAGACCTCTATCAGTAAGTAGCTGCCTAGGTCAAGGCATGCTGCTTTAATACAAGCACTTCTCAATTAAACAGGCTTAAACAGCAAGGCAAATTATACAAGTGTGTAATTGCAATACTTGGGGGGCGGGGAGGGGCAGTTTGCTTAAACTGGATTCGCTACTAAAAATAGCATTGGAAAGCCAAAACAGAAGAAAACGACACAGATGTGTGTACAGGAGAAACTTTTATAGGAGCTGCAATTAAATGTCACATCTTGGAAGGACTGTAGCAGAAATATCTCTGCAGGTACACCATGCAAAATCTCCCCTGCTACTTCTGTTGCTACATTTCTGTCACTGGCAGCTCAGACTAGGAATAACATTTAGAATGAAGCCTGTCTTTATTGACCTGGTGTAACATTTGAGTAACTAGAATTAGAAAGGAAGAAGGTTATTTGTTTGGAGTGCTGGCCTCCTGACCCAGTTACTGGTGAAGTTTATTGGGTGTTGACTGAATTCAAAGCTGGCAGTGAAGTGTACAGGAAATGGTAAGTATGGGCACTTGAGTCTCTTTTTTCTGAGATGGACAGCATTGAGGGAGAAAAGAACCGACTTTCGTTTTAAGAGATAATCCTTTTGGTGTGGCTGGACCTTAGCATTATTAATGTTTGCCAAGGTGAAATGGTGCTATAGAGCTGTTAATGTACCAACATTTCTGTAAGTTGCTGCATTCTTGTGAAGCAGTAACTAACAGGAGTTGGCTAGAAAAGCAATCCGTGTAAAAGTGAGCTAATAGGGTTTATTGTTGAAGTGGAGCTGCCAACTAGTTCTGCAGGTCACATTGCCATGTGAGCAGCGCAAGGGTATTTTTGTGGCTAACGTACAGGCTACTGTCCAGTTCCATTTGTTAATCCTAAGAATTGTCTTTAAGGAGGCAAAGAAGAAGTAGAAACACAGAGGAGACTTTATGTGAAGAATAACCATATACACATCCATATCTCATTCGTTTCTTCTCTGTTTGGCTACAATGTGGCCTGTAATGAAGTGAGTTAGAATTCAGTGCTTACACCCCTAGATGACAGAAGAAATGAAGAGCTATATGTTAGAAACATACCATTAACTTGATGATAATGAGTTCTAAGCTGTGTGCTACTAGCTTTTGATTTCATGTCTCTGCGTGTAATGGACCTTAGGGCATTTCTGCTTTACTTTAGCGCTGATGATGTTCTTTAATCAGATAGCTGTCATGCAATGGCAGTCTCTTCAGAAGGTACGATAAAACAAAATCACGCTATTTGCTTCTGCTCAAATGCTGCTGTCTTAAGGGAACTTGACAGAGAATATCTCTGTTGCCACCTATTGGAGCATTCCAACATGCTCCCTTCAGCATCAGAGGTGACCTCCTGACTACAGGTTAGTAAGTAAGAGCTACAGAGGTGAACCACTGTATTTTATTGTAGTTAAGAGCTAAATAGCCTTCAGGAAAGGAGTAGGTATTACGTACACCCAGACCATACGAACTAATTCTGCTGCTTATCCTGTCTCTCAGACCGCCCTGGTATGCTGGACTTCAAAGGCAAAGCAAAGTGGGATGCCTGGAGTGCATTGAAAGGTAAGTGTCTGCTTAAAAAATAAAAATGAATAAATAAAACCACAGGCAAACTAGTCAGAAAAGCGTATGTGGTTCAGCAAGAAATAAAATAGTGTTGCCTTATAAGACAAGAGTTCTAGAAGTTCAGAATGCCGTGATCATAAACTTACTTTTGATTGCCTCTGCAAGGCAGAAGTAGTCCTGAAAAATATAGCCTGTGTGAAAGGGAATTAAGGTGCAAAATGCCTAGCTGGCCCAAGATGTTACAGATGAACTGTAGCAGCAGCAGAAACCTAAATCTGTTTTCCAGGTCCCAGCCTAGTGTACCCCAGAGACTGAGCTCTCCCTCCAGTTGTTGTGTTTCTTCTAAAGCTTTCCTAACTGGAAGATGCAACTGGGCTCTCTGCTCTAAATGAGGAGCCATACAAATGGTCTAGACTGTTGTTGTGGTTTAACCCCATTGGCAACTAAGCCCCACACAGCTGCTCACTCGCTCTCCCCTGGTGGGATGGGGGAGTGAATTGGAAGGGTAAAAGTGAGAAAACTCGTGGGTTGAGATAAAGACAGTTTAGTAGGTAAAGCAAAAGCCGCACACTCAAGCAAAGCAAAACAAGGAATTCATTCACTGCTTCCCACTGGCAGGCAGGTGTTCAGCCATCTCCAGGAAAGCAGGGCTCCATCACACGCCCTTCCTTTTTCTTCCCCCAGCTTTATGTGCTGAGCATGACGTCATATGGTATGGAATACCCCATTGCTCAGTTGGGGTCAGCTGTCCCAGCCGTGTCCCCTCCCAGCTTCTTGTGCCCCCCCAGCCTCCTCGCTGGTGGGGTAGGGGGAGAAGCAGAAAAGGCCTTGACTGTGTGTAAGCACTGCTCAGCAGTAACGAAAACATCCCTCTATTATCAACGCTGTTTCCAGCACAAATCCAAAACGTAGCCTCATAGTAGGTTCTATGAAGAAAATTAACTCTATCCCAGCCAAAACCAGCACATCTATGAAAAGGGAATTTTTTTGCTGTTTTAAGGAGCCAGCACTACATCTAAACGCAGTCTAAGTTGATTGAATAGCTTTCCTGTAATAATCGTGAATGGCGTTGATAGAACTAATACACTGTTCAGATGCTGTCTATACAAATATAACTTTGCTTCAAAACACTGTTTTCTCGTGACTGCTGAACACATTTGTTTAAAACTTTAGTACTAGATCCACAGCCAAGTGACCTTCTTATCATCTTTGCTCTCTGGTAGCATGCTGCTACGTGCTGCAGCAAGGAACTGACTTACCTTTTACAGATTAAAATACCTTTTACATGTATCTGACTGCTTCCTGTGTTCTGTCCTTCAGGAATGTCCAAAGAAGATGCAATGAAAGCTTACGTAGCAAAAGTGGAAGAACTAAAGGATAAATATGGCATCTGAGGACTGGATATAGCAGCCACTTGCACACCTGAAACATGCCTTATTTCTAATACTGTGGAAAACTGGTTTCTGAGAATAATTTTAAATACCTAGTATATTATACTCGGTTCTCTTCATGCCTGTAGTTCAGGGGAAGTTGTGTACCTGCCTAATGTACTGACACGATATAAATTCCTTCTGGGAACAAAATCTGGAACTCATTAAAGTGCATTTGGTACTTAGCTGTTGTGGTGCTCATCCCTTAATTGCCATGTTGCAGCTGTCAAACACTTCTTTGAAAGGCGCAAGCCAAGCTTGTGCCACTAGAGGGGGCTCAGTAATCTGTGTTTCGTGCAACGCAGGCTTGTGTCCAAACCAGTCTGGTGATGTCTGATACTGCTTTGCCTCCTTTCTCATGTAGATGAGTTGCAACCCACAAAAGCTGGAGCACCACAAAGATTATCGTGAAGAGGCTAGGTCTAACGCTGTGTATGCCAAGAACAAGGTGCTTGATATTTGTTGCCTGGGGCTTTCAGAGACTTAGTCAACAATTGCCAAATCATCTTTCATAAAACACTACTTGGAGATGTTATTCCCCAACAACAATGTCAGGGTTCTGGAGAGAAGGCAAATACTTGGCAGCTGAACACAAAACCTTCCCTGTGAAAGAAAAAGTTCTGCAGACAGCGGAGTTGTTGATGCCCTTGATACTACACTGCTGCAAATACAGAGCGCTGGTGTTGCCATGTACTGAGGCTACAGTGAGGGGCTTAACACTTACAAGGCTGTTCAAACAGGAAGACTTACAGTGTTCATCAGCAAAAGTTTTGTACAAAACACACACAGTTGTGACCATCTCTAGTAGGCCTTTAGCTATTTCTGTCTGCCTAGCATAGTCTGTTACAGTTGCTGAGGGCAGAAAGGGAAACTTTGCTTTTAAAATGTGGCACTGAACTATTCATAGAGCATGTGAGAATAAAGTCACATCCTTATACAGGAATAAGGCATTCTAATTCCTGTGGTACAGGTTAGCATCTGAACAGGTGAGGACTTCAAATCAAACTGCCTTCAGATAAGCAATCGACTTATAGAAATACATAGGGATGAAACCTATCATTACATATGTGTCTGGGTAAATACATAGTTCTGTACTAAGTTACACAGGCTTTGCTGTGTGTTGTATCTAACTTGTATTTTCTTATGCCACTGGTAAGAGATGGAGATAACTTTACCTCACATGCTTTTGAAAATTATAACTTCCCCCTTTGCTGCTTTTAATGGGAAGTGCCCTTGGAGCTACTTGTTCACCCTTTAAAATGTGTTAGGATAAAGAAGGGTTTATTCCCTATTCTCATAAGGAAAAAGTTTGCTTATTCTTGTTCTTCCCTGTTCTGGATAAGTAATATAAGCATTTGGGTGCTTTACCTCCTCTTGTATCCTCTATTAGTTATTTGAGGTTGTGTTGATTACGTTCACCTTGCAAAAGAGGGGTAAGAGCAGATGTTCAGCATAAGAGATGATTTTAGCTCTTTGCCAGCCCTAAATTCCACAGCCAGCTCCATCTTCACAGCTGTATTTTGTGAAGCTGGTTATCCTTGGAGGACTCTGCCAACCTGTAGCAGAATGTGACTTACACTGGCAAATGCTTCCACTTCTGCGCTTGTTTGCTGGAAGCTGATGTACTGTGAGCATACTGTGCTTTGCTAACACGCTTTCTGTCAAAACACTTCTTCAGAATTTGTGAATGCTAAAGTAGTGGGATTGGATTCTGCCTAAAGAGTGGGCTGGGAGTAGCCAGTTCTATATCCTAGTCCTCTTTTGGCTTTATTTCCCCTGTGAGACTTAACTAATGGTTACAGTGCTGCTCTCCTTTCTCATTCCTGGATGGCATTAGGAAAACATTGCTATGTACACAGTGCTTATCCTAGAGAGGGATTGGTCTTGGGCAGACTTTTATACATCACGTTGTACTTAAAATTAATGCTCTATACAAGTGACGGAGAGCTCTACCCTGAATGTCTTTATTTGGATACTTCATTTTTACTGTAGTAACACATTCTTCCTGCTTGCAGCATCACCTTCCTTGGGAAAGTAACATCAGTGGTCTTACTGTTTGGACGAAGCTGAAAAATTCAAGTTGTGAAAGTAAGAGCTATGCAGTAAGAGACTGCACAAAAGGCACTAAGGCAGAAACAAAGGTACTGATGTTTGTGCACAGTGTTCGTGACAAAGCAGCAACACAAAAGCTGGCTGCACAGCCATTAACTGTGGATACTACCACTGCAGGGAGAGTGTTGAAAAAGACTGAACAGAGTCAGGGCGTGGTTGTTCAGCAGCAGGGTGAACGTCTGTAAATGCATGGGATGTTGGGCTGTCTGAAAACATTGCTGACTTAGTGACCACATAGTGCTTGCTGGTATGGAAGATGAGACTCCGGGGCTGCATAAATAACACTTTGGCAGTGGTGATGATAACAAGAGTGGCTTACGGACATCTACAAATAGATTTGTAGGTAGAGGTAATTGCTTTTATTAAACTAATACAGTGGTAAAAATAGACAACCATTAAGGTATATAGCCTTGAGATTTGAAACAGAAGCAGCAAGCCTTTAACCAAAATACGACTTCAGATCCACTGCTCTGCCTGTAATAAGGTAGTCTTGATGGAGGAACAGATGCTTTTGATGGCTGGGCAGTGCTGCAAAACAGGGGATTGTTCTGACACCCATTCAGGGAGTTGCTGTTATTTCCTCTGTGTTAGATCAAAGAAAGGCCAGCAACATCCTGATCCTTGCAGTGCTTGTGAAGGGGAAAAGACGTGCGCTGAAACAAGCCCAGCAGGCAGGAGGTCAGAGGCCAGCTGGCACGCATGCACTCGGGTCTGGTTTGCTGAGTTTGCAGAGTGTGCAGGACGGAATCTGGACTTTGGATATGGCAATAATAAATGTTAACTTGCATCTGTGATAAGACAGTGTTCCTTCTACTATTAGTTCTTGCACAGAGAAACTAGTTGATTGGTACCCAGTACAATTAGAGATAAGCTGTAAAGGGGATGTTGTTTTCCTTGGGTGTTTTTTTTCTTGTGGGTTTTGCTTGCTCTTACCAAACATATGTGAAGGTGCAACACCCCTAGCACAGATTTAACAAATCAGTATTGGTGAGCTCCTTAAGGCCCAAAATAGATTTTTCAACCCTGCAAAGTTAAGTTTTCTGTGTGACTGAAAAGCACTCCGAGGCTGACTGCAGTGTGCAGCTATCTTTCTGTCAAAATTCTTCAGTCCTCATCTGGAGTGATCTTGTTTCACAATGCAAGTATTTTAACTTTTGAACTTATTTGACCCTGATGATACTGCTAAAAATAAATGGCAATTGTATTTG
This sequence comes from Calonectris borealis, assembly GCF_964195595.1. Classification (NCBI taxonomy): domain Eukaryota; kingdom Metazoa; phylum Chordata; class Aves; order Procellariiformes; family Procellariidae; genus Calonectris; species Calonectris borealis. The sequence goes on from NC_134317.1 coordinate 10,983,895, forward strand.
CTGTTGTTTAAAATATTTGCTCTGCCCCCTGAGTGTTCAGAGCAAACAACATTGGGCAATACCACTTTGGGGTGATTGGGCATCTGAGCCGTCTTGTGGGATTGGTGGGGTTGATTATAAATTGGGGGAGACAAGGAAGAAAATGCATTTTGGCTTGGATAGGTTTCTAAATACCACAGGTGTCATCCAAAAAGGGTTATGCAGTCTTCCAAGTTGTCAAAGCTGCTTAGAGGTGAGACAAGTTGATATTACATAGACATAACACATTTGAGAGAGGGTCACAGTAATAAACTCAGAACTGTAAAAGCTGATAGAATAGAACAAAAGATAGAATCTGATTCCTGGCCCCGCCCCTGGCATGGTTTAACCCCAGCCGGCAACTAAGCACCACACAGCCACTCGCTCACTCCACCTCGGTGGGATGGGGGAGAGAATTGGAAGGGTAAAAGTGAGAAAACTCGTGGGTTGAGTTAAAGACAGTTTAGTAGGTAAAGCAACAGCTGCGCACACAAGCAAAGCAAAACAAGGAATTCATTCACTGCTTCCCACCGGCAGGCAGGTGTTCAGCCATCTCCAGGAAAGCAGGGCTCCATCACGCGTAACGTGAAGCCAAATGCCATCACTCCAAATTTTCTTTCCCCCAGCTTTATGTGCTGAGCATGACGTCATATGGTACGGGATATCCCTTTGGTCAGTTGGGGTCAGCTGTCCCAGCCGTGTCCCCTCCCAAATCCTTGTGCACCCCCAGCCTCCTCGCTGGTGGGGTGGGGGGAGGAGCAGAAAAGGCCTTGACTGTGTGTAAGCACTGCTCAGCAGTAACGAAAACATCCCTGCGTTATCAACAGTTTTCAGCACAAACCCCAAACATAGTCCCATACCAGCTACTGCAAAGAAATTTAACTCTACCCCAACCAAAACCAGCACATTCCCCTATCCACCAATACATGAAGTATCTTCAGACTCAGATAACTGATCTAGAAATTAGCCAATCTTCAGCTGCTCATTTAAAGTGCAAATAGCATCGATCGATTCTAGGCATGAGTCTGTCTTCATTGTTTATAAGATGAGCTTGTATTTCCTCAAGAACCAGCATATCTGTGAAAGTTAAACACAGCTTGTTTGTGTTATTCTCAAATAGAGAATTCATGTGGAGTTCGGCTGCAGTGGTCTTTTAACTTTAATTCCCATTCCCACCTGTGGCTTCTAGATTTTTGGTTAGTCCCATACATTTATTTTTCAAGGTCTGACCCTCTTAATGCTTGCTAGAGCTGATTCATCTCTTACAACCATCCAGCCATCCAGTGTAGTTTTAAAGCAATCCTTTGCTATCTCAAGAATACCTGAAGATGTACAGAGTTGTTTTCAAAATCATTCAGTATGTCTTGCCTCTGAAGTTTGAAAGCCTTCCTATACTTTAGACTGTCTAGAATAATGGAGAAGCCATTCAAAAATACAGTGTCATTAATGAGTGTGGGCCTGAGGAGGAACAGCTGGTCAAAATTCCTGGAGCATGTTGAGCTTATGAAAGAGGTGATATGAAAAACTGCCTGGAAGTGGAATCAGTGGCTCAACAAATCCCTTCCAATCCTTATGTTAGCGAGGATTACTTAAGCTCTAAGTACTGCCACTGCAACGAAAACCTCCTTATTGTTACGTAAGAGCCCAGAGCCCGCACTGCAATATCAAATGATCTCTTTACTCAGTCCAACTGAGCAACCAACTCAGTCGGTTCTAAGCCAGGAGCTTGTTCTGTTTGCAAGCCCGCATTGCCTCGGACAGGTGATTCCACACCCTGGAAAGAAGGAAAATGACATTACTTGGCTAACGCGGCCAGGGAGACAATGTTTGTCTCCACTAAAGTGTGCAAGACACTGACTTGTACCATGTTTCCCAAAAGGCTGACATAGGGTATGCCATCTCCTCCTAACAAACACAGCTCATTTGAATGAGTTCTGAATCTGAGAGGTGAGCTCACCAGTTCAATGTACTTGGTATTTTTAAATCCAAGTATTTAGCTGCATTGATCTGAGTTTTTACTGAGAGAAGAAACATATGTATGGCAGCTGAGAAACTGAATAATATGATTTCCCCCAGCCTACATAGTATTGAAATATGGACCCAAATTTTTCTAGTACTGCTAAAAGGGCTGGAGTTTTATTTTCTATATCGAATGTGTCTTTTAAAGCATCAATTTGTTGCAATGGACAGATGCAAATAGTTTGATATATGTCCTAAGCCGGTGTAACTATTGCCAGAGGTCCCTGAAAAGGGCTGAATCCAAAGCAGAACGAGCAATCACCCAGTGTTGGGTCTCTGCAATATGATGCTGAGGTGGTCCAGAAACTGATCAGAAGTGAAAAAACAGTTCTTTGCAGGATACAAAATATATTCCGTTAAGCCTGCTGTTGTGGTTTAACCCCAGCTGGCAACTAAGCCCCACACAGCCACTTGCTCACTCCCCCCAGTGGGATGGGGGAGAGACTCGGAAGGGTAAAAGTGAGAAAACTCGTGGGTTGAGGTAAAGACAGTTTAACAGGGAAAGCAAAAGCCGCACACGCAAGCAAAGCAAAACAAGGAATTCATTCACTGCTTCCCACCGGCAGGCAGGTGTTCAGCCATCTCCAGGAAAGCAGGGCTCCATCATGTGTAATGGTTACTTGGGAAGAGAAACGCCATCACTCCGAACATCCCCCCCTTCCTTTTTCTTCCCCCGGCTTTATGTGCCGAGCATGACGTTATATGGTATGGAATACCCCATTGCTCAGTTGGGGTCAGCTGTCCCGGCTGTGTCCCCTCCCAGCTTCTTGTGCACCCCCAGCCTCCTCGCTGGTGGGGTGGGGTGAGAAGCAGAAAAGGCCTTGACTGTGTGTAAGCACTGCTCAGCAGTAACGAAAACATCCCTGTATTATCAACGCTGTTTCCAGCACAAATCCAAAACACAGCCCCATACCAGCTACTGTGAAGAAATTTAACTCTACCCCAGCCAAAACCAGCACACCTGTCCTTCTGCTTAAAGTCTTTCTTCGTATTCTTAGAGTTAGTTGGGGTGGGGGGTAAAGTCACTGTAATGAACTGGCATATTATCGGCATGTTTCTAACGCAGCTCTGAGTGCCTTAACAGGTACGGTTTGATTTGGATGAACAATAGGATCCCAGATCTCGGCGCAGGTATTGCCACGTCCAGCAGCCCAGGTCCCTCATGCACGTCCAGCAGCAAGTGGAGAGCCTGGGGCTGCAGGGACACGCGGCAGCCCCTGGCTGGCTGAGCGGTCTGCCTTCCCGTGGCACCGGAGAGGTGTCCAGGCAGGAGGCAAAGTGAAACCATCTGGCCCAGGAGCTGTCTCCTCTTTATGTGCTTAGCTGCATCTCTTCTACATGCTCGGACAAGACTGTCCGCTTGGCTGCGGTAACCTGCAGCGATGGAGGAAAATCATGAGCTAAAGTAGTTGTGACAAGGGGTTGGTCTGAGCTGCTCGGGCCTTGGTACAACCCAAAACCCCCTTATGTTACATACTGTAACATATGTTACGCTGCCTGGGGCACTATTCACTGAGGATGACTGTGCCTGTGTTCCCAGAAGCTGCCGTTCTTCAGCAGCTTGCCAGCAATTTGCTGACTTTTTGCCCCATTCCAGCAGCTCTGTTTCAGCGCAGCTAGGTTGAACCCAGCCTGAGCTGAATGCAGCTTCTTCAACTTGGATTTTCAATCTACTGCCAGAAAATAAAAAATGCAAAAAACAGTGATACAAGACAGCTAGCCTCTTCCTTCTTCCTCATGAAATTTTCTACATGTTCATTTTTTGGGGAAGATACAAATAAAACCATTTTGCCCCTCATACAGGCCTTGGGCATGTCCCAGAGTCTCAGTCTGTAAGATACTGAAGATCTATTTGTTCCAAGATCAGGTCAACTTCTGCCTAGAAAGACACCTTGAAATGGGGATCTGATAAAAACGAGGATTTAGATGCCTAGCCAGATCAGTTGCTATACCAAGAATTAAAGTTGTGATCAGAAAGAATTTTATTCAACAGACAAATGCATTTCCAGAAGTAACCAACCTGGAGATGAGACGGACCTGTACTGGTGGTGACTCAGTCACTGGTGTTCTGCTTTACCTCGAAGTGAAATACTTCATCAGGTAACCGTTCCCTAAGCCCCGGTGACTCTCGGACTTCAGTCCTGAACCTTCTCCGGGCTTCTGCAGGATAAAAGATGTTACAGATTCTTCAGTGTTAAGCTTCTCATGGTTTTAAATGAACCAGATGAAACTATTTCCATATTTTACAACAGTCTCTGGTAATTTCCATTATTTATGAACACATTTCCCTGAAAACTTTCTCTCCAGGGATAGGATGTGAAATACCCACTTAAACAATAGAGAAAAGGGACTTTCTAAACAAAATAATGAAACTGGCAATATACCAAGAACTCCAAATTAAAACAGCTGAACCAAAAATACATCTGAGGTGCTTTAAAGGTCATTTACCATGTTGTTATGATGTAGGTAATGTATTTTTCAGGCAGAAAAAAAATCTTATTTTTCCTTTTAAAGTACTGAGCTCTTTTTATTGTAAAACACTGTTTTCACAGACAATTTTCCAAAATAATCTTGAGGAAATTTTCCACAATTTGTCTTTTCCTCAGTCAATTCTGTTATTTTATCTGGAAAAGACAGAAAATATAATTGGCTTGTTTTGTTATGAGACAGCAAAGATAAACTCATTTTTCCATTTGAAGAAGGTGCACAGTTCTAGCAGGCTTCATAAATCCAGACATCTTTACCAGAAGCTATCTGCAGCCAAGCAAGAGCAGAAACAAAGAGCTCATAAACTGTTAGTAACTTTCTATTAACACAACTGTTACAATCGTCCTCAGTGACTTCAGTAAAGAGCGAATCTGAAAGTACCAATTCAATTCTGATATTATTTACAGTCAAGTCTAATACTGGTTTGTATTTTATATTTGGGGAAACTAAATTAAGTACAACATATTAAAGCAATTTTGTGTTTGCAACAGAAGTACCATCCCCAAACCATCTTTTCCTCAATGAACCAGCTTGGCAGATAACTATGTATCTACTAAAGGATCCAAGTATGACGGGGAGCAGTGTTAGTTTGAAAAGTAACCACTTTAAGTTCCTCATTCTACAAAGCTTTTTATGCACGTGTTTACTCATGTGAGCCTTACTACAGGCTTTTGCAGAAAAGTATTATCATGTTCAGCAGGATACACCCCACTATTAAAATTTTTTTTTTAAAAATTGCTAAAGTCATTAGGATGACTCACATGTTTTAAAGGCAGATCTATGCTTAAGACTTTTGCTAATTGGGGGCCAAATTGCCTAATGCTTTGCAGGATTGAGCCTATGTTACAGAAAGCGTAAGTCACGTGAGGGTTTTGCCAGATGGGAGTTGGTGTCTTTTGTCTGGCCCGAGCCTGCATTTGCTTAGCACGGTTACGTGCAAGCAGCATTTGTTCAGTTCATGCAGCAAAGGAGACAACAAGACCTGCTTGTGCTTTTTGAGCCAAAAATACATAAATATTGTTAAATTTGGAACTTAGAAGTGGAAGGGTGTAACAGCAAATGCACGTGATGAGTCTGAACGCTGTGATACAGAAATGCTGTTTAACCTGTGGAATAAATAGCCCAGGATGTTCATAAAACTATTCTATCATCTGATGAACCTAAGATGAAAGGGATGTGGCAAGCATCACGTCTGCTAGCTTGGATAACATGTTCAGAAAGCAAAAAATGTTGCAGACCACAAACCCACAAAAGAAGTTTTAACAACAGACCTTGCAAAAATTTGCCGTGTTGCGAAAGCAGAAAATCCCAATTCAGTGTTTGATAGAAATATAATCTAATAATGTATACAACTTTGAAGAGAAACAATTAAACAAAGTATTTTGCGGGACGAGAGAAAGAAAAAGGTCAGAATTACAATGCAAAGTACGAAAACTAAAGTAAACATGTTGTTCAGAACACTCACTCTTACTAGAAACAGTGTTACAGAAAACACCCCCAGCCAAATCATAGCAGATATATATATATATTTGTAAAGGAAACATAGAAAGCCCTCACGAAATTGTGTAGAGATTAAAATAATGAGACAATCTGTATAGGCAACGGATTTGTTCAGAAATGCAAGCTGGAAGAAGGGTGAAGTTACAATAACTTCTACCACCCCATGCTGGAGAAGAAGATCCTTCCAACTCCTTTCGGCTAGAAAGGGAATGGGCGAATTCTGACCCCGGCTACGTACAAGGGAGGCCCAGAACAACGACCCCTGAGTCCATCCACTGGAGCCTGTGGAGTCACTGCAGACCTCTCCGCTGGAATTGAAATCACAATTTGGCTGTAAAACAAGAGTTTCTGATGACACAGCAAAACCCAACTTCCTTGGGCATTTTTTTTAAGTGGTTTGTGACAGAAAAAAAAAAAAAAAAAGTAAAGCAATCAGCAATTCATTAGATGGCAAAACATAAGAGAGAAAAAGAGCAAGGGCATAAAACTTTATGAGCAGAGACGTTTTTGCTGACGGTACAGGTAAAGATACATAAGGTTAAGTACGCTGGTAACAGATAAGGGTGCGCACACAGCCCGAGGTGAGAGGCGGCAACCGCAGCGGGCAAGGAGAGCCGGTGCCCGAGCGGCCTCGGAAACACAAACACCGGGAGCAGAATCGGCTGGGCAGCTGCAGGGGAAGGGCGGGACGGGGTGTTACCGTGTTCCCCGGCTGGGTATGGCTGTGCACAGCCCTGCAACCCCGGGAACCGTTCCTGCAGCGGTGCGGGGGGGCTCCTTTGCAACGCGCTCCTGGTGAAGTGCAATGCCCGCCTCCCACAGGGCTGCGGGCCCCGCGGGTGGACAAGCAGGTCTCGGGCTTGTTCCCCGTCCTGTGAGGGCCTGGCACCGAGGCCATAAACGCTGCCTCGAGAAACAAACCCTGAGCTCTCCGGCAGCCGGTGATGCGCAGGCACACGGGGAGGGGGTGAAGCTGCAGCTCGGCGGGAGGAACCGCTGCCGCTCGGGACACCGTCTCCCAGGGCGGTCGTGCTCTAGACAGGGCACGGATAAGCCTGTGCCCCGGGCGAGGGCAGCGCTGCCTTTCCCCGCTATGCCGGGCCCGCCGCGGGGGAGCGGAGCAGCCCGGCTCGGCTCGGCCCGGCTCCGCCCGTCGGGGCCGCGCTGCTGACTCAGCCGCGGGGGGGCCCGGAGGGCGCCCCGGCCCCGCGGGCGTGGCGGGCGGCCCGCCGCCCTCCGGGGACATAAAAAGCCGCGGCCGGAGCCCGCCCGCGTCTTTCGGCGCTGCCGGCAGCATGACCGCCATCGGGGTGCAGGTATGTCGCCGGCCGGGCCGGGGACACGGGGGAGGCTCCGGGTACCGGGGCCGCGCACCACCCCGCCGTGGGGCTGTTGCTTCGGCTTGTCCCTTGCGCGGCCGGGATGGCCCGACCCTCCCCGGAGCCGCGGGGCGCAGCCGGCCGGATCCCCCCTTCCCGGACCGACAGCAGCTCCCCCGGCTCGGCGGCTCTCCCCTCCCCACCGGCGGGGCTGCAGCCGCCCTCCCCGCCGCACCTGGCTCTCCGGGCACCATCGCCAGATTGGGGTGGAGAGAGCTGCGGGGTGTTTGGCTTGTCTTTTAATTAAATTTTGGGCCCTCTTGGAGAGTTTCGAGGAGGAGAGGGGGCGTGCGTTGCCCACGCGGGTTCTTGGGGGCTGCAGCCGGAGACACCCCCCCCAGCCCCGGGGAAGCCGAGCCGTGCCGCCTCCCGGGTGAGGAGCCAGGTCCGGAGCGCTGCTGCTGCCGGCGAGAGGAGGAGAGCCCGGCTGGCTGCAGCCCAGGAGGGCTGTGGGAAAAGAAGGGCAGTGCTGGTAATTGGGTGCCCTCCCTGCCTGCTTCTGCTGCCTCCCCCGTCCCAGCTGTCAGCCTCCATCCTCCCAGGAGCCGGCGGTTTCCTCCAGCCCTGCCAGAGCAGGAGGCTGTGCCGCGGAGGCCGTGGGGCAGGGATCCTGCTCAGCCCGGAGCCTTTGTGATCCCGAACCCAGGCCTTGACGTGGGAGCATTGTTCGTGCGGCTGGGGAACCGGGAGAGCTTCACCCACCCTTCCTTTCTCCTGGGTACAGCCTGTAACTGCACTGCCTTCCCCTGTGAGAAGGGCTTTGATGTGCACAAGCAAATAGCTTCAAATACTGAAGTCCCACAGCTTTGTCCCTCTGATTTCATTTCAGTCAAAAGCAGTGCTGTTAACTCAGATGTTTTTCTTCCCCCCACTATCCTTTAAGGCGCAGAGGCTGCTGGCACACCGGAGACTGCAGAAGTCCTTCTTTGAGACACTCATCAGGAGCCTGATCATCTTGTGCGTGGCGATAGCGGTGGTCTTGTCGTCCATCTCCGTCTGCGATGGCCGCTGGCTCTTCGCGAGGGGGCAGCTCTTTGGACTGTGGCACTTCTGCACCGTTAGCAACGGCAGCGTCCTGAAGTGCGTCACTGACCTCAGCCTGGCCAACGTGGAGGGTTTGAGCGTGGGGGTGATTCCTATAAGAAGCATGGTGTCCTTTGCTGTTGTGATCGCTATATTTGGCCTGGAGCTCCTGATGGTGTCCCAAGTCTGCGAGGATGCCAACGCAAGGCGGAAGTGGTCGATGGGCTCGGTTCTCATCCTTGGCTCGTTTTTGCTGTCGGCCACTGGAGTTCTGAGCTTCTCCATCCTCATGAAGGATCACCTCACCTTCACGGGCTTCACGCTGACATACTGGTGCGAGTTCATAGCTGCCTTTCTCTTCTTCCTTAATGGGATCAGTGGACTTCACATCAACAGCCTCACACACCCCAGGAACAGGGTGGGCAAAATCTAGGTGCAAAGGGTGTACCTCCGCCTTTGTGTAATCAGCTTTGCCAATTAGACTGGAAAAAAGGGAGTCTAATGAAGTTTGAAAAGGACACGGTGTCTTAAATGGTGTGCGAGGAGGGGGAAGCATGAGTCAGTCTTGATGCCTGTAGAAGACATACCCACCCACTGGTCAGCGGGGAGGGCTGCGCAATACGAGCAAAGCAGAGACTGAGACTGGCTGCCGCTGAAATGCGTTTTTCTGGAGAAGTGGTTTAAAGAAGAGGGCGTCTCATTAAGCATGCGGAGGGGTGGCAGACTGCGATCTACACATGAGCTCAGTTTTGAGGCTTACACAAAGCCTGTACTGCTGTGGATTTGGTGTTGCTGGGCTTTTCCCCATACTCTGGAGCCTGTGAAGAGTGTGACACAACTTTGGTGTGTCTCATGGTTTTGCTCTGTCTCAGGGACAGATGGTTTTTGCCTGGCCATGCTCACTGGCATGGGGTACTGAAAATCTTCACTGGATCTCACTCCTCCATTTCTCTTTCAAAAGAGAAGGCACACAGATCTTGATCTGGTCACCAGTTTTGCTTCCTGCTGGAATGTCCCCTGTATCTGTCCTTTCCTCTGTGAGTTTTTCAGGGACACCACTGTAGCTGCCTGTAGGACACGTGCCAATAAGTCACCCACACTGACTCCCTCACAGCCCTCGCAAAGTTCACTGTAATGGGGCATTGTTCTTCCTGGTTTCTTTTTTGTCCCTTTGGGGCAAGAAGGACAAGCTCTGCAGGGGTTTTAGGTGGGTACTGTGGGTGGGCAGACCATGCTGAGACCACTGCACCTTCTGGGGTGTGTTTTGGTTGTCAAGAGTTTCCCACTGGGGCAATGGGAAATCTGCTCATCCTGTAGCTGAGAGTCTCCTGCAGCATTTCTTCTGGGAGGAGAAGGCTCTAGATCCTCCTGACCAGACCAAGTCCTTTTTTTCCCCTGATTAACAGTGGGAGGAGAAGAAGCCCAAGATTGCCTAAGAAGGGGCTGATGGGAGCAGCTCTAATCTGTCACAGATGATGGAAATCCAAAGAGACTTGGCCAAAATTATATTAAGGCTGGTCTTCCTCCTGCCAATGCCCGAGTCAAGATCTCTACAATCGCTGCAGCTTTGACGTTCCCTGTGGTGTCTCATGTAAAATGAGAAAAGACCTCAGAGGTTGGCTTGCCCCACATGTGTCCTCCCTGCCCAACATACAGCACTCCATTGACCACAGATAAAAATATCTTCAGAGTATTTCAGGGTCTCTGGTTTAATGTTTATTTTGTATCCTCTGGTAAGACTGCTTGTATTTTTGTGTTAGGACAAATGTTTCTACATGTTTCATCTCTGTAGCTTGTCCGATAGCTGTTGAGCAAGGTTTTCATTTCCTGTGCAGCAAGTTTGACACAATTTTTCACCTGAAGCAAAAGCATCGTAGCACAAGGGCCAAGAAGGCTGTGTAGGCGAGCCACAAGTAAACAGCTTTGTCTAAGGATCATAAGTCCTGCCTGAGCATACATCCACACTTGCTGAACTGTAGATTCACTTGCCTTCATGAGGACAGTCTCTGTTCCTTCTCAGATTTCCATAACTTTTTAAGACAACGCTCCTAAGCCTGTTTTGCAATGTGGTTTCAGACCAGGCTTGCTCTGGACAGTGCTGGTTGTGCTTTTGCGCATGGATCTGCCCATCTTTCTGGTGAGATAATGCACAAAGCAGTGCTTGCCAGCCAATTCCTGAGGGTCTTGCAATGTTTGGGGCTCTGTCAGGGCTTCTTGACTCGCTCTCAAGGACAGGGACTTGCGCCCTTAACGTGCCTCTGGAAACCTGCGCTGTGATTGTGTCTCTCTTTGTGAAGGTGCTTTTGATTTGCTGAATTGCACTGTTGAAGACACGCTAGTGGGCTGAACTTGCAGATGCTTGTGTGAACAGTACGGTTGGCTTTAGCAGAGACACTTACCCCAGAGACATTCTGCAAGGTCCGGCCCCAAACTGTTGCACTTTGGTGTTACCAGGTGGTAGAGTGCCTTAACTAACCAATAAACCAGTTGTGGTGCCTAGGGGTGCCCATGCCAGGCAGGACAGTTCCCCTACACTGGGTCAAGGGTGTCTAGAAACATGGATGTAACTTCAGAGTGCCTTCTTGGTGACATCCAAAACTGGAAATCAAGGAAATCAATTCTTCATGTACTCCCCTTCGTGCTAGTGGGAGGCTGTGCCCCCAGCCCTTTCTCTGGGGGAAGGCAGCCGTAGCCAGACTGAGTCCCAGGCTGGTGCCTCTCACTCGGCTTAGAGGGAGGCAGTGGACAATTGGCCATTGAGTTCACCCAAGACTTGGTGCAATTGTGAATGATTTTAGGATGCCCTCTGCTAGCTGAAGAAGAGCCCTTTTGTTGGGGGTAGGGAATCCTCTAGGGAAAATACAGTAACTTTTTTTCCAACTGGCTTTGTATAGTACTGCTTGACTTACTAATGCTGGGAGAAGATGTGTTTTGATGGCTAATACTACAAAACAAGGTTGATTGTCTTGGAGGCATGCTTATATACAGCAACCTGTGCAGCAATAGGTAACTTCATTTTCTGAAGCCTGTGGAAGTGTCAAGCAATATTCCTGAAGTTTGTTAAATAAATTTCTTTGAAATAAGATAACTGTAATTCTCTCTTTTAATATTTAGATATTGGGGTGCAGATTTAAGGGAATGAGTGGGGTTTATGTAATCTCCCAGGCGCCAATTCTGTGTGTTTACCCAGCTAGACCGATGAAGAAACAACTGCTTGGCACTTTGCCGAGCTCCGACCAAGGAAGCTGAGGCCGCGTAGCTGCTGCACACTCCCCTCTCCCCTCCAACGTGTCCACACCAACCTAAGCAGCCAGCATGGCTTTCTTGTCTTGCAAAACAAGAGGGGCAGTCAGCTGTGCTGCTTTGTGGTAATTAGAGATAACCTTGTAGGCTTTTAATGATTTCCTGCTGTTGCATGCGCTCTGTTTACCAGCTAAAGAGCTCTTTCCTGTGTCCTTCACCTCCCTTTTCCCACACCGCACCCTGTGTATGAAGCATCCTTGCTCTTTTCCCCAGCTTTGCTTATTTGGCCTGCAGGAGTAGTATCTGAGCACAAATGTATTTATACAGTTTTTCCCCAAGCTTGCTGTACTAACAGGTTTAGTTAAATGTCAAGGAAAACAGATTTCCAGCTTCACCACTGAATTAGTTTATGTAAGCTCAAGTAAGTTAATTAGCACCTGGTGTTCTCTTTCTGACGGGAGAGGCCATTGGCCTCTCTCAGATGGTTTAATATCTCTTAAAAGCAGGATAATGAACATCACCTCTTGTTAATGAGCTGTTTAGACTTGCTCAGTTACTAACTTTAATTGGAAACTTGTGCACAAACCATTACTTGTGGATAAGAATAAGGAAATAATGGTACAGGGCATGCTGACTAGGGAGATATCCTGGACTGTTACTGGTATTTTGATTTTAAGTCTACAGTACCTTCATCAGCTGTGCTTGGAGGGACACCTGGTTTGGAGGTTGAGCTTTGCTGGCTTTTGTGAGTCAGGGGAAGGTGATTACAGGAAGATGACTGTCCTCACCTGCCTTCTCTTTCCCTCTGCTGGGGCCTATGGTAAGCAGGTAATAGCCATTCTTCTAAACCTTCCACATCAGCTTGCACATGTAAGAAGGGCCTCGTTTCTGGGTGAAAGAACAGTCTGCCCTGGGGGTGTCCTGGGTGTTGGCTGGATTCCTGGGGCCTCTCACCTTCGCGTGGATCCAACCCCTCTGAACTGGCACTACCCCCTTCTGAAACAGTTCACTTCAGCTCCCCCGATGCCTAGCAAGGCGTTGCACAATGTAATTATTCACTGCACAACAATACTGCTTCTTGATTCTGACAGTTGTGCTGGGAACTTCCTTGTTGCTGCGTTGGGAGAGAAAATCCATTAATCGCTTCCTCTTAAATTCAGCCTTAGGTCTTAGACTGCTGATGTTCAGGCTGCTGGAGCTGCTGCCTGCACCGCTGGCTTGCAGAGCTGCAACTGGCTTCTCGGGCGACCTGGAGTGACTAGCCAGAGGCTGTCACTGTCAATGATAACTACTTGTCTGAAAGATGGTACTCAAGTCCTATTTATTGATAACAAATGCCTGTTTTACATTGAATGCTGAGGAACAAGTATAGAGAAAGGGAAGTCGGTGAACTCTGAATATGGAGGTTGTGTTCAGCCTGTGTCAGTTGTTTCAGGCCACTGACACTGGAGTCTGCGTGCCTGGTACCCGTTCATCTCCCACTTTTTGCATTGCTCACTGAGCTTTACTTCCCTGTTCCTCTTCACCTGCTTATAAACATGTCAGCGTTCCCGGAGCTAAGTAGCTCTTTTATACAGTATTCTTCAGTACAGTTAATCAAGAGAGATCCCCAGCAGGGAAGGGTGCTTTTGCATCGCCTGTGCAGAAGACGGGTGAGGTGCCCACCACCATGGTGAGGTTTGGCAACAACTTTCTACATCCAGGTCACAGCACCGTAACACCTGGGGCCACCTACTTCTGGCACCTGCCCGCGTGGACTTGCTCTTCCCAAAGAGCCGAGGACTCTGAATGCCAGCTGACATCCAAGGGTTTTTATGGAGCCTCAGCTCTTCATACAAACCAGGCCAGTGCTCGATGCCTGAAGCAAACATAATACAGAATCTGGGAATACTTCCTTTTTTTTGTTATTTCAGGCAAGTCAAATAAAACTAAAATGGCCATGTAAAACAATAACTTATGCTAGAATTTTTTTTTTAATACAAAAAGCAGCAGCGTTTTTTTTCAGGGCATGTGGTTTGCCCTTGTTTCACCGGGACTCCTGTACAAATAGGCATCACGCTCAGACTGGGCTCCACCCGAACTTGTGCCATCAGTGCTGGTCCCAACTACGCACTGCAGGGCTGAGCTCTTACACTGGCTTGTGAGAGAGCCAGTAATTGCATCAGATCTAATTAATTACATGTTATTGTATCTCTGAATCTATATTTCTTCATTTATGCCAAAAGAAGGCACTTGCATTTAAAACAAACATCTGCTTTGGCTTGACTGATAAATGTTTAATTCTCAGACAGGGAACATACAATTTGTTTCACTCTTCTTGGTCTTATTTGCAGGCCAGAGAGAAAATTAGGCTAATGGTTGTATCTTTTCAGAAGTATCTGACTTGCTAAATGCACTGGGACAGAATGAACCCCCAAGAACGTTGGAGGCTCTGCTTGGCTTGGGTAAGTCAGCGAGAAGTGAGATCTTTCACCCAAACATGCATGGAGGGGCTTTCATTTCTCCCTCGGTCACGGGACTAATCCTGCTTCTGCTCCTCCTTCTACTTGCTTTGGCTGAGTTTTAAAGGACAAAGTTGACTCAAAACCTTGCCATTTCAAAAAAAGTAAGTTTAAAATTAATTCCTGGAAACCCTTGCCAGTTCACTGCTTTGTATTTGATTTTTTTTCCTGTTTTTAAATAGGTTCAACTCTCCCGCTCTGGGTGCATCAGCAGGCAAAGCCGACCGGGCAAGGGAGGCCAGAGCAAACCTCCTGGCCCTTCTGCGCCTGGCTGCCGCCAGTGGTGCTGCTGCCTGCAGTGCCTGCTTCACCGGCGGGATACAGGCTGTGCGGTCTAACTGTCGGCACCGGCAGAGAAAGAAAAACATTTTTCCCGAATCTCGGGGTTTGAAACAGTGCTAATAGCATTCAAAAACCTGATTTTGCACAGGTAATTTAACTTTGAAAGCATCCTTTGAATTTCTCTGCGTGTTTGTCTTCTGGTAAATGGCAGAAGTCTACCATGAGGGTTTGGTGTGAATAAAAACTCGTTAGAGGTTTTGGCAGAGCGGTTGGGGAATGCCGCTTGGTCAGCATTTGACATACCATGTGCGTTTTGCCAATGTCTTGTAGGTGACCAGGAGGAGAGAGAAGTGTGATAAATGCCACTTGCTTTCTGTTCAGTCATCTTTCCCCTTGAAGAAAAGCAGGCAAGAATTGCCCCAACCAGGGAAATGCAGGTACAAAATCAAGTAGGAGGCTTGATTGCATTTGTCGGATGAATTCTTTTATCCCTTTCCAACTCAAACCAGGGAAATTTGCTCAAAAATTTTATCTTTAAGAACATAAAGCTGTAATAGAAGCTTGGATACCTTGTGACAGAGTATTACAGTGCACAATCTTGCAGATTTCAGCATGCTGAGTGATCATAGACTGTAAAGAGATCTTTGCCAGCCACTATGGTGTTGTTTTTCATAAGATACCTTGTACTGACCAGTTCAATTGAGTTTTAAATGTCCCAAGGGCTTTCCTTGCTTCCCTCAAAGACTAGCAGGACAAGTCTCTGAGGTACAGACACAATAGGAAAGAGCCATCTTACTAAAGTTTTCTTGGTCAGCCTTAGAATATGCTATAATGGCTTTTTTTACCATTTCAAAAAACATACAAAAATCCAAATTGGACCACTGTTATTTCCAAGATCTCCACTGTTAGAAGAGGCAAAGGAAAAGAACCTTCTGAACCTGCCACCATCACTGGAGCATACCTGAGCAATGGATATGCAGTTCGATAGGAAGCATTAGTTCAGCCATGCTTTATGTTCTCAGTGTCCATCATCCATCACCACAAGAGAAAGACTTTGAATCTTGGTAAATTTTAGGGATGAATTAATTTTGCATTTCAAATCTATGTTAAAGGGTGGCACGATACCTTCATTGTACAAAATTGAATGTCCTCCCAGCTTCAACAGCAGAAGAAATAGAGAACATCTAAAACTCACCAGCCTGGCTTAGCCTGGAACATGTTGGAGAGCCACATGGAAAATGAAAGGTCACATTTAAGGTAGAAATAGCAGCTGAAAAATATTGGTGTGGAAAGAAACACAAATGACTGTGGCCAGAAACCCAAGGAAGAGTATAATGTTTTGGCCCATTTTGCCTTGCAAAATAACTCTGGTGCTACACAGGATATAGATGAACAGATGTGCTTCAAGAACCGTTGATCTACAGCCAAGTCCCGCTTTTGGATACATACACAAGACTCCCAGCATGGTCCATGGGACTTAACCATGTGTATCTGAGCATGGAAGTATTCTCCAGGCGTACAGCGTTAAAGCACGCTTGATCTTTGGAGGGTTGCTCTCCTGTGCTCTGGTGGGCTTGACCTCACCATCTGCATCTCTTGAGTTAAGCCACTTCCTCCGTTACTCGCTGAGGTGCTGAGATGCTGACGCAAGTGTTTGCTTAAATGCCACTGCCTCCATTTTCTCTGAACTTCCAGCTGAACCTAGGTAGAAAGGTCACAAAATACTTAGTTCAGCTAGTTTATCTTGGAGTCCTGCATTGCGGAGAGCAGTATAACAGGAAAAGGAGAGTGGGCTACCTTTGCCAAGGTTTGGATTTATTTATTTAACCCCCAGTTTAAGGGGTTAGGGTAAGGCCTGTTTCTTGTCATTTCTAGTGATACTGTTGTTGCTGCCACACAATTTTCTGTTAACCTGTTCTTCTGTTTAATTGCAGGTGAAACTGTTCACGAAGTCTAGCTGGCCTTAGTAAGTGTTTGGTTTAGATTTTTCCAAGATTTTTATTTTAGTTATAAAAATGGGACATTTTGGCATGTTAACATAAAAAATGCAGGTTTTCTTTTCAAAACAACTTTTTCCGAACACTATTAAAGGATCAGTCAAAGTATTTCAAACCCCTCCATTTCAAAGTGACTTTTTCTTCCAACCTAGGCACTAATGTTTTTTTTTTTTTCCTTCCAATAACCTCAGGATCTCCCAGGTTTGGTTAATGTTTCCCCCCACCTCTACCAGCAGCAACACTTCAGAATGCAAGTTCTAGCCCAGAAGCTTGGGAGTTATCATACGACTACAAAGGAAATGGTCCCTCTTCCAAAAGCTTTACCTTATGAGAGTCCTAATAAACCTGGACTGCATACAGCTTTTGATAAATTCCCTCCCAAGGATCAAGCAAAGAAAACAGCCATGGGATGACAGACAATAGCACCATACGTCAGAACCAGCTGATTGTCAGCGTGACCGTGTGCGGGATGGTACTCCCACCCTCCGTTCCCAGACAGTAATAATGCTATCTGATTTATGAAAGGGCTGCAATAGCTGAGAGGTGAAGTTTGCATCTGGCATACAATTACTTAGGCTTGCCAGGTCTAGGAGGTGTTTCATGAGTGACGTTAGGTAGCTGGGAAGAAAACCCTCAGACAAAACGTGTAATTCATTGGAGAACATATCCTACTGATTAATGAGGCATGCTTGAGCAATAAAAAAGAATGTTATATACACAAAACTCACCTCACCATTAAGAAAACAATAAAGTACAGCCACGATGAAGCCCTAAAAGATAAAAGAACTGTAGTCACAGAATTAGAACTGCAGTTTTAGTTTTTGAACAGGGATGAGGCATCTCAAGGGAAATCAGCTTGATTTTGCCATTGGGACTCTGCTCTGTTGCAGAATTATATGTTATACCTCTTTTTCTTATTTTGAAGAAATAATAGCTTGTCAAATATTACCTGGAATGATCCAAGAGCCAATTCAAAAAACAGCTGAATTTCCATTGTGCCGCTGCTTGCGTCTTCGGGGAAAAAAGCAAAGATGATGTAGTGGACCCCAAAGAGAGGGATGAGGAGGAGCGTTGACTTTGCAAGTCTCCTGAGAATGAAAATGGGAAAGCCAATGTAGAAGGAGCAAGAGGAGCTCGGGTGGGCTCACCTGGCATAAAGTCATGATGTACAGGACATACTTGTATTGGTTGAAATCACTGCTCCGTCCTTCAGGCGAGCTGAGCTTCCTCATCAAGATTCTTAAAATGTTGACAAAAAGAATGAAATTAATCTGAAAAAAACAAAAGGAAGGATGTGGGGAAAAAAAAAAACCCAAAACAAACAGCAAACCCAAATGCCCAGTGACCACTTATGTAACTGCCAGGTATCAGCAGAGCCAGTTTGGGGTGTTTTGGCTGAGCAGGCAGAATAGAGAGGCTGGGGCTGGCCTGCCCGTGTCCCTGTCCCCATTCCAGTCCCTGTCCCTGCCCCTTCAGCCTGCCCAGCCACCCTGGACTCCGGTGCCGACTGCTTTCCCCGCCAGTTTGCTGCAGCTTTAGTTATGGGGATGATCAGGGCTTATTATCTGGGCAAATCACCAACGGGCAGGGAGACCAGGTGCACCGGTAGGATCCCTTCTGGCTGTGGGGTTCAGACAGGCTCTGCGCAGTCTGGCCCCACTTTGGATGCCAGCAAAGGGACAGCACTGCAGCTACCGCTTGCTAACTGGGACTGCAAATGCCTTTTGTTCCCTGCCAAAAGACACAGCGTGGTTTGGGATGATGGAGGCAAAATGGTTAAAAGTGGGGATAGGAGACAGTCGACACTGAAGTTCTTCCTTTTGCATTTTCCCCCTCTCCAAGGGGGGATATCAGATAAAAATAGCTGTTTCTGCTCGTTTGACCATCAGGCAAAGAGCGGGAGTAGCAGGGGAGGCAGAGCCAGCCCCAGCGCACCTACCTCCCACGGCATCAGGGAGCGACCTGGGCTCTATCTGCCCTTTGCATCGCCCTGTGCTCCTCCTGCCCCCGGCACTGCCCGCCGACCCACCCGCAGCCTTTTTGCAACACCCTGCACCATAGCAGGCCCTTAACCCTTCCCTACGCCTGGAAACACCATCGCAGTGCTGCACCCTCTTCATGGTGGCTTGTAGGTGCCGGTGGGTGTCGGAGCAGGGCTCTGAGGTGGTGGGTTTCCCTATGAGAAGCGCGTCTCCTGTAGATGGGACAGACCCGGGATGTTCCCGAAATTTTTGGATGAAGAGAGCGCAACTGTGGCTGTGTGGTCTGGGCTGCTGAGGGTGTCTGGAGAGGGCTGGAAGTTTGGGGAGCTGGGGAGGGGTGAGGGAAGGAGCAGACCTGGGAGGAGCTAGGGGTGGGGAACATGAAGGAAAGACTGAAATATTTTGGGGGTGTTGGGGGGAAAAGGAGGTTCAGGTTTGAGGGTTCTGGGGTTTTTAGCCCACTAGGCCAGGCATGAGCAGTGTAGGCTGAGCAGGACTTTTTGCTGATGAAAACTGCTGGGGAGGGAGGGTGAGGTGGGATTCCTGCTGGGAGGGATCGCCCGCGGGCAGCACAAGCAATGACTGTTAGCCTAGGAGCACAAAGGAGTTTATCGGTGTTGATTTTCTGCCCTTTGAACTGCTAAGGACTGTGCGCTGTGAGGAATAAAGAGATTAGATCTGAATTCTGAAGGACTGGCTGTTTGTTTGTCTGTGGCTATGGGCTTGAGAAAAGCCTCTTTTAGGTAAAGAGCCAGAGTCATGCAGGCGGCTCCTGCCTTAAGTGGCTAAGATAGATGTGATCAGGATTTTGAGGAAACTTGGCAGGGGGTAGCGGGTGACCCTCAAAAGGTAAATTAAGATTGTGCTTTTCGTTTTGCAGAATGCCTGGGTCTTGTTGGCATTTAAATATTGCTGAGTGGCTGCTGGAGCATAAGGGCTGCTTCATTAAGAAAAATAAATGCTACGGCCTTGTTAAGTTGATCCTGAATCACTTGTGTGGTCTTCTGCTTGGTTTGAAGGATTGCTCAGTGGTAAATGGGAGCAGAACTTTAACTGATCATCTCTGCTGCTTGGGTTTCCAAGAAAGCGTGCAAGTGTTGCAGTTTGTGTTTTGCAAACATAATGGCTCCTACGGGCAACACAAAAACCTCGACCAACTCTTGGGTTCTCACTTGGAGGGCCAGCGTGTTACCTGAGAGTAACTAGCAGCTTGAGTGTTTCTGTACTAGGGTTTCAGATTGATCATTGCAGGGTGGTCTGCCCCAGAGCTTCTCAGTGGTCTGCCCCAGAGCATCTACTGCCTTGTACTGGGCAGGTACACGCTGAGTTTCAATGCCTATGCCTTATTTCAGTGAGCAATACCATATAATTGCAGTCCACCAACATATGGTGCCTGCAGCCTGTGAACTGCTTTCCTTGCTGAAAACAAAAGCTAATGGTCATGTTAGGCAAGTTGGTTTTGGCTTTGCTGAGAGGGGCATTGACCGGGGGACACAAAGGCGATTGTACTGAAATATATAGCCACTTCATTTCTCCTTCGGAGCCTTCCTTGAAACAGTCCAAAACAAGCTTCCACAAGCCAGCCAAGTTCATATGAAATCAACAGGATGTGGAAACCTGATATTCTTCAGGCTCTTGCTTCTTGGGAGGACGCTCTAGCTTCCCTTGTGAACTTAGCTTCGGGGCATTAGTTACTGACTAAATCCCGCTGAGCAGAAGTTGCTTAAGCAATAATTCATGTGTCACACCAGTTCAGGCACATGTCTAAGACCAGTTCATTAACACACTTCTAAAGCATGTTGAGTAGATGATCTCTGACTTCACAATCTTTGAAAATACAGTTTAAATCTACTTGTCCCAGAAAAGACTTACAAAAATAGACAAAACTACAGGGCCTCTAATGATCCACCAGGTATTGGCATTACTGTTAATGTCCCAACACCTGTAAAAATAGAAGAGAAGGTGCAGTCAGTTATGAAAACACTGGTGTCTTTTCAAGGGGTTTAGTCTGTTTTATACTTCAGATAGGTCCCTATTCCCTTCTTCTAAGAAATTAATCTCCTGTTCTCATTTGTTCTCATCTGTACAACACTTCTGACAGAAAACTGTCCGCCTGCACAGGACAAAAGTATATTCTGCCCTTAAAGTACAACCATTGTTCAAAATTTTGGAAGAGAGAAGAGAAAGGAACAAAGTTTCACCGATCAGAAAGTTGAATACAGATGCTGAAAACATTGTGGGCTGAATTCATACTTGAAGGCTACCTCCTACCCTTGAAAATGCTCAAATGAAATTTGAGGCTCTTTCTCAGATTGCTCAGCTGGACCTCTTCTCCCACCCACGCTAGGATCCAGGCTCACACCACTGCAGGGTGGTGGTTGGTTTGCTTGGCTGCCAGCAGCTAGGAATGAGCAAGACCCCGTGGAGCCACCTGTGTGGGGGCTGCATGCTCCCCCCGGCATGCTACCTTCTCCCCCTTCACGCAACTTACCCAATATTTTCATGGAGCTGCCTAGCAGTCGCCCATGCAGCCACAAACACAGTTGGGGCACCTGTGATTGAAAAAGCTAGTTACTGCTCCACAAGTCCATCCCAAAGGCAAAACACACCCACAGTTATTCTTACTGAAAGGAGAACCAGTACCCCATCCGAGGGCGATGAACCACCAGAGGAACTTCCTTTCCGAGAAGAAAGAAATAACCAGGAGAGTGTGGAGGTACAGTCCCTCCACGAGGAGCCAGCTGTAGTTAGACATGATGCAATACTGAAAGACCACCATGGTGAGCTTACACCCAGCCTGAGGAGAGAGAGGATAATTAGCTTCTGCCTGGGTTTGTATCTACCTTCTAACAGAGAGGGAGCTGTAAATATATCTTGGCAAATAGAGATTTTATAGTAATTAGGGGACTAATTGAGAACTGAGTGAGAACGGGTGGCCTTGAGACAGGCGTTCACATGACAAGAAAGCAGGACTGGCACTCGTAAATGCATTAATCAACTGCCTCACTAGCAAGAACCAAATACGCCATGGACACACGGGTTTGGGTTACTGTCTCACTTAGAGGAGTTTCACTATTACTACCTTATTAGTATCAGTAGCACTAACATCACCTTAGAGAAGCATGTGAATGTATTTGTCAGTCTTTTTTTCCTAAGAAAAAGGGTCAATAAAGACAAGTTAAAATTTACTCAAAATGTTCTTGTTCAGCAACAAGCCTTTTGTTTTGTTTTTTTTTGTTTCCCTCCCTAATTCTTATCTTTTGGTTTAAAGCATTGAACATTGTTTCCAGTGCTCCCCCCCTCTCCCGCTCCCAATTTTCAAGATATTTTGCTGCCAATAGAAAGGAAAAAACGATTCAAAATTTGGGAGGTTCCTTTTCCAGGCTCTCTGGGTGCAAACCCATATCTTACTACCAGGTCTCGCACTGTGGTATAAGTCAGCAATATTTAATATGTTCTCGTAGTTTTCCTGCCAGCCCCATCTACCCAAATCTAAAATCCGTGTAACAATCTCCACCCTGGTGGTATATCCTGTGTTCACAGCCTGAGACAGCCATGTTTAGGCATTTCTGGATCAATATGCTGAGCTCCTAGGTGTCTTCTGTGGCCATCTAGTCAACACAATCAAGATGATGATTGCAGGTACCTACTTCAGACTGACCTGGATGCCCTCTGCTCCAATACTTGTAAGGGCACCTATAGCTGGGAGGAACCACACCTGGGTTTCTATGTGTGTGCTCCAGCCTGGGCTGCTTTTGTGTCCTCATGCCACCGTCACCCATACAGAGTCTCCCCAAACAGGGAAATCTCAGCTAGGAACAACCGACACGCAGGACTGAGCGATGGAGAAGGGACAGATCATACCTTTCCTCTCCCATAACCCCTCATGCTGAATGGAAAGTTGAGACAGAGATTTCCTTCCCTGCACACTAACTACTGCTGGGATCCTGCTGGGAAACTGAGGTGTGGAGCAAGCTGGAAGGCAGAGGGTTACCGTGTATGCCCCGCAGTAATTCGTGTCTTCAGAGGAAAACAAAACAGCATCCTTGATAAAGTTGGACGAGGCTCGCAAAATGAACGATGTGAAGAGGTGCATGTGGATGTAGTTCCTCGTACAGCGAAGTCTTCTGTTACAGAAAGAGAGAGGGATCCTGTGAAGTTGCATTCCTAGCCAACGCGGGTAGCTTGTGGCTGTAAACAGCAGGTTTCAATCCTTATTAATGCTAAACAGACAAATTAATAACGCTGTTTTTCTGTCTGTGAAAGGAAGACTAATGCATTTCCCAAGAGGGATATCCTAGAGAGGACCTTAAAAAGCTAAAGTCACATCTGCTCCATTCAGATACTAAAACAAGTTTAACGCTGCCAGAAGAATTGCGATTTCATGCCAATGTGCTTGGTCTAGCCTCCCTCCCTCCTTTTTGGCGTAACATGAACCCAAGGTGTTTATCCACACCTGGGTGGATTTATTTGGTTTGCCTGCACAGTGCACTTGGGCCTGCAATGTTTCCTGTATTAAATCTCCACATAATCTGGGTCTGGAGGCCCAGCATGCAGCCTGAAGACAAGTTTGCAAAATAGTTGGGGTTCCTTCTGCTCAGAGGTGCCGCCCTGACACTTAGTGTAAGGGAAATTCATTTAGTGAATAAGCAGCAAAATACAAATTCCAGGTTATAAGGATGCGTGAAGATAAGTGGACTGTCAGATTGCTGCTGTAAACCTGAAACACCTTCCCAGAAGTCAGCGCAGCAGCACTTAGAGAAAAGTTCTAGCCACAGT
This sequence comes from Calonectris borealis, assembly GCF_964195595.1. Classification (NCBI taxonomy): domain Eukaryota; kingdom Metazoa; phylum Chordata; class Aves; order Procellariiformes; family Procellariidae; genus Calonectris; species Calonectris borealis. The sequence continues at coordinate 11,007,105 of NC_134317.1, forward strand.
CTCAAGTGGGGAAAAGAACAGCAGGGGGACAGACACTCTGCCCGAGGGACACTGCAGTCACGGGCAGACCTCAGCAGGGGGGTGGTGCAAACACCAGTCTGCAAAATACGTCCAGCTACATTTTGGAAAGGACAGGAGAGCACAATATGAGGAGGAGCCCTGACATTTTCTGGGAGACAAGACTCAAAGATCATTTTTGTCACCGATCTCTGGAAAGGTTTTCAGAAATACTTCAATTTTTAACTTGCCCTGAAAGCCAACAGAAAGATCTGTGTCAGCTGAGATGACCAGAAGTCCCAGCCAAACGCAAACCAGAGATGTTTCTCCTCACCTAAAAGATACCAGGACCACTAAGGCTATCGTCAGCGTCACAAGGGAGGTGCAGTATCCGACAGTGTACATGGTCTTCAGAGTCATGAAATAGGAACGCTGCAGGGGAACAAATATTCACACCTTTACCTTTGACTTTCTGGTAGAAATCAGCCCATACCAAGAGAAAGGTGTCTCCTCCTATTTAACAAATAAATTTTCTTGTAAAATCAGCTACTGAAGTTTTACCCAGAGCAACCCATTCTGATCATTTGGAGGAAGCATTTATACTGAAAAACACCTGTAACAATAGCCCCACCTGAGTTAAATCACATCATTCAGTCTCTCCTTAACATGTTCCTCCCCCGGGCCCCCAAAGCAGCAGAACTGTGGTCACAGGCACTCAGACTCACTCTTGCTTCATTTGTAGTGTCATTGACATTGTAGCCGCAAGCGATATCAGGTCTTGGATATGGGTCCGACCAACCCTCGCTCGTACAGTTTCGGTAGACAAAACCTGTGTGGTAACAACAAAAAAAAGACAAAACCACGTGTGCTCATTTCCAACTGTATCTTTGTTCTCCTCGCGGATCAGTCACCAATGTGTAGGGTTGCTCCAACAGCAAAGAGAATATTTTCCCCCAGGCAGTGCACTCTGCATAGCTGGAGGTGAAATACAGCTGAGCTAATTATGTTGATACTTGCGCAGTGTATTTGTGTGGGTCATAATATTGTTTGCCCACTCAGGGATGACTGTGATGGATGTGTTTTTATAAATTGCAACATAAATAATACTGTTCGGTACATCTGGTGTTTCTTGGCCAGTATTCCAAGATCAGCAAACACATGACTTGTTCAATCACAGGTTCATACTCCACGCAAACCTGATACTTTCCTGAATGCTCCCACCTCCTTACTGTGGTTTGTCATGGTCTGAAGAGAACACAAAACTTTAGATAGTCACAGATTTTTGGTGAGATTTAAATGAAAACTAAAAGGCTTGTCCCAACAGCCAGGTCTGGGTATTATCTTACACTGTTGATTTCCTTGCTTACTTGCAAATTAAAGGCTAGGATGGGATTCCCCTCACTTAAGTTAGCCTTCTGAAAGCTAAATGCTTGAGTCCAACTGTGTCCCTCGTGGCTGTCTTTTTAGTCAGTGGAGAAAAAGAGGCATTTGCAGAATTCGTCTGATTTTCAGACAGACATCCGCAGAGGGCAGTTTGTCTGACCCACTTCTGCTGGGCCATCTGACTTTTAGAATCCTAAAGCTGAGTGAGATGGATCCCCAGCAAGTGGCACATGGTTGAATAGGACAGGTTTGAACACGTCCATATTCATGTTTGGAACTAAAGTGGAAGTGGGAAGTCCTGCCCTACTCACCTTACAATCTCATTGGAAGAAAATGACCTTAGCAGGCATGTAGGTTATGCGCTGAAGAGAAGAGAAACTTTTACAAAGAAGTAAAACCACTGCCCGCTGTCCTAATCACATTAACCCGTCAGGTAGGAGCCATACTTTAGAAACATGGATTGAAATCCTGGCTTTGCTGAAGTAACGGCAATACTAGCAAGGACTTAGAGAGGGCCTGAAATCAGCAGCTCTTCTTAGTAAAAGCCTTGCCAGAAGGCACCATAAAAGTCTATTTTTGTCCACACATTTAGCCATAGGGACTCTAGGGCATCCAGTTTCTGCAAAACATCCCCACAGTGTTGAGGGAATGGAGGGAGATGCATATGCAGCAGTGTTTGGCACTGGTTTATGCTCTTTAGAGCCCTGCTGGGACCGTCAGGACAGAGTCAGGGCCCCTGCTACCTCTGGGCTAATTCTGGTGACCTGACAGCATGTCTGCACTTGATTTGAACTCACCTCTGTAAAACTGCAAGGCACAGCAAACACGCTGAGATCTCCAAGTGGGAAGAGCTCTGTGTGTGTCAGTATCAGACTACTCTTCTGATGCTTTTATGAACATCTTGTTTCAGCTTAGCATCTTTGGAAGGGCCAGGCTTGCTTTTTAAGCAAGGTTTTCTATACCCTGCTGCAGTGCAGCAACAACAGAAGAGAAGCAGGTCTCCCAAACACTTTTCCCCAACCTGCCTTGGCACCCAGCAAGGGAATGGTATGGTGGCAAATTCTCTACTTCAGCTTCAATTATTAAGTCACACGTACTTAACTCAGAGCAGAGTGTTGTGCTTGTAAACATGCCTGTAACTGGTTTTTGCCTGAGGATGTCAAAGTAGATCAGACAAGAAGAGGTGAAGTTCTGTGTTTATGTATGCATGCGATTGCGTTATATGCAAAGCATGGGAGATTATGCAGGGTGTATTACATTGATGGACATGAGCACAATTTTCACAACGCCACTTGCTTATAGGTGGCACACTGGGGAAACTGCAGCATGAGCCGCTCGGAGCAGACTCGCGTCTGCAGTCAGTCTAATGATCGGTGCTTGGTGTTTACTGGTGCCTTGGAGGCTTTTGGAGTTGCCTAGGCAAGGGGGAACACTGGCTAAAGGGATGGCTGTGGAACTGGGGCCATTCGATGTGGCCTTCTCATCTGCCTCTGAATCCCCACAGTCGTCACACCTTTCCTCATTTCTTGCCTGAGACACGATGTGCAGGTCTGGATGTGAACTTCACGTGGTTCCAGATTATTTTGTTTCTTTGGTCTGTTATGTGGGAAGGGGCCAGACAGTCTGGGCTGCAAATGCAAGTCTAGATGTCAGCACAAAGCTCAACAGCACGGAGACCAGGGTTTGGTCAGAGCTCAGAGCTATCTGCGTCCCTTAACGTATGAGTCTTTGGCATTTGTGGCTGCCCATCTGCTTTGTAAGTGGTGAGGAGAGAAAACTTTTGCTTTTTTTTCAAGCAAACAGATCTTTGTTTTTCTTCTGCGAAATTGCTTCAAACAGGGCAACGACTGTAGCAGTAATTAAACGCATGAGTCACAAGCCAACCGCAGTACAAAATCAGAGAAGAATGTGGCTATGAGAATGGGAAGAAACTATTGCTGACTTTGACCCAAAATGCCAGATGCAGAGACCGAAATAAGATGCAAATGCCAATGGACCATGTCTTGGGTTTCTGTTTTGAACACTGTCACTCTGATTATTGTGTATCAGAGCGGTTCAGGTCTCAGCTTCTCGATAAGGAGGGCACTAAAGTGTAAACCTGTTAGACTATCTCCAAGAAAAGGCAATGCATGTTTGAGATGTAATTATGACCTTTGGATGTACAAATTCCTGTTTTCCTCCCCGGTGCAAGGGCCAGAGGCAGGGAGCGGTTCCCTCTAGTGGCTGTACCAGCAGGGATTTCATTTAATACATTTAAGGGCCGGTATCACTATGCTAAAGATTTGTGAGTGCATGCCAGTCGGATGATTTCCTCAGCGATCTGTGTCTTTGTGTAGTTTATCCTCTGTCTTTAAACCAGATTATAGGATTCAATGGGCAGCTACTCTTTGTGTGTACAGAAAGGAGCACAGTATTTATTTTAATCTGAATGGCTCACGTCTGATTTTATTTAAAGACCACTAAGTGCTTCTCCTCTGACTTATTTAATCTTTATTAGACAATCTAATACTTTGTCTCCTGTTCCTCCCTCCATAAAATGAATCTGTCTGCTTTTCTGTAAGTACTGGACCTCATTAATCTGTATCCTATAACCAAAGAATGCAAAACCCTCTTCCAATTTGAATCATTAACTCACTAAAGAGAAATGCAAGCACATGTCTTAGGCATTGCTGAAAAGTAGAACTGAACAGAAAGCAGGCAGAAACTCCTACTTAATGGCTCATGATTGCTGTAGTATACTGGGAATAAATTACACTTCATTTCTAGCTTAGAAATCCCAGAGAAAGGACAACAAACGTTGCTTGAGCTCATCTTTTGAGTAAGTTGTTTGGTGAGCCATGAAACCCGGGTTCCCATGAATTTGTGCCAGTTGTGTGGAGCCTGTCACAGCCAAGGGATGAACCTCCAGTGCAGACTTCCTCTTGATGGAGGCAAAAAAAGGATCTTTTCCCCCTACGTGGCTGGTTGTTTTGCCAAAACTTGTATGAATGTAACGCTGTGTGAAGTTTTGTTCCCGTCAAACTCAGCTGAGATCAGCCACTGTCTCTAAGAGTTATTAGAAGGGGAAGACGGACAGAAATACATAAACACAGAGCTTGAGTGGAGAAAACTCTTTGCTTTAAGAAACCATGCTAAAACAATGCTTTTCAGGATAGCATTTACTTCCTGCACTTTTCTCCACCTGGCTAAGAAAAATAAACACTTAAAACATCTTGCTACTTTAATTCCAGGCTTTCCCACATTTAGCTTAGTGTTGGAAACGGAGCTGCTAAGTGACCATCGTTCTTTAAAAGAAGCAGAGACACAATTTCACTTCAAGTTCAGACCTGACAGTAGCACCTTTGTAAATAGCACATTTAAAAATAAAATAATAAAAAACATCTGGGCAAGAAAAGCATATTTTTAGTGTTACCTTTTTTCCCAGTCAGCATCTGGAAGAATTCAGGACAGTGAGCCTTGACAGTCTGTCCCACGGCAGACGAAGGCCAGCAGCTCATGTTATCCCACATTCCAGCACATCTGCCTGTGGGGGGGGACAACGAAACACCATGCAGCATCTCCCAGTGACAAAACACCATGAAACTTCTCCCAACAACAAAACACCATGAAACATCTCCAAGCAATGAAACACCATGCAACATCTCCCAAGGACCAAGGCAGCTATGGGAACAAAGATGCTTAGAACTCTGAAAAGCAAGCTGGATGAGACAGAGCAAGTCCTGCTGAGACCTGTAGAGGACAGAACAGGTCCTACTTGCTTCAAACCATCCCCAGCAAGCTCCAGGCCCATCCCATTCTGGTCTTTGACTCCACTGGTCTCTTCTAGCCAGACAAAGAGCAACTTGGGCCATAGTGAACTTCGCATCAGGCCCTTGGCTACTCAACTGTCTTCTGGTAACTATTGAATTGCCCTGGAAAGATGAAGGAAACCAGATGTGAATGTTTTAGCTTACTTTTCAGTCTTTCTAAAGCTTCCACTTTGAGTCACCCTGATGTTTTCCTTACACAATCCTTTTGTAAACAGAAAAAGATACAACTTGAGTAGGAGTTTAAACAGCTTCAGAACAATACTGGGGAAAGGGCAGAGAGGAACAATATCAATGTCATCCTTGTACCACCATAAAAAATCCTCTGCTTCTTCATCTCTTTCATTATGCCAAGACTGTGCTGGAGTGAATAACACCAACAGACCACTTGCTGGGCTTGGCTGCAGGTCTCAATGGCTTTTCTGTTGCAGGAGAGCAAAACTTCGCTAAGCTCAGCCAGTGCCTGGGACTGTAAAGGGAAGATCATCACATGGGTTCAAATCAAGCAAAACGTGGGTTCACACCAATATGCTGGCACAATCTACCTGTACTGTTGTTCTTTCCAAGGCCAGGCCTCCGACAGTGTGACCTGCCTGTTGGAGGACCCATCTCAGACCAGTCACTGAACCTGGAGTCCCGCTGGGCTTTCTGTACGCATGAGCCCGTGGCTTAGTTGCCCTCCCTGCACCTTCTGCCACCTGCGGCCTCCATCACCTGCAGGGACTGACCGACACTGCCCAGATTCACCCACTTCCCTCAGTTAGGTGCAGGGGCTGCTTATTTTAAGGCTGGGTTTGTCGTGGTCCCCTCCTACAGTCAAGATATGAGGGAGGCTTTTCCAGCTGCACCCTCAGCTTGGCTGTTTGGCCTTCTGGCAGGGCTGGTAGAGATGCATCAGGGAGCCAATGGTCAATGGAGCACAGCATGACAGTGATGTCAACTTAGACAACTTGCTTAGGTGCTAGAAGCTGGCATGGATGAATTTTGGCCTGCGGTGCAGAGTGTTAATAGAGAAGACCAACAGTTGATGCCCCTTGTGCTACAGAGAGACTGCAATCCTGGTCTTTCTTATTTTGCTCTTCTCCAGACATAGGCTGAAATCATTTAGGCTGGTTCCCTTTTGCCTCCGCTCACTGTCACTGGCTTTAGCAAAGCCTTCTCTGTGGGTTTTGTAACATGACAGGGAAAAAAGAGGCCACTGGAGCATGCCAGGACCACCCTACGCCTGGCAGGTCCTGGCATGTGCCAAATGCCCTCACGCTCACTGAAAGTGGAGGGGAGAAAGTGCTGAGCACTCTCTTCAAATGCTTCATGCTTTATAAGGCCAGCCTCCATTAGCCTGACAAAAATATTTACATTTCTAGAAATGTATTGATTTCCTAGACAACAGTCCTAGTGCCTGGAAATACAGAGCTTTTCACAGCCAGGGCACCTCAGCTTTGGTGTCCTCGCTGTGCCAATGTTTATAGGACTTGGTAACCATTTACTTCAAAGCAATAGTTTAATGACAAATGAAACATCAACTTGGGTGATATTTATGCCTAGCCGTGCTGCATTGTTTGGGTTATGGAACCTTCATGCCAACACCACCGGCATAAAGCCCTCAAGATTCAGTACACAGAAAAACCTGGCAAAATTATGATGTTGGGATGGTCTCTTCCCAGGAGGACAAAACAAAAACCAGCCAAGCCATTCCTCCTGCGGGTGGGCTTCTTGCCATTCCTCACAGAGCAAAGCTGGTGCCACCCACCCCTACCTAGCTAAAGAACCTCCTGGGTGGAGGCAGAGCACAGTGGCACCTCCCTGATGTCCCTGTGCTCTTTGGGACCTCCCTCAAGCAGCAAACAGAGCATTCCCCTAGCAGGAATACACAGTGTCACCATGACCAGAGGTCTCAGACTTCCAGCAGCTTCCCTCCCCTGTTCCCTGCACCTGAGAGAATTATCCCGTCTTCACTCATGCACAAAAAAGAGCATAACTGTGACTTGGGTTACATTAATGTAAACTTCTCCCTCCTCCAAGCTAACGGTATCATAAGGGCAGAGTCCTTATACTGCAGGAGGATAAGAAACACTTACTGCTCAGGTACTTTTGACTGATTCACCCACAATTAATCCTGTGTGTTTGTGCCATTTTTGTGGAGATGTGAGCACCGCAGCAAAGATGGCACCGTGGAAGCTTGTCCCCTGCTTTGCCCTTCTTCCTGCCTGCACCAGTCAAAGCTTCTGGGGTAGGTGCAGGAAGGATGGGGTATGGAAGGCGATCTACACCCTGCAAAGCTGCCTTTCTCTCTCCCTGCGTGACCCACCAAGGACATGCACTGAAAGCCCAGAGCTTTGTTTCTCTCTTCTTCAAACTGAAGTCCCTGTATGGGATTTTCTGCACACAGACCTCAGACATGCAAATAATCAAAGGCTGGAGGTGTTTTCAGATGCATCATTTCCCAGAATAAAAGCATTACTCCATAATTTACTGAGGTAACAAACCCTCCTTGACTAAGGACCAGCAGAAGGAAATTCCTGGGCTCTCTCTTTGAGAACCATTACTTGGGGAAAGACGTGCATTCTTCTGGGGTTTCACTGCCAGGAGAAGGTGTATTTGCAGATTTACAGAGAGGGGCTTAGTCATTCTGGCCACTTTAAGATTAAAGCTTTCTGCTACGTGGGTAGCCCTGAGCCCACGGCAGTATGCCTTGTTTGATCTGACTTGTAGTGTTGAAAGAGCAATTTTGTCAGCCATTGGAAATGCCTTCTCAAAGGTTTAACACAATCCTATACTTTTAACTTCCTTTTCTGTAGATTTGGGCACAGAGGGTAGAATTATCCGGTTTAAAAATTTCCAGTAACAAAAGGCCTCGGGGGAATTTTTAAAATTTAGATCCAACTTAAAACTGGATTAAGTCTCTGCTGAGGAGCTACTATTCGACTAAGATAAAATGAGACCATCTGTAAAACAGTACTGCCTGCTAATGCTAGTGGTGGTCCACACCTGCACGGTCCTGTGAAGTTTAACTTGTTTGCATCTTCGGATCTCTGGTGCAGAGGAAATGCAGAGCTCAGCATTAGAGCCATGTCACAGGATCAAAGCAGAAAAATAGGTTGTCAAACCACCCTCCTCTTCGGTGAAGGGCACCAGGGAAGGAAACAAACAATACCGATTTATTCATATCATCAAACTTCTTATACATAATGAGATAGATCTGTATTCTGGAGTATCTGGCAACCTGCCATGAGGTACCCTCTTACTGCTACATGGGCATGATGCCCTGAAGCTGTGCTCACACCCATCAATCTGCAAGGCTCACAGGGATAAAACAAAGATAGAGAAAAATGCTAGGCATCCTAAGAAACCAGGCAATAGATCTTGCCTCTGAGTCCTTCCTTTGGGCCAGGTCATAGTGAAACGGTTCCGTGTCTCCAACACTCTCTGGAAGAGTGAGAGAGGAAGGCTTTGAAACTAAGAAAAAGCCTCAACTCTTGCTGACACAGTAGCTTATCTCTGGCCAGGACACCCTGCACACAGCACATCTCACAGCAGCTCCTTCACTTTCCGCGCTGGTGAGGACCTTGCCATGTCATGGTCCACAAAAGTCACCCAGAAACAGTTCAGTCTGTGAGATGCTGTGAATGACACAAACACATCCTTAGTGGCGATGGCTGATCTCACACAAAAAATAGTCACATCTGTTGCCTCCATCCAAAACACACTGCGAGATGCTGACCCAGCTGCTGCCTAGGGGAGCTAACACTCAGTTCATAGGCAAGCTTCAATAATTGCTTGCAGTTACCTCTCTGAGACCCCTTGCACATGAACGCACTTGCTCAGCTGTGAAAGGAAAGCTGTCTACATGATAAGGACTCAGTACCACAAGACCTTCCCAGGCCAAAAACTCCTTTATATGATGATAAATCCTCTCTGAAATGCAAGAGCTCTGTTAAGTGACAGTAAGTTAGAGCAAGGAGGAAGCAACGAAGACCTTCAGGCCATGTGATTTAAATGTTGGCTGCTGGTATTCATTGATTCTGAAGGCAAATATAGTTAAGTAAATCTGCAATTACTGGGCTGACTTTATAAAAATATCCTTGTCCAAGATGAGAAGAATTCCAAATCCTCTGCAATTTGCAAGATTTTGTTGCTGATGTGCTCTCTGGTTGTGAGGACTGCAGTTGAGCAGCTAAGTTAGAAGGCTCCTATGACTCTTGCTGTCACAGTAAGGTCAAAATCCCACCCTCTGAAGCCTTATAATAGATCTTACCTGGTTTTCTGCTCCTAAATGAGATGCATACAAGGTGCATGCCTCCTATGGGAAGGAATGTGGGGCTATCTGATTTTGAGGCCACGCAGCTCACTTGAGAGCAGTTTTTATTGCCCACATTCATTCAGCCTTTACCTGAGCTCAGGAGTGGATCCTTTTCGGGCGTTCTGTTCTTCGCCTCCAGGGAGAGAGTCTCAGCACAGTTTTCTTCCTCCCTTTTCAGGACATTCAGGAGATCGCAGACAGGTGGGACAGCTCTGATCTGCAAATTTTAAAAGCAGTGGAATCATTTGTTCTCTTAAAACTTACATCGGCTGGACAGGATTTACCCTTCTTATGCTTGCGTTCCCCATGCAACCCTATCAAATGATTGTGGCCAATATTTCCTTGAAATACAGTCAATTTCCTTGAAATACAGTCTATTTTCCTAATTAAGTCTGCTTTTTTATAGTAGCAGCAGGCAAGCACAGACTGAGTTTCTGCCTTCTCCCTTTTGCTGACATTACTGCTATTGAGAAAAATGAATATGTTATTCTGTTAAATTAAGTACATGAGCAGGATGTTCTTCCAAAAGACTGCAGAAACATCCAGGGCACTGCTGGACTCTCCTAGAGCAACAGAGAATTAATTAATCGCCCCGGCAGTGTTAAACCATAGACCTGGCAGATCATTTTCCCAGGCACAAGTGATCCAAATATGTCCACTGGTTGCAGACCACCCAAGGCTGTTTCACTAGTACTGATCAGGAAGCTCCAGGAGCCAACCTGAAAGCAGAATCTCACCCAGATTTTTGTGAGAACCTAGTCGGTAATTTGTCCTAAGGTCATTTTCTCACCTTCCCATCTTGCCCCATCCTCCTTTCTCACAAAGCAGTACGGAAATGTTAGTCTTAACTCAATCCTGATGTAGCAATTAAATGTGCAGTTCATGTTATATGTACCTGGACCAAAAGGAATGTACAAAACAGCTACCGACCATTAAAATGGCATGTATTAAAAATCATCGCAAAATGATTTGCAGGACAAGGTCCCAGTTGTTATGTCTTGCAGTAAAAAAGTACTTTTACCATTTCTATTACTTTACCAGTTTCTATTATTTTTGACAATAAAAATACTAAATAAAAGCGGGTTCCCATTATAACAAATTAGATAATTCCTCTCTCACGAACAAAACCAAAAATCTTTATAAATTTCCACTATAGAACTTATATGTACATATATGTATATGCATATTTATATACATACACATACTTAAAAGATTAAAAGCAAGTCATCAGGATGTATTATTTGAAAAGTATCAGATAGAATTTTTTTATGTACTTTGTGCAGGAAAAGTTAACCCGGGAGCATCATATTACTACTCAACCTAATCAATCTTGTAGTATTGCTGATCACTTTCAGATTAGATTTAGGAGAGAGAATGATCACTGAAAACCTTGTAATGAGAACTATTACTTTTCTACAATTAAATTTTAGCCTATCAGACATCAGCGACTATATTCCCATTCATTTTGGCTGGAAGTATTCTGGGTATTGTACTTCTGAACAAAGTTTGATCTTTTCAGCAGCGTATGATGCCTCAACTAATTGGTCTGCTGTGTTTAACTTCAGCATCTTTCTCCCTTGTCTTTGTGCATCATGAAATAATAAACTAAAAACCATTTGATTTTGCATAATGTAATGAATTTTCTGGAATCACATATGCAAAGAATTCAGATGAAATAAACTATCCTCTGGTGCCAGGATTTAAATGCATTTTTAATCCATGTAATATTTGAAAAAAATAGATTTTTAAAATCCATTTAATTTTTGAAAAAAACAGAAATGTCTGACTGAAGTAACATGTCTGAAGAAATGTAATTGCATTTAGTAGTTTCAGTTGTTAGCTGAAGGCTGAATTTGATGATTTCTAAATATTGACAGATTTTTTTAATCGTGCATTATTTATCACTCTCTATTGTTATCTATTTGATTACCAATATTTGATTACCTATCAAATATTGATATATATTTGATTATCTATTTGATTACCATGGTGGTGTTGGGTTGACGGTTGGACACGATGATCTTAGAGGTCTTTTCCAACCTGTATGATTCTATGATTCTATGATTCTATGATTCAATAGTAAAGCAATTTAATACATTTTCAGAGTTCACAAGTACAAATATGACAGTTAAGACCTACGACACACTTCTGCTGTAGTATCTATCTCCGTCCAAAAGCTGCCTTGAAAATACATTAAAAAACAATATTAGTGTTGAACATTTGAAGCGGCCAACAGAACTGGTCTGGTTTGCATGCAGGTCGTTCAAGATGATACTGAACATACGTAAAAATAAATGCTAGTAATCACATTAGTAATAGTCTCAGAAACAGGAAAATTTTTCACCTTAAAAAAGGTTGTACATCTTGTGGGCACCGTTTCCTTTTAAGAAATGTAGGTCCTAAGAAAGCTTTTGTTCTAGAAAGAGATTTAAAGACTACATTATTTCTTTATGGCTAGAATGAGGCTGCACACTTTTTGCACATTTAGCTGTGAAGACCACCCTGATGATCTGATAGAGCATTATTTTCTTACATAAAATGTGTTGCTCAAGCAGGAATATGGTGTAGTTAATGCCTTACAATTACTGTTTTACCCCGCCAAGTGATGTCCACCCTACTCTTCTGATCAGATACCGCTGTCTGGTAATAGACATGCGGATAACCAGATTTTAAACCCAGAGAAAGCAGAGAGCCTCCAGGTGCTGTTTTAAAGACCTTGTTTTCCACAAATGCTGTCCCTCGGTCGGTCTTTGCCAACGCTGACATCCGACAGGGCAGGCTGGGTGTGAGCGGGGCATCGCAGGTCCGGCACGGCTGTTCGCTGAGCGATGCGAAATCCTGCTTCCCACGCCACAACCCCACACCGCTACCGGCTGCGCTCAGTCTCGCTCGTGTTTACCGTCCACAACTGGGAGCAAACAGCCTGCCCCGTGCCTTGAAATCCAGGAGGAAAATGGGCTCATCTACATGCGGTTTCTTCGTCTCTTCCTAAACAATTCACTGAAACCGCTCCCAGCTCACAGGCTGTCAGATTTTGATGAAGGGGCAAGACATCCTAATATTTTGTTTAAAGAAACAAATAATGATAACCAGATGTCCAGAATGGGCAGAAAGCTGCAGTTTGTGATATTGATAGCAGGAGCCAACTACAGTTTTTAACCTGTGAAATGAATGGATCTAAACACTATTTAATATAAATAATATTCGCAGCCACAGAATTCACAGCCATTTAATTTGAAAGTAAGTGGGTTTAGTTTAATGACAGGATTTAAAGGAGAACAAAAGATGCCTGGCAAAATCAAAATAGGTATTTTGAAGAATTAGAAAGAGAACAAGTGAAAGGAGATGCTCTCAATGGCACCCCGAGCAATGACATCTATTTACAGAGTCCTTTAGGTAATACCTAAGAATAAGAAAACAAAATGACAAGAAAACCATCACAGTCACTATTTTTATTGTGGAAGACAATCAAAAGGCAAAAAAGTTTGCAGATTGCATTCACTCTGCAATTAAAATGTCTAGGTAGAGCTCAGGTATTCTCAGAATTTGAACCAAATCCCCTGCTGGGACAAATAGATTGATTTTTCCATTAGCTGAAATGAAACAGTGATTTTTTACATTTGCCGAGAGTTTGATCCTTTCCCAGCTTCTCACACCCAAGCTGGACATATCTCAGTCTTGGTTTTATATGCTTTCAAAATATGAATAAGCTGAGCAGCACCTGGAGATCACAGCCCAGGTTCAGCTGTCCTTCCCAACTTGTCTGAGCACCCAGAGCTCAGCAATGACAATCTGCCACATAAATTCCCAGTAAAGTGATAAAGATAAAAGAAAGAAACCAAACTTTGTGAGTCAAACATCGCTTTGCATTTCTTCAATCTGAGTTAAGGGAGGCTCTGATAGTGGTGGGCATTCGCCCTTAGGGGATTGCTTGCTGGTGTAAATCAGCAAGGCTTCTCTAAATGGCATCAAATCTTTTCTCCTTCATCACAGAACCTGCTACGTTTACCAAAGCAGGTTAGTAACACTGCTGTCTTTATATAGATGGGGAAACCGAGGCATGCCGCTGTTTTTATATAGGTGGGGAAATTGAGGCATCCAGCATCTAGCCATCTGGCCACTGTCAATTAGTGCAGGAAGCAGCAGAAGCAAGAATAAAATAAAAAATCCCAGCTTTACACAAACCTTCTTAAACAAAGAACACTCCACGACTTCATGAAATAGAGGTGCACTTATTCAGACAACATGTGATTCCATGCAATTGGGAATAAATAGCTCTGAGCACCTACCAGGACGGTTGAAATCCAGAAGATGGTTACCCAGATGATCCACATAGTCAACCACAGGCTGTTTCCTTCATCCCTTGCGCACCAGAGGCCACTGGGCTGTCTGTGTGCTCTCCAGCGTGGCTCTTAGCTCCTTTCACTTCACCCCTTTCCCTCCTCACTTTTTTCCCTTCCCAGCTTTGACCATCCTTAGCCAATGTTTCTCTCCAGCTGCTGAGCCCTAGAGCGCATCAGCAATGACAGGACCCCCCTGTCCACCCTCCAAGCTCTCCTCCTCCTCCTCTGCAGAAGCCTCCTGTCTCAAGAATAACAGCACCTCTCTTGAGCATGTTCCTATCGTCTGCCTCCCTTCCTGGCTATTATTCACTGTTATCGACGGGTGTCGCTGGGGAATGATCATTCCTCATGCTCCCATGATAAGGGACCAAGCAGGACTCCTGTGTAAGATGTCAGCCCCACAATGGCAGAGGTAATCAATCAAGGGGAAATACAGCTCTGGAATAAGAGCCCTGCTGAGAAACAGGGTTGGAGGAATGTGATTCAGGCTGCCTGCGCTGCTTCTGCTCCTGACAGCTCTGCACATGCCTGCTGCAGCGAGCACACATCCCCGAGAGCCAGAAATCAGGAGGCTGGCAGAGCCTGCTGCAGGACAGCCAGCTACCCACGCCTCCCACCCAGCCCAGGCGAGCACAGCTGCCGGAGCTGAAGACGACCTCGAGTCTGGGGTAGGCACCAGAGGAAGAGCAAACAGGGGATCTTGTCTTCCTACCCGTTCCAAAGAGGACTTTAAATGCTCCCTGGACTTCACTGTCTCATCCAACATCCAGGGAAACAGCCAGTCTGCATTTTGTCTCGATGCTGTACGTTGCAAGATGTCATCGTGTTTGGATCCCTGTGGTACCTCATGGTGGGATGTAGATTCGAGGCATCCTGGGTTCCCAATAGGCAGTTCCTCAGCAGTCCCCTTCCATAGCTGGAGTGCTTTGTTTTTCCAGGTTTTGTTTCTGTGGCAAAACTATTGTAAAGGGGCTGTGTGCTTACCCTGGGTGTGGGCTCCCAGCTGCCAAGGCAGGCACTCCAAACCTTTGCTTGCCAAGTTCACTTGTAGCACAATAATGAATACGGCCTCAAAAAAGAGCCAAAGTTTGCAATCTGCACTAGTGCCCTTTCTCAAAGCACTGCAGTCCTCAGCTTGGTAAATTGTCTCAAAACATCTTTTACCATCTTTTCCAATTTATTATCGCCCGTTACTCCAGACAGGTCAAGTGTGATGAGGGGCTGCCCAAAACTCAGGGTCTGCTTTCCAATCTACTGAGGGTGTACTCCAGATCTACCAGTAAAGTCAATGACTATGGCCATAAAACATCTGGCTCATTACCTGTGCACTGAAAATCCAACTACTGCATTAAGCGAGTCATCCACTGAGCAGCACAACGAAGGAATCCGGGTTTCCTAGTGAGTGTTGCCCTTTCCCATGCCCACTCTGACCACAGTAACTCCAGCTCATCCCTATATATGCTCCTTAGGAGAACTGAATTGCAATGCTCTCTGTTTCCCTACACACCACCCTCATCTCTCCCCACATCTCCAGGAGCAGGAGTCAGGCAAGCAGCAGTATTTGCTCTGCCTCCATGCGATGCCTGTCCCACCCAGCTGCCCGGTTTGCATGTGCTGACTGCCCAGCTGCCACGCTCACACTCCATCGTTTCCCTTGCAAAGGGCAAATGTTTCAGTCTTCCTTACCCCTGTCCCCACTAAACTTGTAGTAACTTTCATTTCTTGAAGAGCTCTGCTTTCCCACAGAGTTTGGTTGAAATTGGTCAAAGGGTTAAACAAATTGTTAAAAGGGGGTCTGAGAGGCAGCCAGACAATGTCATTACAGTAGTCTGAAGAAACCACATTGGCAATGCTGCATCATCTCAGTGGGGTGGCAAGTCATTCTCTCTCTTCCTTTGGCTCAGGGAGTATTTTATTATTCCATTCATATTGTAACAGCTTCCCCTGAAAGCCACCGCTCTTGCTCGCGTTTGTGAAATTGAGGGACCTTTGCTCCTGAATGTACTTCTGAATGTGGGGCATTTTCTGAAATAGGCAATAGTTGCCTGGGAGTTTCAGACAGACGATGTTAGATTTAAACATCTAATGGTGTGAATGAAGAGTCTAATATTTTGTGACCCTCCCATTATATTCATGTGCAGGCTGAGCATTTGAAAGAAGCTGGATGCAAAATAAAACCTGGAAAATTCTCACCTGTGCAAACCATTGCTTGACTCGCAGCACAGCAGATGTCAGCGCCGCGGGACAGACACCACAGGTTGGGAGACCTAAGAGCGGCAGCAGACTACAGAGAATTATTAATAAGAATTCAGATATCCTGAAACAAGTTGTTTGTTTAATTAAACAATGTAGTGTTGCACTCAGCTGTGTGCATCTACCCTCATTCCTACTCAGTATACCCATTTTAAATTAGTCACAGCTGCAATTTCTTTCAAGTCTGCAATCTAAACCAGAAATGAAACATCAGAATTTGTACATGCAATCTTGAAAGTCTTTTAATTGCAACTTCAGTAGTAAATAAAAAAAATTACTTTGCTTTGAATTACTCTGATTGTAGGAATGTTTACTTATCAAACACTAACCAACTTCGATATTCGATATTTGTTTATTAATACTTAAAATTTCCATTAGTGCTTTAGTCTAATAATTCATTTTTCTTCCTCCTTTGCTAAATAATTAACTTGTTTGCAATACCTCTATTACAGCTTGACAATCAGGCCACACATGTTTCATCTGTTGTTTGGAATATAGAGATAAAACTGAGGTCAGAATCACCTCTTTAAATCCTAGTTCATAATCTTTATTTATACTAGCCGTCCCAAGGAAATGTGCAGATTTGTTGGCTGATAATCCCTTCTTTTCACCTACCTTTTCCACTGATTTGCTACCTCTCAGGAAACCTTACAGAGTGCTTTTCCACAGGTGCATCATATTCAGCTCCTCTGATGTGGAAGCAGAGATGGATTCTGGTTTACACTCAACTATCACTGTTGAAAGAGACAGACGTACATGCGAATTGTGTTTCTGTGGGAGGAGAAATATGTTACGTGCTATTTGCTGTGTTATGATCCCATGGCCTTTTTCTTGGAAACAGGAACAAAAACCTGGCAAACCCATAGACCTAAACAAGTTCAGCACGGGACACTGTGATTAAGCTCTGGAGCTGGAAGTCTGTTTTCAGTGCCAAACTGTGCCACGCAGAAAACGTAGCATTTTGTAGAGACATCTCCCCTTGCCCCAGGGAGCCAATTCGTGCAGCCCACCCCCTGCGAGGGCTCTCCAGCAGATCCATTGTGCAAGAGAAAATAATTTCAACCATCTCCTCAGCTTGTCAGGTGGAGAATATACTGTCTGCCTTAGTCTGTTTACTCAGCTGAGGTGAATGGATAGTTTGGAAAAGTGCTAGCTTGCTTTCTCCCCTGATGTTTGAAATGGTCAAAGCTCCACCAAAGGCAGATAGCTGCAGACATGGAGCTACGAGGAGGAAGAGGTGCATGCACCCAGAAAAGGAAGGCTGAGACAGGAGGTTTGCAGGCAGGAGGTGTTTTAGGTACCTCTCTGAGGGGTTATGTGCCTTTAGAGTGATGTAGGGCACATACAGTGGTAAGGTGAGGACCAACTCCAACAAAAAATGTACTGTGAAATGGTGGGGTAGTGAGCTGCCAGAGTTCACACAAAGCCAGTGTAGAAGCTGATCCTGAACTTTCTCCTAAACCCAGCTTGAATGCTGTCTTCACTGGGTGTCTCTCCCCAGCCTCGTCAAGGGTGTAGGCATCATTCTTTCCTAATCACCAGCAATTACATTTTACTAAGTATGGCAACTACGTTCTGGGAGCTGAATTTTATGATCTGAAGTTTCTCTTCCTTTCTTTTTTACTCAAACTGAGCGTTGCACTACTTTCGGTCACATTTTACCTCTGTTTTAGAAATGCTGAAAGAAGAATTTTATTCTGAGCTTATGTAAGAAAAAAACAGTTCTGGAAATATTTCTGGCTTTCTATATTAAGTGTCCTTGAGACATCATGAAAAAAACCAGCAGGGCTATGAACACGGTTTGTCCCAAATGCACATTCATGCCCAAGACAAACATAATACAGCCATGGCAGAAGGAGCTGGGACAGCCAATTCTCTCAAATTTGTTTTTGATAACAGTGCAGATTGCTTTGGTGTTAATCTTTCCCTTTGCTCCTCCACCAACTCTGTTGGAAGTCTGGAGGGCTTACAGGTTTGGGACCACACTTACAAGGGATGCCAGGGTGTCTTCAGCAAAATAGCTTGTGTCTACCCAAGCCAGCAACACTGCTGTGTTTAACTCAGCATTTCTCAGTCTCGTCAATCTGTCCAGATCTCCCGTCTGAAGGAAAAAAAAAAGAAGAAAATTGTGCTTTCCCTTCTGTACGCATGCAGGTAAAAGTAAAATAATTTATTGGTGCAACGAGCAATACACTGAAAAATGTTGTTAGGGTTATGTTTCAAGGGACTGCTCTTCAACACTGAGAAGGGAGAATATACAGTCAGTAATTTACTCAGGTAAAAGAGATGGTCTTTTTAGAAAAATATTTTAATAAAACTTTCAAAGTTTGTTTTAAGCCAGTGCAGGCCCCGATGGACACGGCACGGTCCCGGCTGACTTTGCACCGCCTCACCTCAGAGAAGAACCTTTATTTGAGCCTTATCAAGGAAGAACAATTTACGTGTCCATAGACGAGTGTTTTGGAAGAAAAAAGCGCCTCTGCCATGCCTGCGGCCAAACTGTGGATCCTGGAAACGACGCTTACTAGGAAAAAAAAGGTGGTGTTTTTTCTCTTTTGTGCTTTTGCCGCCAGAGCCAGCCGAACCGCAGCGCTGCCCGCGCACCGTCCCTGAGAGGCTCTCTCCCCCCGCGCCACGAATCGGCGCCCCCGAACGCGGCGGGTCGCCCCAGCGCCCACCCCCCCACTCCAGCCGCGAGTGGTGCGGCCCAGTTGGGCTGCCCCGTTGCCTAGCAACCGCCGCGGCCCGCCGCGGCGCTGAGGTGAGCGCCAGGCCGGGCCGGGCCGGGCCGGGCCGCGGGGGGGGTTCCGGCTGCCGGGCCGCCTGGGCGCCGGCAGCCGCTGCGAGGGGAGAAGCGGGGTTAGCAGGGGCTCCCTCCGGGCCGGGAAGACGCGTGGGGCGGAGGGGGGGATTGTCTTGGCCTGCGGCGCGGCGCTGGCAGAGGCCCAGAGGGGCTAGGGCGGGACGTCCGGCTCCCCTCCGACCGGGCTGCAGGTTGAGGAGGATGTGGCACCGGCAGGGGTACGTGTTGTGAAACTATAAGCCCTTCTGCCCGCTAAGAAACTCTGCTAGCTTAGGTATATAGAGTGGACCTCAAAAGCACGTTTTCCGTTGCTCCTAAAGCACATCGATGCTTTTGCAAGACTCACGCAGTATGTAATGGCATTAAACTGCATCCCTGTCTGGTGGTGAGGTGTGCTAGGAGCTCTGTGAGACACAGAGGGATTAGAAAGCTCAAGTGCTGACAGAAGAAGGGCGATACCCTGGCCTGAGAGGATTTGGGGTGAGTTTTGCCATTGCCTCCAAGGGAACCAGGATTTCACAGCCCCAGAATTCTACTGTTGGTGGCTTTGCACAAAAAAAAAGTCATGTTAAGGATAGACACAGGTATCCTGGAAAACTTAAGAACATCAGTCTATCAGTCAGAGATTCCAGGACCTTGGCATGTAAACGTTCATCCTGTATTAGCCCTTTGAGGAATATTGAGTGTGTTATTAAAGTTGGTGAGTGGTGATGGTAGCGTCACTTTAAATTACTGATAAGATTGCACCAGGAATCCTTTGCTAATATAAGTCCGTCTACAGCTTTTCAAAACTTGTATTCCTGATGGGGAATGCTGACCAAGAGAAGGAGGACGGCAGTTGTATAAGTTAAAGTTGAACAACACAAGTGGAAAGAATGTAAGCTTATGTTTAGAATTTTTTTAGTGTTTTTGTCTGAGTTTGGTTGATCTCGCTACCTCAGAAGAAATTTACTGCTGTGCACAATAATACAGTTCCTCTTACAGATTTTCTATTGCAAGTGGAAAATTTGTACTTGGAGCCATGGAGTGGAAAATATTATTGAGGCCAGGGTATTGGTAGCACATTATTTTAAGCTTCTTGCTTATTTATTATTTAATACTGCACAAGGCCGTAAATCAAAACAGCACTTTATGAGCTTGAAGCACCTCTCAACTTCTGCCTGAAAGATCTAAAGCAGACTAGAAAACCAAACAAATACCAGAGATGAGACCATAAAATGTAACGGGGGAGGTGGACCTCTTCAGTCCTCAAAAGTGCTAATCCAGGTATGTTGGGCATTGCTTTGATGCTCCCCTCTGACTTCCCTCAAACTTTTATTGATCAATGTTAATTTTAGGTTGGGGCCCTTTAAGGTCATTCAAGCCAGTATGAAAGTGTTAAAACAACAAAACAAACACAATACTGTTCCTGGTACTAACGATTCAACTTTGGAATGTTGAATCTTAGAGTTCTGCCGTAGTGTGGATCATACAACTGAACTCTGTTGTCCAAGCAGCTCAACAGCCTTTGTGCCCCAGCTCCAGGAGCAGGAAGGTGCCTCGTGACTGGAGCCTGGCAGGAGGAGTCTATATTGTCTAGCATTGGGTGAGTTCGATTGTGCGTCGATATTAATGCGGCACCATCCTGAGCTGCACACCCACCTTCCCATTCATGAAGATCAAATACAAAATGAAGGGTTTTCAACCCTCTTCTTGAGGGTTGAAAAACCCAGCGTGGCCTTTGAACTCGGTACTTTTTCCAAAAGTATCTTGTCTTTTTCTCCGTGCAGTTCTGCAGTTCATAGGAGAGCCAAGGGCTATGTCCTATATTTATGAAGATAATTTCTTGAGGATGGATTGTGTCTGGTGTCCTTATTGTGTAATATTTGCACTTGTCATTAGAGAAGTTTATGTTCTGATAACTGTGCTTACTTAACACAGGATCTATAATAGCTGTGGCCTTCTGGATTTACAGTTATCTTCTCTAAACAAATAACCCAGATGATGCTATCCAAACAAAAGATTCAAATGCCAATTTTCTTATCCCTCATATTAATATTTAAAAATTAAAAATAAATCTGCAAGTTAACAACCCAAACACTCAGGAGAGATTGGAAGAATATCTCTGCAGAAATCAGTTTGGATAATGGAATTATCAGAAGAACCCTCTCTCCTTCTCTGCACTGGGGGACGTGAAGGAAGAGAGAGATGTTTTACAGAGTCCTGAAAGGCAAATGTCCCCAGTAAGCCTTAGAACAGATGAACATACCCAAAGTGCTAGAGCTTGCACTGGGAGCAAGATTTCCTTGAATCACTCTGTCTTGTACTTAGCACGCACAGAGTAATCTAGTTCAGTAGAAAAAAAAGTAATTCTCTCTCCTAAATGTTTTTAGGCAGTTTTAGGCAACAGATGTTACCAGTGCAAGGGAAGACATTTTCATCATGTTATTTCGATTTGACCCCAGGTACTGAGGAATTTTAGTACCATTGAGATTCCATTTCTCCTAACATGGACGTGGTTCAATCAGAAATCACAATCGCTAAGAAATCCTTCAAGAAAATACCCAGTGTCCTTCTGGGCAGCCTAGTGGAGGAACCTAAAAAAAGACATGCTGTCCCCAATCACCTGCTGGAATCAAGTAAGTTTCTGCTCTCTGACTGTTCCCCAGTCTTAGAGCAATCCTAGGAGGCACTTCTCTGTTTTTTTTTTTCACAACTCACAGGCAAAACTCGCATCCTGTAAGCCCAAAAATCATAGGAGAGGTAGTCAGGAAGGAAATAGTGGCTGTACTGATCCTGGCTGACCCTAAAGTTTTGGGGTGGTTTGTTGATGCCAAGAGATAAACTGGCGAGATCATGGCTCTGCTGGGGTAGTAGATGCTGTCTTAACTTTCCATTTAAAGAGTCATGCCTGCTGAACAGGAGAAATAATCTCTGTCTCATTTTTTTCTCTATAATACCTTGGGTGCAACATAAATATACTTAATGTAAGTAACAGTCATCATGAGTGTTTCAGCTGGTTTCCTTTTCTCCCTGTTTTATTATCTATCACTGCAGAGATTTATTCAGAACTTCAGAGGAGCAAGGTTATACAGGCTGAGCCTGCTGTGTTACACTATGGAGGGTATGAAGTTGGAAAACATCACCAACAGACACTGGTAAGTGTCAGAGCAGGGGTCCTCTTGGGGCTCATAAAAGGATACCAGAAGCCGAGCAGACTACTTGTGGTCATGAGGCCTTTTGCTCTATGGAGTGCTCTAAAAAGCAGCACTTAAAATCAGCGGCCCTGCGGTAACAAAACAGATGAGTGCCATGCTGTGTGCATCACTGTCCTTTACAGTCTGTGTTTTACCGTTCCGTTTCCCGCGTCTGCAAGCAGTGTTAGTGGTATGTGACTTGCACGTCATGAATGAAGGATTCATGCTTTGACTCCATAAGAGACTGTTTTCAAAATGTACTTGGACAGCCACTGTGTCTGCGAACAAGTTCACTGGTAGGAAAATTTTGAAAGACCTTTGGCCTTCTGCCAAGACCAATTTAATCTAAGGAAAAAAACTCAGTGCATAGGTTTGCTTACCTTTCCTTGTGAATAGTTTGGGTATTTCCTTTTCTTCTTTCTGCTTTCCCTTTGTCTGCCTTCTTCATTCACGTGGTAAGTGTTTTGAGGCAGAGGTTGGGTGATTATGGTGGACTAGGTTCTTCAGATGTAATGAAAGTAAGCAAGATGCAGGAGGCTTTACAGGCTGAACTGTCACCATCCAAAGGTTTGTTGCTTTGTGATCCAAAACAAAACCATGGAATATTACATCATTTCTGTTGTTTCAGACCTCTGTAAAAGCGAAGTCAATAGGTTGTTTCATTTTTTGTTCCTTTTGCACAAAACAAAACAGGACCAGAATTTGATTCAACAGTAGTGTCTTCTTTAGCAAGACTAACTGTTATTCCTAGGTAAGGAATTGTGACTTGGTTCCAAAGAATAAAAATGCAGGATGCAAGGTTTACATAATTTTCTTTTAAATTCAGAGCATATTCAGAATTATTTCTGCTAAAGTAAAAATTATTACTTAATTGTTTAATACAGCTTCTTTGCTATGGGTAGTCTTACAAAAAGTACAGTTGGCATTCTCAATTGACCTCTTACATTGTAAAGTGTTTTGCGGTTTTGGTTTTCTTTTATTCTACAGAAGCTGATAAATATTTCTGGTGATGTAATAAACCTTCACATAATACCACCCCAGACAAAGTATTTTCAGATCAAGTACAACAAAACAGTAAGTGTCAGAAAGCCTTCACACTGCTCTTTGCATGCAGCACTGGTTTTGTGTCATATAAGCAGCTTTTACATGCATACTATCTTTATTTTGGGTCATTTTCTAGCACCGGCTTGTCCCTGGCTTGTCATATGTGGTTACTGTTGATTTTTGTCCTGATGAGTGGCGGTATTACTATGACTGCATTCGAATTCACTGTCAGGTGAGGATTTATTATAAAATATATTTACAGTTGTAATGGAATGAAACAACTGTTAGGATGTGAAGATAATGATGAAGTAAAGGTACAGTTAATCTCCTAGAGCCACATGGGTTTATTCCCAGTAAGTCTGCATCGGAGTATTTTATTTTAAGCATTTAAAATTTTTTCTCTGTAAACGTCCCAGAGCTGTGGGTAGAATGTCTTCCTTATTCTGTTATTCTTAACCAGTAGATCAGTCTTTGTGCCACACTGATGTAGCATAGTGTCTTAGCTGAGCTGGCTTGGAGGAGCTCTAGATAGTTGCTGAAAGCATGGAAAGACAGGTGGATACTGAAAGCAGGTAGAATATCAATATCCTGAGGTGCAACACAGTGATTATCTTCAAGATTTTTTTATGCCCACTTACTGGCCAACTACTACAGAAAATTTTTCTTACCATAACATTTATTCATTGTAAGAAATAAATATTTATCCCCTTTTTTTTGCAGGGAGAAGATACATTAGTCGTTCCTGTGCATGCTTACCCTGCTGTGAATATTGTAGAATTTCCATCATTTATAAATTTATCTGATGTATCAGTTGGTCAGAGGTGAGTTAAGGACAGACGTTTGTCCACATTTTCTGAGACATGAACAAAATCTGAAAAATCTCATTTTCCTCTATTTGTGCAACTTAACGTCTTGGAAACTTTAAGGAAGTCAGCTACCATCTGGACTGCAAAATAATTCCGTATATGAACTGTTTCAGGCACACATTCACAGGAAAGTAAATGCTGCGCAAACTGAACATATACATAGATGGAACTGGGGTTTCAACTAGTCTAAATTGGTGCTGATTCACTTCATTCATCGTATGGTGAAACAATATGGCTGCTGTTCATAATCTGTAGACTCCCAAGTGCTATGTCTTTTTAGCGTTACTAAGTCCTAAGTGAATGGATCTTCTTTCAAGATGAAGGGTTCTGGAAATGAAGGTATAAGCTGGTAATGGTAGGTGTAAGTGACAGCAAATAGCTAACCTCAGTCCAGAGATTGATCAGTCATTAGATTTGCTTCTTCTATTTAAAAATATTTAAAGTCATCTTCTGATGTGGAGCTCTAAATGGCATAGACTTCGTCTTACGCTGTCTGTAGCATAGATGTAACACTGACTGTTCTCATGAAGTAATCGGTAATAACTATTAATAGGAACTGGGAAGGGAAAAAGGAGAAGGGAGATCCTGTTGATTAGGGTCTAGTTCTGTAGTATATTGACTATATTAGTTGTAATTATGGTGATTTGTGTTAGTGTAAAGATTTGAGTGCATTCTACAAATGAATTCTACAAACTGAAGGTCTCAGCATGTGTCTTAGATTGTGTCTTAGCCTGTGAGCTGGAAGTAACTCATGGATTTTACTGAAGCACAGAAATATGAATAGGGAAGGCACATACAAGGAAAATGCAAAATTCTGCAGTAAATATGAGCCTAGCATTGCAGAATGAACGTTTGTGTCTTTTTGTTTATTTGTTTTTTCTAATCCCCCTTAATCTGTTAAACTCGAGTGAATCCGTCAGAAGTGACGTTACAGCTTTCTCACAGGACTAAACATAACTCCTGACATTCTAGGCATGACGTGATTCTGTTTATTTGCTCCATGTTTAAAACAAGTGCTGAAGCATACAGAATTTTCATACTCTCAGAACACAGAGAAAAGATTAGGCAGAGTACAAAATACAATTTTAAATAATGGGAAAATTTTTCAACACAACAGGGTTGCTCAGAGATGAGGGAATTTGGAAGAGTTCCTGAAGAGAAAACTGATGGTTTCAAACCTTAATTTTTACCAGTATTTTTCATCATTAGGCTATTAAAAACTTTCCTAAAAATGAAAGCTCTCTGAGATACTTGGTACTGTACAGAGCCCAAAGGACTATGGGCTGAATCCATAGCCCACTGAGGTCAATCGAAAAACTTTTTTTTACTTCCATAAGTGTAGGATAAGACTTATATTCTACCACCCAGCTTGCTCCTTAGGTACAGAAGGTCCATAAGGCAACAGGCGGCATAATTGTCTTGTTTTTAAGGCACTTTGGTTACAAGCTGCAGTATACCTTAAAACAAATTGCCTCCCAGTCTGCTGTTACATCTTCTTCATGAACAGGTCATATTAAGGCAGAGAAAAAAGGACTTTGCTATTATTGTTTATTTCCTTAGGCATTTCAAAATGTGCTTTCCAAAGGAACACTGTGTGTAACATGCATTCTTTGCTAATCAGCAGGATAGGATTTTAGTCAGACAGTTTACAAAAAACAGATATAAGTCTTGGTAAATTGGTCTTGATTTGTAGGATGATGGATGGTGTTACACCAATGCTTTGTGTTTCAATTTGATATGTGAAAATAGATGCATACAAAAGCAAGACAGCTTGAAAAGATGTGTGCTAATACCCCTCACACAACTAGCGTGAGACATAAAGGGCTTTTATGAAAATCAGGCTACGGCATCATTATTTCTACGGTGGTTAAAGTCCAGTCATTCTGATGTGTTGGAGTCTTCAACACTTTTGAAGACTGCACAGCCTTTTCTCATCATCTTCCACAGGAGGGCCATGGGAGAAGGCTGATTTCTGGTTCTGTACTTGTTGTTGCTCCAGTTTGGATTGTTTGTACTTGCTAGGTATTGCAGATTGTAAGAATTTGAGGATACACATAAATAACTTCTAAAAACTAAATTTTATAAATTTTTCTGTAATCAGATTCTGTATAGGTAGGAGAAAGTAAGTCAAGATGTAAAATATCCAGCATTCAAATCAAGACTTATCTTTCATTTCCTCACTGAGTGAAAGATCTGAAATATTTTACTATTTTGGAACAACGAGGAATGACTCTTTCATGGGATAAGTAACCCATCCCTCTGAATACAGATAAATTCAGTGCATGTTGTGTATAATATAATCTTCCAGCTTGTAACTGATGATCAACTGTAGTGTCATTAATTTCTTTATTCCTTTCTCTCTTTTCAGTAAGGAGTATGTTATCCCGTTGCAGTGCAGCTGTCCAATAGATTTTGAATTCCACATTGATTTTATTCAGCCTCACAGAGCCTTCACTGTCCAGCCAACATTTGGTAGATTGAACTTATTTAAAATTCTAAATGTTAAAATCCGTATTTATTAAGTGTAGTTACTTGTGACAGTGTATTTAGTGCTGTACAGAAAAAGCCTTTGCCTCAGAGTGTTTCCAGGTAAATGCAGGCTGCTAAATATTGGTCATATGCAGCCTCATGGCAAATAGCCTTCTGTGACTGGTAGATTTCTTTTGTCAATGCCCAGCTACAGACCTCTGGCAAAATATGGGACACCCCAAACAGTCCATCGGCCTTTGTCTTCTCTCTTTGCCGGTGTGGCCTTTGGAAAGGAGAAGGACAGGAAGCCCAGCGTGCACTTCTTTATCCCACCTTTCCCCAAGGACTGTCTGCCTCCTGCCCCATTAAAGGAACAGATATCTGTCTTTGTGGAATAGGTATGCATCATGTTACTTGATTGGGGGCACAGAGGAAATAAAAGGTGACCTCTGCTCTATCAAACATATCCCTGTAGCTGTTTTTCCCTAGTGGTCTGGAAGAATTTGATAGAATTGTGTCATTGCTTCAGGAGCTGTTACAGTGATGTGTTACAAAACACACTGCTGCAGGTGTTTCATGGGACAGCAGTGGATATTAAGATTCAGTCTAGACCTCTGTGTACGGGTTCTACAAGAGGCAGGGACTTTTGGCTACAGTATCCTCAGCTATTTTCATGTCTAATGCTGGAGAGGATCTGTCTAGAGGCAGACATAACTATTTGTCAGGTGCTGGCAGAAGCATGTAAGTGCCTGGGTCTTATGACAAAAATGTGTAAGTGAATGAGACCTGGCTGCATAATTTGTTTAGGCAGTCTGATCAATTCCGTGAAAATACATAAAGTTCTAAATAAATAAAAACCTTCATAAATTAGTCGCTTAGTGCCATTTGTGACACTTGAATTTAAACTTTGATTATTTATGCACTTCAATAAAAGTTGTTGTTGCTCCTGTATGTACAATGATATGAATTTGCCCTGTCTTGTCAGATGGATTTTTATTCTTCAGAGGTAGTAGTTGGATTCTATCAAATGTGTGGTTCACGAAGATGAACTATGCTGCTACCTTGTTTTGGGTCATTCTTTCAGGGTAATATTCTTTCTTACTTTGTGCTTAAAGAAGTTTTGATATATTAAGGGAGGAAAGGAACAATATTACAATTGAGTAAAACTAGGGAGAAGTTGTAAAATTCATCAGAAAGTTCTTGGGTTTTGCACGGTCATAGACAAAGTGGCTGGAACTAATTCACGCTTTCTAGGTTGGCTTAGTTCTTGGGAGAAAGGCGAACAAAAATATCCCAGAAAAAACATCAACCCAGTAAAAGGTAAGTGAGAAACTTTGGTAGCTAGAAACCCGGAGGTGCAGAAGGCCATCTGAAAAGCACTAAAAAGTTTCAGCTCCTGCTCAAGCCATTGTGTTCTGAGATCAGTAATGATGAAATACTCTAAGAAATTACACACACAAAAAAACCCAACAATGAAACTAACCGGTGTTTAAAACTACAGTATGCAGAAAACCAGGCAATGGTCACTTTACAGAGATGAGAAATTAATATTTCTGATCAGCTGAATAAATTCCATGTTGCAGAAATGCTGAGGAGCATCAGGGCTTGTATCCTGGGATTGCACTGAATGTTCAGGGAGGTGAAGTGTGGTTAAAGTGGTTGAGAAAATAATGGAATAGGTAATAAGGAAATAAGACCAAGTAGGGACAGGTAATGCATCAAATCCAGATGATTCCGCCAACTTGGAAGACCACAGAGGAATATGTTTATAATTCTTTGCTCATGAACGGAGGAAGTGCCAGAGACTTACGACTGGCAGATGCAAGTGAAGAATTTATACATATAAACAGGCAATCATTTTCACAACAGTAGGAAATATTACAGTCTTACTGTCAAATCTCTCTGCTATTGCAAAATATCTTCCATTATCTGGCAATGGATAGTTCTTGAAAGACACTTTGAGACCTGAAATATTTTCCAGGCTTACTGCCATCCATTCAAACATTAATATTGCTTAAAAAAATGTCATCCAGAATCAATTTCAGCTTACTTAAGTGGGCTCACGTTAGATGGACTCTTATTGTTTTTCTCCTCTAATCACAGGAATCATTCCAGGCAATGGGAAAGTGGAAGTAACTGTGAAATATTCCCCACTTGAGTATGGAACAGCACAAATGACAATGCAGTTACAGATTTCACAGTTTCACTCAAAACCCTATGTATGTGTATTCACAGGAACATCAACACCACGTCTGGGTCTAATGTATGTGTGGCTGATTGATCTTTGAGTATTTTTGCCCAGTGCTAAAAAACACCTGTGTAACAGAATTTCATGCCATTTTGCTGTAATCATTTTAAGCATTTGTATCTATGGAGACTTAAAATGCACTAATGTAATTTGACTGTTAATACATGTACCTGCTCTCTTACGTCATTTGCTCGGAATGCCCTTAATCTGTGTGAAGTGAAACTGTACCAAAATAAAAATAACAAGAAGTTATATATCCTTAAAAAAGTGTTGAGCATCCTCAGCTTCTATTATGCCTGCTGTGTGTTATTCTTATTGCTGAGGCCTTGCAAGATACAGGGTTTTTTGAGCAATGAGGTCTTTTGGGCTGTACTTAATTTTTTGTGAACTCTGAAGATTAGAAAGTTTGGTTCCAGTTGTAATTTGGGAGAGAAATTTCCAGTCTTCTTGTATATCTAAAGGAGATGTAAATGCATGTACTAGACTTATATGCCATTTACAGAGTACTTATAAGAGCAATATCTGTCCTTCCGACACCTAGAAAAGAACATGTTGACAAACAACGAAGTCGTCCAGAGAAAAAAGCTGCATCTGCAGGAAAATCCGTGGTGTGGAGAAGAGACCAATTCAGCCAACCACGATCGAAGCCTATTCAAAAAGTAAAGGTGTGAAGAGATAATAATCACAAGTACTTTTCTGAGCTGAAAATCTTTCTTGTTTCTATTTCTTCCTATTAATTTATATCTCATAGGAAATTGAATACCAGAACCTCAGATTCCCCACAGACTTGTCAAATCCATATGCTGTAGCTACTGTTTTGAATCAGGAACCAGGCAAATTGAAGATTAAAGACTTGAAAGAAGGTAATGTAGTTAAGCAGGATAAACATGGTCTTAGCATTGTTTGTAGGTTTCTGATGAGGAACTCAGTTTCAGAATTGCTGAGGTGATGTGATTGTAATTTCTGTAAGAAATCTCACCGTAGATTTATGTATTAATGAGTTCAGTTATTATCATAATGGGTGGATTTCCCAATTAAAAATTCAATCTAATCTAGTTTGAGGTGTGATATGGCTTTCCGATATCCCTGCAGCCCTTTGCCAAGGCAGCGAAGGGATAAAAACAAGACAGATGAAGGAAGCCATATTTCAACTAAAAGTCAAACAAAATATTCAGGAAGAGGAAGCAAATCATCTGAAGTGGTAAGTGTTAGTTAATCAGATTACAACACTGGGGTTTGCTTAACTAAGGCCTCTATGAGTGATGTATGCAATATCCACTAATGCGTAATGCTGCCATTTCATGTCCTGATAGGTTGGTTTTACAGCTAAGTTAGTGTTGTTTTACATTCTTTTTTTTTCTCTTCCACCTAAGAGCAGTCTCAGTAGTAATCCATAGTAGTACCCATTGAGGTCTTTGATTGTGTTATGGTTGCATTCAGAAAGAAACCTGCTGAAAACCTTGTTCACCTAACCTTGTTCTCATGCATCTCATCTTGTGCCCTTAGGGGAAAAGAAAGCTTTTGTCATGGTTGCCAATAAATCAAGGCTAAAATGTATAATGGAGTGAATAGAATTGCACACGTACATCATATAGCATAAAGCAAAACACAGAGTCATATGTGTAAGCACACCGTGGTTTCATTTGCAATCCGCAGATCTGCTCTTATGCTGAATGTTATGGACCCCTAGACACCTTAGGAAGAGGAGAATAAGTCTGTTAGCCTTTAAATAAAGCAAACTGTGCATTAAGTAAAGCATTTTTCTTGCCTCCACTGTAAATGCAGGCAAGTTCATAAAGGCAAAGATCCAATCTCTGTGGAATTTAAAAAAGAGATTATCGAAAACCGACAGAGGGAAGAAGAGCAATACAAGGTTAGTCTTTGCTGTTTTTTCTATAAATTTAAAATCAAACTTATACTTTCAGATTATGCAGTGCACTAGTGAATTGTATCAAGCTCTTTACATCTTCAGTTTTTCTTCATGCAAACCTGTAGTAGCTGTGCTTCTTACTGCAGTTATATCTTTATTATGCCCTTGTATCACTGTTTCTGAGAGGGTTTTATCTTGGAGGTAGACAGAGAGAAGGATAAGTTATTAATGGAAATGGAACTAGATATTTGCCCAACCGAGCAGATTTGCACCCAGCCACCCAGCCACATCGCAGTGCAACATTACAGAGTAACTCTGTCAGCACCGTGGCTGCATCCAACCTTCTGTTTATATTGTACCTCTCTGAAGAGCTGATGTCCTGAATGGCTCACAGTCAAAGAGCTAAACCCAGTCAGTACTCTCACGCAGAGCCATGGGGAGATAATTCGTCAGGTTGTTTTTCTACACCTTCACCTTCCCTCTCTTTGGTTTCTTCCAGTCACCCCAGACTGTGGGTCATCTTCCGTGGAGGTGACAGCAGCAATACTTTGTGGCAGGAAATATTTTTCCCCATGTGGCACAGCCCTCAGGGACAGGTGGGGCTTGTCCCTCTTATCCTGCCTCCTGGATATCCAAGTCCCACTGACTTCCAAGGAGCTGTTTATGGGAGTAAAATTATTTATAGATAGGGTAAAGGCTTAATTTATACACTGAATTAGACACTGTGAATTAATTAAAACATTATATTTAATATAACAAAGTAGGAAGTGAGTAAAAAGAGGATCTAAATTGTGAGATTGTTGTATCACTGAGTTAGATGTATGTTAACTTTGTTTAGAAACATTTATTTATTTACCTGTTGGCCATAGGGGCTGTGGAGATCTCTGGCTGGTTTCACAGTTGCCCGCATGACTTTCTGACAGAGGCATATTTTTGCTTATGCTGTCAGTTTGTTCACCTTGAGTGTCATTAGGCCTCACAGAGTATTTATTATCCCTCCATCATTTGCTCAAGTGGCCACTATGTTATACAGCCTGGGAGTGGCTGTCCTGGATACCTTTAACTGGTCTGTCTTCCATTGTACTAACTAAAACCTCAGTCCATGAAAATCATGGGAATTTCACTCTGCAAAATAACCCTAAGGTCTTTTTTTAAGACATAATAGCATCCTGGAAATGAAACAATAAGTAAGTAGGACTGGGATGGAAGAGGCACAATGAAAAGAAGCACTGGTATTCATCCAGCATGCCTGAATACTCTGAGAGGGTCTCAAAGAGGTGAAGTGATATCAGTAGTGAACTGTTTCACACATGAACAGATTAAAGAGCTGGCACCATTGGAAATCATGACAGAGATGTTCACAGAACATGGGAAAGCTGCAGGAAATTTCTGTAGTGCTGTCATCTGGGAAGGTCTGTTCGGGTGCTAACTTACGTTGTTGGTTCTGTAACCCCTCTCTGGCTGATTCTGGCTATGAAAAGCGAACAGTGTTTCATTAGGGCAGGAATCTGATTGAAACGCAGACGCAAAAAGACATTATTTTACTTTGTTTGACTTGCTCAAGGGTTGCAATAATCACTCCCTAGAAGGGAATGAAGTCTGTGTTTTGTCAAGCACCTCCAGAATGTTACACTGTAATTGAGTTCCACTAATTGTAAGGGAGAAAAGAATTTACTGGATGCTTTGTACTAATGTGATTGTTCTTCTGGTGACAAATTAGATCCAAAGAGGAGATCCTGTCATAGAACAGGAGTTTCAAAGGAACAAAGTAGAAGTTTCTTTCAGACGTGTTATCCGGCCTGTTGACCAGGTTTGTTTATATCTTATTATCGCCTGCTATATGTTATTATCACCTAGTAAGCTAACAAAGAGCCATAGATATTTGGCACTGAATACTTTTCCTCCTAATATTCCCATTTCTGTGTCAGTGTCTTATTTCCCATTTTACTTTTAGTAAAGTAGGGCAAGCACTGTGCTACATGCACAACTCATCTGATGATTTAATATGAGAGACAAGTGGAAATCTGCAGGCCTAACCTGAGATTCACATTGCTTGTTTCTGAAAATTCTCTCAGGAGTAGCTTTGTCATGCCTGAACATAAGGTTAAGCATATCACAAGATTTGCAACCTTTACCTGCAGGTCAGATTGGCAGGAACCTTTTTGGTACTTAGATTTTTTTGTCCTTCTCTGTGGTGTGAGGTACTTCCTAAGATCCGTTTCCTAGGATTGTTGGGAGCTTTGTTTGATAGATACCCTGCCACTGAAGGAACTTTGAATGTTAGCAACACAAAGGATCCTTGCTGCCTTCTTCATGAGGAACATAATAGCTGTGGGACTTGGTCTTTTACTATGCTCTTACGCCTGTTGCAAAGTGCTGAAAATTCTTTGGTGAGGCATGGCATGGGGTTGTGTGGAGTTGGTGTTCTGAGGATCTTCCTAATCTACATGTCGGTTGAGCGGCTGCCCTCCTGTTGAGAGGTACTGTACTCTGGGGCCGCTGGAGTCTCTTCTAGTGCCACATTTTTCTGTCACATCAATTTAAAACTGGAGAGGAGATTAATGCATCAAGAAAGAGATTTACATGTGTTCAAAGAGCATTCCGACAATTTAAGGCATTAAATATGGAGACATCACCTCTGTCTCAAGCCAGAGATCACTAGATGTGGGGAGGTTATTCTGGGGAATTATCACCCTAAGTTTACCCTGGTCTTTCACCCTTCTGTGGGTATGTTCTGTCAGCCATTATTGGAGATAGGATACTGGTTTTGCTGGGCCCATGGTTTGAGTTCTTACAGCTATTCCAGCTTCATGTCTGCGCAAGATGAAGTGTGTACTCAGTAGAGACCTAGTCCATTCTCTCCATGGTCTGACTGCCCATGTGTAACACTTAAGTCGTAGTATGTGGTTGTCATTTATGTGTGGATGCAGACCATGCTACATTCTCTCTGCGTTCCCCACACTGCATCTGTAAATATTTGGTGATTACCTCCCATTAAGCCCTGCAGTGAAGGCTTCTGGTTAAATGCCAATACTGTGAACGTTTTCACTTAACTTAATTTCAGTGTTTGGAAATAACATATGGATTCAGGCCAAGGAATGGCTTAGGCTGGAGGAAATTCCTCCCTTGTCTAGTTGTAAAACGGGTGTCCTTTTTCTTTTCTTTTTCTTTTTTTTTAAAATACCATGCAGCATCCAAGTGTCCATCCCACATTTGACTTGCTCCATAATGACCCTTGGGACAACAGAAACAGGATGTTGAGGAAATTCCAACAAGCAGCATACAAGGTAACGGGAACAACCAGAATGCAGTGTGATGGCATGACACCTTGGAAATAGCACAAAAGAACATGCAAACTAGCACGTAAGGAGTCTTCACAGCTAGCCAGGGATTGGATAGTTTGATAAATATGTCCCTACTTCACCAGGAAGTAAGGATCTGGAGTAAGTTTTGTATTCAGCTGGTGCTTCTGCTGCTGCTTGGTATTGCAATCAATACTAAACAAATGCAGATGAATTTAGATTTTTTTAAAAAAATACTTTTGCACAAAAAAGAGAAGATTTGAAAATGCATATAGAATACTGTGCCCAGTTTTGGGCCCCTAGTACAAGGAAGACATCGATGAGCTGGAATGAGTTCACCAAGATGGTCGGGGTCTGGAGTACTCACTCTGTGAGGAGACTCTGTGAGGAGACACTTACTCAGCCTGGAGGGGGGAAGTGGGGGGAGAGAGCAGCACCTTCCAACACCTCTGAGGAGGTTATTGATGATGGAGCCAGATCTTTGCAATGGTGCATGGTGGGAACATGGGAAACAATGGGCATAAATTCAAATAAGAGAGGTATAGACTGTATATAAGAAAAGCCTTTTTCACCATGAGGAAAGTCAATCATTGGAGCAGGTTTCCCAGAGAGGTTGTACAGTCTACATCCTTGGATGTTTTCAAGACCAGACTGGATAAAGCCCTGAGCAACCTGGTCTGATCTCATCGCTGACCTTGCTTGGAGAAGGAGGTTGGACTAGGACCTCCTAAGATCCCTTCCAACCTGGAAGCTAAAGACTAAATAATAAAATCACTTACCTCATTGGGTTTAAAGATTATCTTGCATCTCCACTGCTCATTTCCCAGTAAATCTAAATGCAGCAAGCAATATGGAAATTTCCTGTTCTCCTAGTATCCAGTTTAGATATTGTTCTGCAATCTATTCACAATATTAGGCTAGATACAGAGGTCCTGAAATGACACGCTCCTTCCTGTATTGCACAAATAAGGAGGTGGCTAAATGGCCCCTCCCGGTATTAAAACCTAGGACTCTTCATTGTTACTCTGTGATACATGGCACTAGGCGAATTGCACAGTGCAGGTTACTCCTTATTCTCCTCATTCACAGAGCCACAGGTATTCATATGGCCCCGATCAACTGAGTGTTTACCCATCGTTAAATCTGTATATGCCAATAAACAGAGCTGAAGGATTAGGACCTAGGCAAAAAAAGTCTAATTAACCTGTAAGACTACATGAAGTTTTGAACTGGTTTTGTTGTGTAACGTCACTGTAGGGTTGAGATCCATCCTACATCTCTCCTTCCTCATTTTCTCCCTCCTGAAGAGAAAACTATAGTAAAAATTCTGAAATAGAGATGTCTGAGTGAGCTCAGTAGAATAAATACAGTTGTAATGTACATATATTTCTATGGCTGTAAATTTTAAGAGTGTTCGGCTTAATATTAAACTTTAAAATCATTCTCTCAGATTGTGATTCAGATTCGGCTAAATCGTTTACTGCTTCTGTTCCGTGGGCTAACCAGAGAAGCCAGAGGTTTGGTGGAAGGCTCTGTGTCTGGTAAGGAGTGGAAGAACAACTTGATATTTTGGCCATGATTTATGATAATTCAGGTTGTACTGCATTGTGTCAGGTGCGTTACATATATTCTGACATGTAAACATAAAGACAGAGTCCCTACAAAGGAGTCTTCAAGCAAAAAAAGAGAAGTATGACAAGGTAGAAATGGCTGTAGTCAAAATATGTCTATTTTTCATGCACATTATTTACCAGATTTAAAAAATGTGATTAACTTTTCTTAGGAGCCTTGCAGCTTATCTACTTAATAATGGGGCAGAAGTTGTGAATGCTGCATCATTGGAAGTGTTCAAGGTCAGGTTGGATGGGGCTTTGAGCAACCTGATCTAGCGATAGATGTCCCTGCCCCTGGCAGGAGGGTTGGACTAGATAATCTTTAAAGATCCCTTCCAACCCAAACCATTCTATGATTCTACTTATAGGCCTGAGGAACAAGGAAAGGGCAGATGGGACTATATCAGAAACACAGGTAGGTAAACAGATCAGGTGGAGCCCAAGAGGTTAGAGACATAGGAGAAGAGGAGCTTATTGCATGAGGGATGGAAGAGGGAAAGACACCTGAATGTGATGAAGGCAAGACATCTGAACTCAGTGAAATGAGATGGTAGGAACCATGAGATACATGGCTAGGTGTCAGTATTGGGTTGAGTTTTCCTCCTTATCATTTTCTCATACAAGTGCTTTCAAGCAGTCACTTTTCTTTACAGTGAAATGAAAGTGCTGGCCTGGAAAGTCACTTGTTCTTTAACAGTCATAGACGGAAACTGGCCTTGGATGGGAGTCACAGTTGGGTATACTGGGGACAAAAGAGAATTTGTGTCTCTTATTTCCCACTCCCTCATACACACGCAGTTTGACAACTAATGAAACACCTTTCCGTATCAGGCCTTTTCCTGCTTCTGCAGGTAGGCACTTTTAATTCCCATTATGCAGGAGTTGCAGGAATGCTTCAAGTAGAAGGCATAATGGCAGTTAGTGTACGAGAGGTCTTCTGACTTGTCTCTGCCTTGCTGAGCGGAATGAGATAGAGGACCATGCTGGAATGAGGGGGCTGTAAAGTCCTTTTAGAAAAGGGGAAATTAGATCTGTCTCCTAGTCAAGATATTGTGCCTGCTGTCTTGTAGATGTGGCATTTAAAGCTTTTAGGAAATATTACTTTAATTTTTATATTAAAACGACTAGACACATCTTGTCTTAGGAAAATGTTAAATATATTTTGTGGCTTGATTCTATTTTTGAAACAGTGTATTAAGATATATTACAAAATCTTAATATTTGCTTTCCATTCATGACAGAAAGCAGGAGTTTCAGCAAACCAGAGAAAAGTGAAGAATGTAAGGGCATTTCTTCCAGAATATCTGAAGATCGTATATTGCCTTTTGAATTCCCTTTTTACAGTTCCCATGAATTGCACCGTGATTTGGTAGGTATAGCAACTAAAATGGTGACTCAAGATTTTGCTGAAGACATTGGCCC
Source organism: Calonectris borealis (assembly GCF_964195595.1). NCBI lineage: Eukaryota > Metazoa > Chordata > Aves > Procellariiformes > Procellariidae > Calonectris > Calonectris borealis. The sequence continues at coordinate 11,044,000 of NC_134317.1, forward strand.
CTGGCCCGGTACTGCCTTTATTAAAATTTCACAATGTGACTGGTGTTTTGGGGTTCCCACAAATTAAGTCAGGACTTCAGATTTACTAAGGGTGCTGCTGAAAACAATAAAAAAATCTTTGCATTCTCTTAATGGCATTCTAAAATTCCGAGTAATAGATTAATGATCAGAGTTAGTTAACATCCATGATTTTGCAGAAGAAAAGAGATTAAAAATAAGTGAAATGCCAAAGTCCAAGAAAGGACAGGAGAAATATCAAACAAAATGTTTGCATAATTATTTCCATATGTTTTCAAGTAGCTGTGCTGATGGATTGCTGCCAATGCAAAACAAAATGCCCACCATATTACTGGATTTTAAATACTGTATTCTTTCAGGCACCTGATGCTCTTGGCCTAGTTCCTATCGAATCTGTAGATGTGAAAGTCAGACACATTCTTCCTTTTTATGACTTGAAGGTGAGTCAGTACAGCTCCCTCAGCTGTATCATGTTTCTGTCTTTCACCAGTCAGGTTAGATATGTTTTCTGCCTGATTCGGTGACTCCAGTGTGCAGCCCAGTTGAAATGTTACCTTAATATGGCTGTGTGATTAGCATGCTTTTATTAAAAACAAATCTTACCTGTTTCCATAAGGAACAAGCTTGTAGTCAGCAATAGTCCCCTCTCTCCAGACAGAGTCTGAAATCACCTCAGCTGAAATTATTATACCTCAAACAACAAAATCTTTTAGTGAATGAGGATACTGCAAGCCCTGCACACCACACAGTTTTTCCTTTGATTTTAGAGTTTTATAAAAGTGACATTAGAAAAGTGTCCTTTCTTTTAGAAAGTAATGGAAGTCTTCTGTTTATTTGGCATCCAGTTGTGCATGCTTAGTTCCTTCATTCCTGCATAGGAAATGCAGACATCTCATTCTTGAAATATACAATGTTTTTTCAACTTTATGAGTACAGAAACATTTTTTTCTCCTGGCTTCTAAACACTTTTATTTCCAATTTTTGAGTAGCAGAAGATCAAATTCTGCACCCCATCAAAGTAAAAATATTTCCTCGGGTTCAAATCAATGCAGATTTTGGCTCAATGTCCACTTCCTTTTTTTTCAGGTGGTGTAACAAGTCTAGAAGCTTTCTTGTAGCATCTTTTCCCCTTACTACACATTGGTTCCTCTATCAGTGTTACGTATATTACTTAACACGGTTTTCTCCACCCCATTAAGTTCAGTATATTTGATCAAGAAAATCCATGATCTTTCATAGAAAAGCAACAATGGAAATATTCCTTTACACACTCATTCAGCTTGTCCTGGTGAAGTGTGGCTTCTCAAAGTTTTGGTCATATACCATGTTCCAGAATAGTGATCCAACTATCTTCTACCACAGAGATATGATGTGTCCGTGATAAAGCTGAATGGCCCATTCCATCTATGAGTTAATCAAAAATTATTATTGTCATCTCCTGCAGCACATCTTTTTTCTTTGTACTTAGGTTCCTCAGCATTTCAGCATTATGAAGTATCAGCCATTTTGTACACACCATGCAGCCACAAGTTACAAACCTCGAAAACTTTCCCGACCGCTGAGGCAGGGAGCCCAGGTAACAAGTTATCTCAAATACAAACTTTGCTGAAGTCACTCCCAACTCTACATTTCTACAATTATTTGATTAATTTTGTCTCAACATTTTATACCAAATGGCTTACTACACTCTGAAAACCTTTGATGTCTGTGTTTTTTAAGGATGAGTTGATTCAAGTAGTTGCTTCTCCTGAGGGGCAGCTTAACCTGGTCTCCCAGAGAATGGATTTTCAGAAACCATCCCCAGAAGAAGTAGCAGAAAGGGATATCAGCCTCTTAAAACTGGTTCCTCCCCAAGCTTTAGTCTACCCTGCAGAGAGCAACCCACTTCGCATTTTTGTAAGTAGAAGCTGACTTCCACAAAGAACCTAAGAAAGGAGGGGGGAAGGTGTTTGTTTCATCAGAAGCCTGATGGGGAATTGGTGGGCAATTCTCTTACTCAGATTGGTATATAAAACTATCCAGAGTGAGAGTAATCCTTCAAGGTGCAAGCCCTGGTAGGTAGGACTCACAGAGCTCATCCCACTGAGAGGGGCACCATTTCATTTTAAGGTGAAATTTGATCAGGTTAGGGGAAGGATGGTAAGGCAAAGTTGCCAGTAATGGCAGAGAACTGGAGACCCTTCCAGTCTCACACTCCACAAATGGTCACTGATTCCAGGATTCCCTGGAACACCATGGGGCCCCTCCCTTCTTCTCCATTTGTTTCGCCATTTGGATGTTAGAAGAAAAGCCATGATCTTGGCATCTCAGTCCTTCTATAACCTCATGCTCTTGCTCAGGTAGGTAGGACAGGTGCAATCTCTTCCTTCTGTTCAGCTAGGGGACTGCAGTTCTGTCTGATCCTTAGGTAAACTGAGAAAAGTGAAGTCAAACTCTTTGCTCACATTGTGTCCTGCTGCCTTAGAGTTTCCAATAGTTCTCATAGCATCCCAAAACTACATTTCCAAATTATTAGGCACAGAGATTCAAAAAATCACAACCATGTGTGTGGAAGGATTTTCTGTTACTTAATTATCATGTAGATTGTGCTACTTGGCACCAACTAAGAAGGTATTTCCCACACAGTGCAGCACAGCCTGGAGGTCTCCGAGGTGTCTCTGAGCAGGCAGAGACAGCTGTATAGCTCAGTGAAGTGCTGTGCGTGGGCACAGGCACCATCTCCAAGCCAGCATGGCACTGTGCCTGACTTGGGTGGCTCTGTCTTTCAGCATTACTTAGCTGCGATGGCCCAGAGCCCAGTGTGCTAGCCTGGTGGTCTTGGCATAACATATATGGTATAGATTTGTCCTCACTGCATGTGGCCAGGACTCCAGTGGACTTGTTGATGAGATCCTCTGCGCATCTCTTTCATCCCTCTGTCATGTCAACGTAAGAGCAGGCACAGCCTGATCCCACACTACCCAGCATTAGACTTTATTGAGAAACAGATGCTAGTGCAGTGAAATAGATGGCAAAATGCTCACTAGCTTCCACCACAGTGAGGCCAGTTGCCATTCTTGGATTCTGAACTGTTCAGAGAATCAGCAATGGATTTTGGAGTAATCAGGCAATAGTTTTTTCTTCCAAATTTGGAAACAACACCTAAATTGCTGTATTCTAGACAGCAGAGAGCATGGATAAACCAGGCAGATTATGGGTCTGTAATGAGGGGAAGACACAGGAAATGAAGGGCCACACCAAACAGAACAGTCACAATGAGACAAAGGCATGAATCTGGGAACACTACATTAATTGTAAGAACTGAATTTTCATCAGTTTAGTTCTTTATGGTGCTCAGAATGATTTTTTAAAAATAATCTCTTCTTTGTTTTTAGAACCCCACTCCAGGATTAGTTCCAGTTTTACCTCCTTTGGCCTATTCTGAAACAAGTATTGAATATCATCTGTGTCCTCATCCAAAATATACCTTTACCAAGGAATGCCCCAAAGGATCCAGTATTCCAGTCACACAAAAGAAATTCCTGCATCACAAGGTATGGCTTTTTGGGTTTATTGTATGAGTACCTGGCTTGAGTATGTTCTTGCTGAGAATTTGCTCCAAGAAATCAAAAGGGAAGATGAAGAGTCATCCTACATAGAAGACATAAATGTCTTATGTTCAAACATAAATTATGCATGCACTGAATAGTCAGTACATGGGTAGAATAACTTGTTCTTGTTAGGCTTTATCCATGTGTCTTATTTATCGCTGAGTATTTTTCTGCTCTTTCCTTCTTTTCACTGTCTATTGTATTTTCATGACCCTGCAGTGGAGGAAGCATCTTTTAAATGTGGAGAACTGCAGCTCCCCAGATTCAGTTTTCAGCCAGGAAGTCAGATGTTCTGTCCTGCAAGCCTCTGCCCCCACTGCGTTATGTGTTAGAGGTGTGATTGCTGTAGCACTTGTCATTTCAGGAAGTGATTTTTGGAGTAATGGAATGGAGAAGATTCTTGCCGGTGGTGTATTCCACTTTTTCTAACGCTCCCACATTGACAAGTACAACACCTAGGTAAGAAAGAATTTGAATATACAGTGCTTCTACCCTGCACCAGTTTCTGCTGTCTGTAACTACAGTAACTAGTCCCACAGATAAAAGTGGGCCTATGGGTGGAATTAATTGCTGCTCAGAAATCCAAAACCAACAGGGAAAAGCCCTACTGACCTCCTTGAAAGGTGGATTAAGAACAATATTATTAGAAGAAATACCTAGCCCCGGAAGGAGAGTTCCAGTCTGGACTTTCAATAACATCTCTCCTGAATGCTTTTTGATTCAGTGCCAGAAGACCCCGGGAGGTACAAACCCTGTCTGTCCTGCAGAAGTATGAACAGTAAAAACTTTAACATATGGGCACCTGCACCCAGTGGTAGCCAACATCTCTCAGGCTCACATTCCCTCATATCACATCAGTTTCTGGTGTACTCAAATTTTCCAGGAATATATCAAAGTACATCATCTTCATTGTAACTACAACTACTGCGAAGCTTCGAAATATAATAATTGAGTGCAGTTACTGTCTGTCCATCTTAAACTAATACCATTTCCATCACAGGGATCCTTACAGTTTAGATATGCTTCCAAGAGATGTACCACCAGTGCTGTATGACTTACCTGAGAGAGACAGGGAGAACATAATTGACCAGTAAGTTCCTCCTCTGTTTTGTATTCAGTGTGATTGATTATGTCTTCACCACTTGTATGGAAGTGTCTAAACCTGTCCCGAGAGCTCCTCAAAGGCAAAACCACAAAGTCCCTCTTGCATAAAACATACTTTTTTTTGTTGTTGGCTAAAAAAATACTTTTAAAAGGATAAACCCCTATTGTTCCTCATCTTACTAATTTTTAGTGAGACAGATGAAACTGAGTTCAAAATGATTCTTACTCCGGAGATGGTGAGAGCTGAATTTCCACAAATTGGGCAGGCACTCTCAGAAGAAGGCAAAGAGAAATCAACAAAAGAGGAAAGGTAGGTATAGTTTGAAATTAGGGAAGAGGAATGGGAAGGAATCTGAAGACAAGCATCCTCTTCAGAATTATGTAGAAAGTCATACTGAGATGCTCTAGGGGCTCCATGACGAGTGGGATGCAGATCTGGTATTTAGAGCAAATTTGCACTGCAAATGCGGTCTCTGGATTGGACTTCAGAAAGCAGCTGTGAATGTGACACACTGGGTTGGATGTCTCTGACTTCAGTTTTATCAATATGATCTAACCCGTGAGACAGTTTTCTTGCCTTTGCAGAGATATTCAATGTTCTTGGACCAGTGGTGTTTCCTTTTCAGTGACCCTTTTGGTTAGGTATTTATTAATGCTGGCCCAGGAATAAGCCCTTAGACTTTCCCCCTGGCATGGTGCTTTTTTCTTAGACTTTTCCTAGGAGTGGGTCACATTTGCTCTGCTGTCTGAGTTTCATGCTTCACCAACACACATGTTTTAGACATACAGCATAGCATGTAAAATAACTTGCATTCATAAACACAGAATTACCTGCTCCCTAAAATGTTGTAAACTGGCCACTGTAAAGGCCAAATTCTGCCTTTTACCTCCAGTGTTGTCAGGCCAATGTCATGAATTTGCAGCTCAGCAGAGAAACCTTGAGGGGGAACCTGAGGACAAGGAAAGCTCTGAGGGACAAATGGGTCTTTGATGGAGTTGATGATTACCACCATGGTTTCAGAGCAGCATTTCAGAGCAGCAGCAGCAGTTCTGTGGGGCTGGAAGCAGAAGGGAATGCGCTGTGTGAAACCTGGGGGTATGTGATGTTGCAGGAAGGATGCAAGGAGGTGTACAAGCTGCTAAGTGGGACACTGGAGGCAGCAGGCTTGAGCAGCAGGCAGCATGGATAGGATAAGTGATTGCAGAGCAACAGGAGAAAGTACTGAGTTCTAACCCTGTGGTTTCACAGATACCTTGTGTGACTTGGAGCAAGTGAATTAATCTTTCTGTCCGACAGTTGCCTCCTCTTAAAAGTGGTCATGATGTGGCTTAGCTGTCAGGATGTGCATAATAGCCTGAAACTTTCAGAGCCATCAAGAGATTTGAATGTCTCATTTTCTTTAATTTCAGAGGGAAATTATTTGATTGACATTCAAATCCTGTGCAACTGTCAGCCATTAAACTTTAAAACAGTGCTGTGTATTATGAGCTCTCTGACAAAACATTGCTGTATTGTGATTACTACAGCATTGATTGAAAATAATTTGCTGTAAAAATGCAGGTTTGTCTGACTCAGTGCCCCTTTTTGCATTTTATGACACTCTACTTGTCAGAACATGGGGATTTGGGATAGCTCGTGTAACTAAAGAGTGACCTTTTTCTCCACAGTGGTACAGTGTTGGATGGTGCTTTTCCTGGGTAAGTAGTTTCATAACCATAAGGTTCTTTCTTTTTAAAGTTTTAGATATTTTCTTCAAAAATGAAAATACTTTTCTGTATTAAACACCTCTGGGTATTGATATTTACTTGTTGAAAGCTTTCCTATTTGTTTGGCTTTGTAAAGAAAGAAACAAAAATTTATTAGCAAACAATGTAGTCCCAATCCTTTCTTTTGTCACTGGAAGTTTCTTCGTTGTTATCAGTGGGTAATGTTTCACTAGATGACAGAGCACACGTTGCTCCTTTACAGCAGTTTCATCATTTTATCCTTAAAGCAAATCTTTGCTCTTGTTCTGGCCATTACAGCGTATGCTGCTTCATAGATAAAACGTAAAACTGTCTTGGATGTGTTTACCTATCAGATGGTTAGCTTTCCTAGCTGGCCACGCCAAGAGTGAGTGTTCTTTTCACAGTTTCACTCCTTTTCCAGTTCTGCATAAGTAATGGTATACCCTCTGTGTTCATTATAAAAAAGAGAAATTATGTGTGAGTGTCTCTTCCTTTGTTTTGGTCAGCATTCCTAAGTAGATCCCCTGGCTATTATAAATAAACTTCTTTTTAAACTTCTTGCAGAGACCCGCACAACCATCCAGATGGACATTTTCAACTCCAAAACAACGAGCTCAGAGAGAAGGTTCAAAAACACATGGAGAAAATGAAGCTGAAAGCACTCAATAAAGCCCTTATTCTGGGATAAGAGTAGTTTTACGAAGTCCATGGTTTGGCTCTGCTTATCCTGTTAATGCATGAGGCCTCCTATGTCCCAGCTACATGTGCTTATGTTCAGTGAGGTCAGCAACTTCTTATGCAAAGAGAAGAGAACCACCAGTAATGCCACCTCTGTCAAGGACTCTCACTGTGACCATGACTCCAAACACAGTAATTATTCCCATGAGAATCCTCAGCCATGTACCTGCTCATTTTGTCCTGGTGTGAAGGACCAGAAAACCACCGGTACCACCATGTAAATAGTTTGGTAATTAATTTACAGCCCATGGTTTTCAAATAAAGTGTGAAAAGTCCTCATGACCAAATTCTTCTGATTTTGTTTTTTTTAGTTATGACCTGTCCTTGAATTTTTGCAGGTAAGTCACTAAGTCTCAGGCTTGACTGTAAATCATACACTTGAGATTTTTAATGAAAGGGAAGACTTGAACACAGTTACTGTCCACAAAGATAATGTCCAAGCAGATTTCATGGCTGAGTTCAGGGGTTTAATTCAATGCAAGCTCTCTTGGCAAAAGGGTTTTGGATTGGGGCGATGAACTCCAGAGCTTTGTGAGAGACCTGTAGTGCTCGGGGTGTATTCCCTGGGAAAGGAGATTTCTCAGCATATCACCTTTCAGCTGAGATGTCTCCTACTTTCTTGTGGGCAAGCTGGACATCAGACAAAATTGGTTTTATCCATAGTGAGTTGATGGCTCATTTTCAGCACAGGCTATTTGCTGAAAAGCACATATCTTCTATACTAAAAGGCATGGAAAATGCAGCAATACATACTACGTTCCTAGGACCTATACTTCTTTCCAGACATAATTAAAACCCCTAAGAAAAGAACTTTATTCCAGAAAGAGGAGATCAGTGTAGACAAACTGTAAAAGGGAGATAGAAAATGGGAAAGTAGCGTGAAAATAAAGCTGCAGAATAGCCTGTATTATATTAGCTACATACTATCTCTGCTCACTTCAAAGAAATAAAAAGCTGTTCAGTTTCTGCTGACTGTCTAATTGGCAAGGGATTGTTCAGAATGCAGGTCTGGATATCTGCAGAGTTTCTCTGACTACAAACAACTACTTAAATATGTACACATTTCTTTTTTCTTCCGCAAGTCCTGAGGAAAGCAGTTGATCTTTTAAGAGGCACACTAAGACTTGAGCATGTTTCTTAACATGACCATGACAAAAACATTCTCACAGTTTACAGTGAAAGCATTCACAGTTCATAATTCACAGTTTAGGTTAAATCAAGCATAGATAATTCTTAGGAACTATTATTCATCAGCTAAATTTCAATGTCTAGTAAAGATGGAGTAAGCGTTCAGAAACAATGGTGATTAACCAGAGTTGATCTCTTTTTTTTACAGCAGTATCCTCTTTCCTCCCTTCTCCTCCAAAGTTTCCTGGTCATCCCAATGGAAATTAGTCATGATTCTCCATTCTCCAAGTGGTAGACGCCAGCCTTCAAAGAAATGAACCTCCCTTCTATTTAAGTGATCTTCCTTTCTGTGTTTTAAGGCTTTTATGGGCCAGGTTTCAGTGTGCAGAGAAGGTAAGAAAAAGCTGTTACCTTGCCCTAAATTGTTCCTAAAATACAAAGGGACTGTTGTAACAGCTAGTAATCCACAGACCTCTGTGCATTATATCCCTCAAGGATACCTCATGTTATGAGATTGACTCTTCTCAAGGTGATAAGCTATCAGAGGCAATCCAGCTGTGTCTAAGAACATGAAATTTGGCTAAGGAATTAGAAGTCTTAGATTGTCATATATGAGGCCACTTAAGTATTCTCCTGGTAGACTACAGAACACTTTCAGAAATGGGATATAAACTATAAGAATTATAACTTGCAGTTGGTGGTTATTCACAGTTCTATACCTGTTCAGTGTTTCATGAAAAGGACTGAGGTATAACAGAAAATAAATTGGAAGAAAAAGGAATGATGTAATGGAAATTGTGCTTTTGGTGTAACATTACCCAGTGCACTGGAATATTTCTAACAGTTGTTTTTATCTGGGTTATCATTTATAATGTACTGAACCAGAGCATAAATTTTGGAGTGCCTTTTGATGTATAAAAGACATGTATAGTTGTCTCTAACAGACTGCTAATGCCTGTTAATAAACACTCAGATGGTTTATAGGGTCTTTTTTAAGGATCAGCCAGCAGGATTCAATAGCAATTGTGTGAAATGTCAACATTCAACATCAGTGCTATTTAAAACAGCATTAGTGCAAACTTCAGCCTTAAGGCTATGTTTTTACAAACTGTGGAAAACAGTTTATTAAGGCAGCTTTTAATCTGCTTTCTTATGCCTCTACTAAAGATGCAAATCACACTCTTTTGAAGGAAATGTAGCATTCAATTCTAGATTAATTCCATGAATGTGCAGGTTGAGTTTACATACAGATTGCAAACTAAGATCAATTAATATGTTCTATATAGCCGTATTTCCATACATTCTAATGTTAATTTGTGGATTGCCTTATTTTGGGAATCAAAGCACTGCATTCTTACTGATTTAAGTGGGAAAGTAAGAATGTATGATGTACATGTACAATGTAAATTGATATGCAGAATGTGACAAGTTTAATTCCATTCACTGCTAATAAAATTGCTGCTGCTTCCCTTGTTTGGAAAGGATTAATTGGCTAAATGACAATGCAACAGTTTTACCAATTAAGATATATCCATCTTGCCTGAAAAAGCCTGTCCTATTAGCAAGGTTAGTAAACATAGACTCACACTTTAGCTTTTCTCCCTTTTATTACATAAGAAATGAGCATTAACCTCTAAATCAAATAAAAGGTGCATTTTAAAAATGAAAAAATGTTAATGTTTTTATATGGAAATGATCCATGAGCTTAAGTGCTCAATAACTGGGTTATTAATCTCACTTACTGTTCCACGATGAGAGAAAACCCATCAAGGTCTTTAAAATGTAAATTAATCTTACGTTACAAGAAGGCTGGGAGAAAAACAGCAGTGTGTGTCTGATGTAAAGAAGTGGGTGAAATTGTATTTTCAGCTCATAAGAATAGTTTCATGAACCCCAAACTAAAGAAACCTTGTTACCTTTAGATTTGTAACGCAAAGTTATTCCAAGCTCCAGTTGAAGTTTTTCTTGTGGTCTGGGCATTTATTTGATCTCTCTCCTGCACAGGTTTTCTTGTATCTAGTATGAGCTATGCTCACACTGCATCCTTTGCCTTATGGAAGCACTGAGGGCTTCTCTCCAGCTGTTTAAACGTGGAGGATTTTAACTCTTGCTGAAACCTATCCAGCTCCTTCAGTTTGGTTGGAAATAACCAGCAGGTTTAGAATTTATCAGGTATACACAAACAATGTCATTTCCTTAGAAAGCTGCATAAGGGCAGAGAATAAGGACTTCTCTGTGTACTAGTGTGGGTAAATTTCTTTGTAAATGTAATTGTGAAGTGCTGCTCTGAAATCAGTAAATGCATAATTCATGCAGTTCCTGGAGAAACACCAAACAGGTGATGTGTTGAGGGTTTCTCTGAAAACCAGAGCTGTCCCTGATGTACCTCCTGTTTTCTGCTTCTCCTGCTGTCAGCCTGCACACTGAGTGCCAACACTGGTTGCTTGGAATGAGTCCTCTTCTTCAAGCAGTTGTGGCTAACAGTATACAGTGATAAGACAGCCTTCTCAAAATCTTTGGGTTTTTTTTTCCAAAATGTAAAAAGCCTTCAGAGAGGACTTTTAAAGCAGTGAGCAATATTTACAGCTGTTTGGTCTGGTGGCACAAGAATTGGCTCTTCTAGCCTGAGCAACATCTTCAGCCTCCTCCAGCTTTGCCTGCTGCCAAAGGGAGGTCAGTGGTAGCTGCTTTGGTGTAGGGCCCTGGAGAGCCATCGGGAATACAGTGCTACAGTCACATACAATTATTCTCTGGGCCTTGTGGTGTGGGGTATTGCCTGTGGCAGGGTCTCAGCGTGTGTTCAGAAGAGGCCTCCTGCCATTCCCAGGAATTAGTCCCATTCATACCACTCCCACAGACTGAAGGACTTGGTCAAAACTGTCTTGTGATTCTTCATTTTTATGGACATCTCAAGTAATGTGTCATTTCTACAAAGGCGGAATTCATCAGAAGTCTCCCATAAATACTGCTGTACTGAGCCATTCTCTCATTGGCTATGTCCCTCTGTGTCCTCTAAGAAAGTTGAATTCATTAAAACCAAAACCAGTGCAATATCATGGCAATAACTTCAACCGCAAAAAAGATCCATAAATCACATGATTTGGCCAAAAAAAGCCAGACACATCTGATAGGGCTATCTTGTGCCACTTAACACCTGCAGAAGCTAATTGGTTGTGAGGGACTTCTCAGATTATATCTGTATGACCACAGCAGGGACTTGAAAATTAAATCAAGCAGCTCCTGAAAAACTCCAGGTGATTTCAGAACACCTGCAGGAAGTATTTTTCCAAAGCACTGGTACATCAAAAAAACATCTTCTGATGAGCTGCTCACTTGTGCCAGGCACTGTTTAGTTCCAGCACATCCACGTTTTACTGTCCAAAGGTTAAGCTCCATTTAAGTGGGTGAGGGCTCTCCAGGGTGAAGAGCAATAGCACGTCCTTCTGTCTTTATAGAAATAAAATTGCCAGGATCCAGTCCTACTGTTAGTTGAGCACATTTTTAAATGGTTACATTTTTTTCCTGCTGTTAGAAGGCCTTTCTAACTACTTCAGTCAGGTTCTATGAGTTTTTAATTGCACAAGGGACCGAGTTAACTATGCATTATTTTTAATCAGTTTATGTTATCTGGCTTCAGAATTCTGAACCAAATTATACCTCCATCACCAACTAATTACTGGTTTATAATCATTTCACAGTGTGGAGTCTCCAGTAATCCAATATGCATTGCCTACAAATCAACAATGCACTTTGTCACCTCAGGGATGTTGGTTGTATGTATTGTTGGCTGAGTTTCAGAGCACCAGATGAAGAAAGCAAGGCTTATTTCCCTTGAGTTTGGATTTGCATGATTAGTTCTCTGTATGTTACCCTGAAAATGGACATCAAGTATCAAGAGACAATGCTTTCAAACAATTCTCTTTGCTTCCCTGCCTCTGAAGCACCTTTCCCTGCAGGCAGCATCGTGTTTCAATGAACTTGCTGCTTTGGTAACACAGTAGGCACAGATGTCCCCACGCAGGTACTGTCAGCGATCACGAACAGTCATTTTTTATTTTTTGTACAGGAAGGCCAGATACAGCTCAGGATGCTGAAAAGTGTTGTTGATGAACAATGTCCACCATCAGAGCTAGTAGCCGAAAAGCTTCTGATTCCCCTTGTAGCAAACAGAACAGGGAATCTCAAATTTCTGAAGTTCGGCTCTTCCTGCTAATAATCCCTCCATGTCAATGGGAGGAGTATTTCCATCCGCTGCTGGAACACAGCATAATTTGTGGTAGCTGTTTGGTTCTACAGCTTCACTGTAGAACAGGTGAAAAGGAACAAAGCAGCTATGTCTGCTGTGACAGCAATACCCACCTTGGTCACTCATTTATCCCTTCTGCAAGCACCTCTGCAGGTGCTTGTATGCACTCTTCCTCAATGGATCCTTCCTCCTGGAAAGTGCTGAAGATCCTACTGATGAGTTGTCTTTCAAATCTGCCTTTCAGAAACATAGTGCTGGGGTCCTATCCCAGCAAGGGTTTCCTGCCCGCAGCCTTCCCTTTTAATCTGCACCGCTGGAAATACTGCCTCATGGAACCAGGGGAATTTCAGTGCCATTCCCAGTGCATCATCCATCATTTTGCTATCAGTCAATTTAGTATAGTCACATTCTTGCCTTGCTAAAAGCAGGTGATATAGAAGCTGTGAGCTTCTCTTCATGGTACTGATATAAGCATTCACACACTTGCTGGGAGGAGTCACTCAAGCTGAACTGGACAGTTCAACTCCTGGTAGCAAAAAAGGCAGACGTCAGTGCAGACCGGTCACCAATATCAGTGTCTGGCATCCAAGGAGGCTCACAGTGCCCTCATTTAAATCAACCTTGACTAAAACGAGCTTTTTAGTCAAAACAGACAGCTTTTTTGTGCTGCAGTCAGACCTCCCACCTTAGCAGAGACATGCTTGAAGACTCCTGCATTTTAGAGTGCAACTCTACTTCTTCAGAATTAAAAGTTAACAGTGAATAAAAATTCACTTATGAGTGACTCTGATTACTTAATTAACCAGCAGGAAAAAAAAGAGTGGAGATCTGAAAGAGCACCCCTGGGTATCAGCGTGAAGTTTCAGCTGATGTAAACTGATCCAGCCCTCTCTTGAGACCACATAAAATTTGTAATGTTACGTTTGTAGTTCATATTTAGGAAGAAGGGAAGAAGAGGTTCATATGATTTCAGTGTTATGAATGAGTGTCAAAAGGCAAGACTGCTGGCCAGATCTTCAGCCAGTGTGCTCAGCAATGCCAAACACAGAGATTTAAAGCTTGAGCCAGATCTCCAGAATGTCTGAATTATTTTTAATCAATCTGCATTTCTTTCTCTTTTACTTCTGGTTTCTAAGCTGCAGGTTATGCTCAGAGTACATTCTCAAGCTTTTTCTGAAATTATGAAAGCTGGAACCTTAATTTCAAATATATTTTAATTATATATAAATTATATATAAAATAATATATAAATTAAAAAATGTGTTGCTTAATCATCCGCAAAAACAGTCATTTATAACAGCACCAGACACTGTGAGACTCCAGACTGTTACTGCTGGTGTCCTAAAACTGGTATCAATAAAGATGAACCAGCTTCACCTGAAGACTAGTTTAGGATCTCGTCCTATTTTTACAGGAATAATCGAGCTTCTGAAAAATCACCATGTTTAGCTATATTTGATTCTTTCTGCCTGTCAGTGTTGTTTGAAATAACTGGCTGTCATCCTTGATGCTTTCTGGTCCAAAGAAGGTGCAGTAAGGGAGTGGCAGGCCTCAAGAAAACTTCAGCAGAATACCTTTATAAGAATTAAACTGTAAACAGCAGAGTCTGTGTTAACATTACTTTTCTGCCACTTCCTTTGGAGACTCAAACACTGTGTGGGTCAGAAGAAATTCCTGGTCACATCTGGACTGGGTGTGATGACTGTGGTTATGTCTAGCCATTGTTGGATTCATTATCCTGATGTATTATTTAGAAGACTCTGTTTATACCAATGGCCAGATAAAAGGAAAGTTAGTTTTGCAAAAGTGACATACTGAATTTTCTTCAGAAGTTTTGAGTTTTGGCTCTGATCTGCCTTGACTGAAAACAACAGGCAATTTGTCACTGACATCAATGGCATTAGTATTAGCCCTTTTAGGCTATGATGTTTCTTGCTACATTAAACATTTGCCATTGACATAGTCCTATATTTAAGGTGATAGATTGGAACTTGGTGCCTGAGAGATCACTTCATCCTGCTCGGCTGGGATAACACAGGAGGGGCCTGACAGTAGCCTGCTTTCCTTGGAAAGCCTTTACTGTGTTCTGCTGTTAAATGCTGTTAAATGTTCCCTGTTAAACCCTGTGTGTTTATAATGGCATCAGATGCTGCTGCGAATCACTGAGGGAGCAGATGGCAAGGAATTCAAGTACCTAACTCTGATGCCCCTGGCAGTGAAGCATCCAAATATCTTCATAGATTTGAGCCAAAGAGTTGTGCCAGAATCTTTAACCTCAAAAGAATCTTTAACCTCAGACATTGCAGCGACTTGCTGATTGTGGACAGTCCTTCTTTCAGTCTCCCAGACCCCACATGTTGTTTGCGCTTATTGCTCTGGAGTGTGTTAGACTCCCAAAGGGACAGAGCAACATTACTAATTTATACTAATTACTCTAAAAATAACCAAAAAGCTGTGCAAAAATATCAGGGAGGAGGCGATGGAAAAGCACAACTATCCTATCTGCTCTTCCAATCCTGCAAACATACCAGATCACAGTGAAAATCTCCTTTTTAATGAAAAATGGTGACATAACTCTGTAAGTACCCTGAAAGATGTCAGAATTTCCCACTCTCTGTAGCGATGACATCTCACACAGGAGAAGTAAAGCTATTCATGTACTTTCGGAAAAGAAGTGATGACTTATTACTGTGATTATGGTTATTATTTAAGTGAGTGTCTAGAACATCTGTTCCAGGAGTTGGAGATTGATGTACAATTGAATGTCACTGTTAAGGTGGATTTTATGTATTAGATTAAAATAAATATTCAAGGTAGGGAGGATATGTAGTGGAAGAAAGCGCTTCCCAAAAGGATGAACTGAGAATAGATAAAGTCTATGAAAGTGGCCCGGTCAAAAAATATTTTCCAAAAGGGTCTCTTCATCAAATCAGAACAATCCAAGTCTGATAAAATGTCAATAAAGAAAACCAAAGGGGGGCATCTGTGATGGAAAGATGTGCCTGTGTTGATCAGTGTTTTTTTTGGCTTTAAGTGAAAGTTACTGGATGAGATTGAACACATTGACCATGCAAGAGGTCATTATAGTCTCTCTTATCCTTAAGACAAGTGAATATACTAGTCTGTCTCTGTTAAGGTATGCAATCTGATTTCAGGCCACTGAAAGTAAAGAAATCCAGACACGATGACACAAGAATAACTATTTACATCAGCAATTATTTGTTTAACCTGCAGGCAGAATTCAGATCGGTTTAAAGTCATTTATATACAGCTCAGCACTGGAAAGTCTTGCACAGGTCTGGACTCTTGTTTGGTTTTGTAATTTGTACATTTGCCTATCTCTTATCTTGTTCCCTTTGCTGCACTTGCTATGTGTAACAGAAACAGTGTCCATAAATACCCAACAGAAATCTAACAACACAAAGCTTTCCACTGATAGCAATGGAATAATACCTTATTGGCATGGAGCACTCTTGGAAGGTCTATTTACAGATAATATACCAGAGGCGAATTCTTACACTGCCAACAGTAGGACAATTCTGGAGTTTCATGGAGAAGACCCTGATAATGTTTTAATTTTATCACTCAATGTAGTATTGGAGTTACTGGTCCTTTGTCTTCACCAATGGTAGCCAGATCTCAGAAAACTACTTGGCTTTAATGGACTCTCCTTTAGCTGGAAAGATTCCTGGTCACGTGTAACACTTGAGTGCTGCCTTTTACAAATATTCCCCAGAAGAGTCTTTTTCAAATACATTCTTCCTGTGACTGACATGTAACATGACAGTTTTGCATTTTCTTATGTTATACTAGACACTGCCAGGGAGATCTTTTGTTTCCTATAAATCTCTCTCTTTTCTCTTTGCTTAAAGGTATGATCATACTTCTGGTTTTCTTCAGCAAGAAAGGCCTGACTGTTTTTCAGACCCATACGGTCAAGATAACCTGTCTTCAACTGTTTATTTGGGGACTTAACTGTTTGTTTGAGGAATACTTAGCATCTTTGATGAGATTAGCAGCAGCAGCTCAACTCTAAACACATTAGTAATCATTGCTAATGAAAGTACCCATATCATCACCTTGTTCACATCTCCACCTAAGGCTTTAGTTCACATTGCAGGAAACAGATACTAATTTATGTAAAATCTGCAGCTGTAGACTTGAACAGGTGTCTCAATGGCTGTTAGCAATCTCAAATTGGAGTTACTTTGTTTTAGATCCTGATTCTGATTTAGACCAGCCTTTAGTTGCTGAAAGAATTTCTGCAGAACTGTGTTAGTTTCTATCTAACCCTGTTAGCTGCATTCTGTATGGGCAAGATTTTCAAAAAAGGCTATAGATATTTTGTGTGACCAACATTAGACACCATGAGAGGGGTATGAACTTATGGACTCCGTGTGATTGTGTCTTCAGCTAGGCACCCAGAATTTCTAGTCAGTTTTAGAATTTGGCTTGAGTGATTTCATTAAAAGGCAGCAATTCATGTCAGAAAACTATTTGATAAAAGGCTAATTGCCTCTGAGCTATGTATCTAATGCATTTTGAAAGCTTTTGACTTAATGTATTTTAGTTTATCTGCAGCTACTTGAGTGATGTAAGAGGGAACAGCTTGTTTCCTTTGGAATGGAGATACTATTTGTGAAATAGCCTTTCCAGGAGTGAGTCACTGATGAAAGGAGGAAGTTCATTTAATATGCTCCCATGAAAACTGCAAAGAGAAAATAGAGTTTTCAGTTTGTCTGAAACAAAACTGAGTGTTGACAAAGTCTGGCAGCATTAAATATGGGATCTTCAGCTGCCACATGAAATAAACTCTTTCCTTTTGTTCTGATGTTGATAGCACTCAAAGCAAAAGATGATATCTGGATTTTCAAAGGTTTAGCATCTCAAATTGCTAAGCGAAACTCAGTCCTTCCTAGAAACAAGTACAGTATGAAGTATTTGATCCAGTCACATGTAATTAAGTCTGAAGCAGAGCCATCTCCACCGTGGTAGGGGACCTGGCAGTAGAGAGTGCACAGATTGCAAATACAGGGAGTGGGACATCAGGTGCCTACCCAGAACAGTTCTTTCCTGAGCATGGCCTGGCCTGGCTGTGAGTCTGAGGTGCAGCCAGACACCACTTCTGCTTGTGCACATCAAATGCATGCATGCGCAGGCACAGAAAGGACCTCCTGTGAGGCACCTTTCATCCCAGCGAGCTCAGATGACAAGTCCTGCATGCCAATGCTGGAGGATAGCGCTGCTGTGAGAACACATGAAATCTATGGGCCAAGTTCAGCCCTGGAATCTCCACTGAATTCATTTGGTGGTTGTCTGATCAGCACTGTTGGGATCAGTCCTGTTGGGATTTGCTAACTTCAACTAATAATGGTCGTGATAGGTTTTTTTAACTATAGTCAAGGTCAGAGGCTTCATCTAGGACCCTTCTTATTACTTATGAACCCTTATTAGACCCTTCTTATTACACATGAACCCTTATTAGACCCTTCTTATTAGAGCCTTTGTTTTATAGACTGTACATCTGAAGTCATGAAACCACTGAGAAAAAAAGACCGTCTCTTAGTTCTTAACTGTTGAGTCCTGATTGACTCATGACAGCTTCCATTCAGCAGAACATAACTTTTTTCTCTTTCCTTCTAGGCTTTTTCAGCATGTTCTGCCAGATTCAGGCCCGTGGATGTATTTTCTGCACTTTGATCTGACTTAAATTTTCTGTAAGAAAAAGCATTACTGAAGACTACCAACCAAAATCACGCAGCACTACTGGAAAAGCAGGAGAATTTTCAAGGAGATAATTTAAGTCTAGTGGGCCTTTGCTCTGCTCCTCTGAACAAAAGATTTTGTGGTAACAAACGTATTAGAAACAAATGCAGGAACTGGAAAGAAAAGAGATTTTTCAGCTATAAGCTAATTTCCAGGAGGAAAACAGATGCAAAAGGGTTTGGACAAAGAGAAGGAACAGGGCGACTATTGTGTGTCCAGTCTGAAATCAATCATGGCTTTTTTGGCCGTGGTGCTTAGAAGAGGAACATTTTCTCAGTAAACAGTATCTTTGTCTTTTTCACACTCACTCAGTTGTGAATGGCATATCCCATCTCACCAGATTTTGCTGGTAGATGGGGTAGGACAGGCTTTTGTTACTACTATTAACCTACAGGCTACATTGGGACTCTCTGACCCCTGCCGTTGTTGAAGCAGCTTCCCCAGATGGCACTTTATTTGAAACAAATGGAACGTTTTAGCCTTTTGCAAAAGAACTCACCTAAAAAGGGATTATACAGGACTCAGTTTCTATCTATGATTTCTCTTGCCACCACAGCGGATGTCATGAAAAAGACAACGGAGCAGTTCTGCTGGTGGAGATCTACAAACAGACCTGGCCCCCCAGCCACTGTAAATGGGAGCACGAGGGAGCAGGGTGTACAGCTGGGAGGGTAGCTGCCCTTGCAGTACAGCTGCTACGCTGTGCTGAATGGTTCAGTGGGGTGGACTTAACCCTTGCCTTGCACCCACCTTCCAGTCCCCCAGCAATGTGTAATGGAAAGCACGAAGCTGTGATCATGTACTGGAGGGGGATAAGGGGACTTCTCACCCCACCCTATTGCTTTGCGTCATGGGAACATAAGAATGGCCATAAGGGTTCAGACCAAGAGTTATCCGGGTATCCATAAGCAACCACTTAGGGGAGAGTAAGGACAAGCACTTACAATACTCCCCCAAAACTCTCCCTGCCTCCAACTGTTCTCATCTCAGGGATTTCCTGAGCCTGATGTGCTAAACCTCAACAAACCTCTTCTCTCAGTACTTGTCCATTCTCCCCTTGAATCCACGTGATTTTTTGGCATTCCAGTTCCCTTTGGCAAGGGGCTCCAGAGTTCTGTTACCATGGCAAAAAGAACCTTCTCTCATGTCTTCCCCAAAGAGTCACAATTTTTCTTTTATGTGAGAGAGAATGATAGGAACATTCCTGCCTCGGAGTTCTTCTGACTCTTTTATCTTTTTTTTTATTATTATTTTAAAACATTATGCTCTTGCACCTAGTCTTTGTTTACATTTCCCAGCAGATACAGTTTTGACTACTGATTGGCTGCAAGGTAGCATGTATCTCAGTAATTTACACATAAATTCAATGGTAATGGCAACCTTAAGCTCATGTTCTAATGATTGGTTTGCTCGTAGGGAAACAGAAGTTGTTTATGATCTCAATAAGGAAAAGGCTAAAAGCAAAATTTCCCTTAAGCCTTTGAATTAGAACCATAACAGAGAAATAAGGGGGGAAAAAGCTTTTAATTTGTTTTTCTTTATAATATATGAAACCCAAATTTTGTAGGAATTCTCTTGAGCGGAAGAGGAGATACTTTTCTCTTTTTTTTACGTAAAATAATCAACCTTTCTCTTTTCTGTATCAACAGGCTTTTCCATAGGCAACTACTGGAATCAGGAGCCTATAAAAGATTGGAAACTGATTGGAAGGTAAGGAAAAGAACACGGAGATATGATATCTCTCAAAGAGAAATCCTTCAGTGGAAGACCACCGACCTCCGACTGTAGAGAAACAAAGAGAAAAATATCTGTTTACAATGATAGGGTACCTTTATATTCTTCTAGCAGCAGAGAGTTTATACTCCCTAGCATTGGGAAGGTAGGAAGAAAAACAAGATAAACTGGAAAGCTGAATTTACACTAAGTTAGGGGAGAACACCAGGAAAGAAGCCCTATTTTTCTGATGGTCAGAAAATAGCAGACGTATGCTTTCTTCAATCTTTTTGGCAAGATCTCTCAGCTGAAGTGCTGAGTAACCAGAACCATATTTTCCATTTCTTTGAGAGCACTTCTGTTCACACCTTTACCATAAAATGCTGTTCTTTGAAGTGTAGATCACTCCCAGCCAAGCACGCTCCCAGTCAGTGTCTTCTATGATATTCCTACAGCACGACATAAAGCTGAAGGTTTAACAGACGACTCAGTTTCAAATCCAAAGACAATCACATCCAAAGTTTGACTTCAGTGACTTTGATTTGCACCCCTCAAGATTTTTTGCCAGAAATATTTCATGTCCAAAACAAGGAGCTACAGTGGAACAGTGATCTCTAGTGAGAACTTTCTGCTGCCATCAGTAGTAAACCTGTTAACGATATAGGAACTGACATGGATATCTCTCCATCAGCTCTGTGTTTTCTGGTCTTTTATCATCATCTTGTGCAAAATGCCAGACCAATAGACCTGACTTTCCAATCCTTGTCTTTACTAATAACACCTTTCCTGTTTCAACTTACTTCTAACTTACACTGCCACCTTGCATGTACTGTCCACTAGCAGTACAAGCCTCAATCGCTTGTTTGTCCACTTCTCTGAGCAGTGTCTTAGCAAGAACCTTAGGGTATTGTGACTCCTGTCTCCCACTGAAATTGCTCACAGAGATGTGAAACAGTCTGCAAACTTTTGTAGCTCAGTGTTCACTCAGAACATGACTGAATACTTGTCCCTGGCCCCTTGCCAGGCCACTGTACACTGATCCTGACAGCATTTTAGGCTTTAAATTCTTTCCCAACAATATTTTATGATTTTTTCTCTTCCTCTTTTTTTCCCAAGACCTATTTTGCTGGGGTTACTTGTGTTTATTGTATATATGTCTTTTTAAAGGAAAGTAAACTAATGAAAAACTGTCTCACATAGCTGGGGTCACTATTAAACATACCTTAATCCATCCGATTTCTTTGTACACTTGTAACGCCAATTGTTGGATCTGTCTTTAAAGTAGATCATAAGTTCTTCGGGGACTGGCCTATATTGTGGGAGAATGTAAACAAATGAGTTCAAGAAAAGATATAATATGACTAGCAATCTTTTAGTTACTTAATTTGTTGCTTGCTGCAATATAGAAACAAGGTTACATCACGTACATCACAACAATTGTGAGCCAGACAGGGCTAGCAGCAGCAACTGTATTGCATTGAAAACACCCTCTTTTTAAGGTAAAAAATGCTGACCACTTTGCTAATATGAGAAAGTTTACCTCCACTAGGTCTTTCCTTTGTATACCGTGACAGAAGCAGTTCATCAGAAATGACAGCTGCTCTCTAGCCAGGTGAAAAACTGGTATCTTAATTGTTGTGCCAAAAAGAGATTATAGTGAACAAAGCTAGCTCCAAGCCACAAAACTGAGGACGCCAAGACCAAGGACACAAAGTCCTTTCCCCCACGGTTCCTCTGTAATGCAGTGTACTGCACACAGAGATACAAATTCTTATATTCTGGACAGCAGGTAGCTCATCTCTTTATTGATTTTTTCCCAATCTCAAGCCCTTTCAGAGCCTACTGAAACATACAATAGGATAGTACTGTACAAGAAGTAGAGAGTATAAAAATTAGTATAGCCCTTCTGCTAATAATGTTCCCTGTCTGGGTTAAGGAAACTGTCTCGGCCTGTGACAGTGCCCCTCCTTCCTTCCCCGCTTGTGAGGAACTACAGACACTTGTGCCTTCTCTCTGCAGGGGGAGAATTTAATCTCTCGATGACAAATACTTCCTCAGAAAAAAATGTTCTGTTCCTTAAATTTCCTGTGTATTAAATTTGACCTAGTAAAGGATGGTTATAAATGAAGGTAGTGAGCCTGAAGTTTTAGAAAATGAGTGGCAGCAGCTAGCTGATTTTCCAGACAAATGCTTTTTCTAGTGCAAGTACACAGTGAAAAGATAAGAATTTGATGTCCAGAGCTCCAAGTGGTCGCACTGAAATGCTACTTCCTAAACACCTGTTTGTGAGCATTTAATGTGCAACAATTGAATTTACCCTGAGAATGAACAGTATTTGCCATCTGAAATGAAACTCATAAAAGAGCAAGATTATATCAACTGCTACCTTTTTCCTAAAGCAAAAAATATTATTTTAATTTGGAGGTTGTATGTTTTGGGTTTTTTTAAACCTTAGAAGTCTAATGACAAGAGCAGTAAACAATGACTCCAGTTAGCACAAGCCCAGATGTAGCGCTGGCTTCCTTGATTCAATAACATTATTTCTCCTGCTTTCTGAATAAGACCAGGGCCACAAATACACTGCAAACATTGGCTTGGAAATCAGACACCAGCTAGGATTCCTCACTGTATTACCAAGCCAGTTGTTTAACTTCTCTACCCCAGTTTCTGCTCTTGGAAATGGGCTTTAATAGCATTAGTGTTATGTATCTTGAACTGCAGGTCAGATGATCAGCTGCTCTGTATTAATTTGGCTCCAGTAAATGTAATGGAGCCAAAATAGTTTGCAACCACCAACAATGTGTTTCTAGTCACTTATTCTGATTACCTTAGTGCTAAGCATTTGCTTACTTTTCTATGCACTTCTCTTTTTATCCGTAATGGAGGACATCTACTCTGAGTACCAACCTCAATATACCACTTGTGCCCGTACACACCGCTTATGCACTTTTATCACTTACCAAGGATTTGGGTGACAGAAGAAGTCTTTGGGAAGAGTTTTCTCGAGGACATAGCTTAGAGAGCCTCCCATGCCAGCAAGGATACCTGCACCTGCACACAAAAGTAAAGTAGGAAAGACTTGGAAAATCTGGGCTATTTTGCAAGGCCCTTGCTATTGTATTGCTGTCAGGGACTGACCTGAGCAACGTGCTCAGCATCAGGTGGGAGGATGCTCACAGATTAATACACCGCTGCAGACGGTGTCTCTGCTGTTGTCACCAATAAAATATCTATGTAAATCTTAGCTGGATTCAGGACTTCTAAACTTAAACAGATGCCAGGATCTCAGTCCTGGCCAGCAGAGGCCACTAAGAGATTATAGGAAGAGCTGTTGCACAAGGCCCTGCGGGCCTTGTTGTTCAGCATGCTCACTGCCAGAGAGATGGCATCTGAGCTGTGGATTAGGACTTTTACTAAAAAGAAGGAATCTTCTGAGGATTTTCAAAATTTCCAAGATTTTAAAAATAATCTTGGGATGAATATTGCTTTTGCTGCTGGTCTGCACTCTGAGTGGGCTGGTACTTGCCAGCAATGAGCTGGAGCAGGTGCAGAGGGAAAACTCTTTATAAAAAGAGATGCAGGATACTCTTCTACTTGTGCACAGTGCTAGGGAGGACTTTGTAACTACACCGTGCAGTTTGGTACAGTTAGCCAAAGACCCACTGTCAGCATGCTTCTGTCAGGGTTTAATGGTCAAGCTGAGATGTCGCCTGTCATGCCTTTTGGATGGACAGTAGTAAAAGCTCAGGTGTAGCCCATGGGGCCCAGCTGTCTGTGTCACAGTGATGCGGTGAAGTGGCTGGGGTGGGCTTTGAATCTGGTGAGTTGACTGTAATCTCATGTTCCTCTTGATGGGGATTTTGTGTTTGTGAGCGGCAATGTTAGCTTACTCCAAAGTTGTCGTCTTTCCTCAAGTTTTTCTCATCCCTTTGGGTTTTATAAAACCCACCTAATACCATTACGTCTTTCCCCAGTCCAAACAATTCATCGTTCTGTGCCTAACCTCATTCCGTTCTAGGGTACACATTGCTGTGAAGGGAGAAGCATTGGGTAAAGGAAGACAGTTTTGGCTTAGTAACCTACTTCCACAGTACTGTGCAATTCCTTTAAGTCTTGAGCTTGGTTGTGTTCTGCAGCTGCTCGTGATAAGCTAAGAAAAGTCATCTGAAAATTCACCCAATGCATGTCTTCAAGTGCAAAACTTTGGCACAGTTCTGCCTGCTCAAGGAGGTTTCAGGATGCTATTGGATTCAGCACTGATTCTGCTGTGAACAGGCTTTTCACTGACCTTTCTGGAGCTTTGAAGGCAGCACTTCCCCAAATTCAGATCTTCATTTTAGTGCATCAGCTCTTTGCTGAAAGCACACCCTGAAAACAGGTGGTAGGAGCTCTTCAGAGGGAGCTCTTCAGTCAGGCTGTATACATTTTCCTTTCTCAAAGAAAAGGCTAAGCATGCTAAGCAGAAACTCAGTAGGTGCTGGGAGGCGCAGTCTCGCAGAGAGGCAAGATACTGTCATTGCTCCTTGGCAATAAGTTGGCTCGAGGAAAGTGGCTTCTGACTGACTGACTTCCCAGCCCTGTGCCAGCCTGGCTGTGCCATTGCAAACTGTGTCTGTGCCGCCTTTGGCAGCCCACGCTCCAAGTGGGAGACAGCAGGCAGGTGTTCCTGTGTCAGGATCCATTACAATGAAGGGATGTCTGAGCAGGCAAAAATGCAAACAGCATTCCTCACAGTTTCACATGTGTTGCTCTTGTTGTTACTCCGTAGGTCTCAGTTTGATCTGTGTGCCACGCCATGTCAAATACAGACCGGAGACATGAAGAGTGCTCAGGCAAGTCTGCATTTAATTGGACTTTATTAAAGGTGCAGTTATGACTGAGCCCTGCAGCAGAAAGAAAGGAGCAGAAAGTGTCAGTTTTTACCTCTCTCCTTTCCTTCTGGGGAGAGAGAGCGTAGCAGATGATGTATCCATTACTTCTACAAAGCCTGGGTGTAAAAGAAGTAGCTTCATAGGGATGGTGTTATTAGGTAAAGCAGGTACAGTTTATCAAGAAACTCTTTTGTTTTGTGACAGTTCAAATGGAAAGTGTCAGGTAAACAAGATGTAGCCCTCCAAGAAACTTAACCAAGAAAGTTTCTGCTTCTTGTCTTCACCATTGATGGGGAGGTACCAGCTGGGACAGCAGTCCTGTAGTTCATGAGTTATCTTCCTCCACTGCTTGACACTTTTAACGTGTTTCACAAAGGTTGAGCACTCGAATTCCTTAAAGGAGAGGTTTCTGTGAGCTCAGTCAAGTCCTTTAAGCACTTGAAATACAGCAAGATGTACATTGTACAGATTACAGACTAAGCTATTAATTATTAACAAGCTTGTTCTGGAACTTCATCATACACTTGAAAGGCAATTTTTAAGCCTAATGTGTGTCAGTAGCCTGTACAGCATGCTCTTTCACTCAGCACAGTAGAAAAGGATTTAAAAGGATATGGAGACAATTTTTTTCCTGGGGTTTTCTTGCTTGCCTTTCACTAACTGACATTACAAAAGCTATAAAATATTTTATCCTCCAAGAAATGTGTTGTGCTATTTTTAGACTGAAGATATTGTATCTTGTGCTTACAGATCCTGTTGCAGATACAATTGTTCAAACAGAAA